>NW_027437194.1:16045000-16520000 GCF_033239565.1 Halichoeres trimaculatus | reverse complement strand
AAACAATAGCATGACGCCGTAGCAGCGTGACCCAGTTTACCCTGCTAATAAATCCAACGAAGAAGAAAAACGTGACACAGTAAACAAAGAGCATAGATGGAAGACGTGCAACATTTCATCTTCTTTGTGATTTGCATGTGGCTCTTCGATACAAAGTGCAATCAAGCTTTGTTTCAGAGAAGTCTGTGTGCAGCCAGAAGCAATGCAGCCGCTGTTGGGGTAAGTGATGATTCTTTAGACCAATCAACGGTCTGCATTGTGTTGCTCCACCTTCCGAGAGCAGATCTGTTCAGTCTGGCACCCAAATGGAAGGGTTCCAAAAAGTGGGGCGGCTTGTCTCAGTTATTTGGGGATCTGTCCTGGGATAAGATAGTGGAAACGCCACAAAATGCGCACAGTACCAAGACAAACCGAACCGGTCTGCTTGGTGGAAACACAGATTAACATGCATTTGTGAGATGAGCAGTAGAGAGCATGTGGGTTGTGCCCATAAAAAATGTGCCAAATCTTCTCTGCTAATGCCAAAACATCTTATTCTGCCATCGACCCTTGTCAAATGTTTGGTTGATTGAAAGTTTGAAAAAAAAAGTACCAAGTTTAAACAAACCATCTGCTTCTAAGATGGGTCATTTTTATAGCAATAGAATACCAATAATCAATTTTCGAACCCATGGCCACACATAGAGAAGCAAATTTTTAAACATCTGTAAAACTTTTCGTTTCAGACCTGGAGATTGCTGCTTTGGCTCAACCACACTCAAGCTAGAAGCTCTGCCCAACTCAACTTTGGCTAAGCGTGCTGAGAGCTAATATCAGTACCCCAGAGTACTCACAATAACAATACTAAAATGATGATATTGAAAAGTAGTCCACTTTTTCACAAAGACATACTGTTTTTGTTTCATTGTGCAACTTTGCTGCCATAGCTCGGCTGCCTACATAACAGCCACATGTCTGCTCTGTGTGCCGGTACAACTACCTCAGGCTCATCATCAGCATGTGGTTGCTTACTTTTCCAGCACATCTGTACATGTCCATTCCCTCTGTGATGTAACACTTCCTCCTGATGACACTCACAGAAACAATCTGATTATCACATAGCTTCTGTCAGAGCAGCACAGGAAACGTCCGGCAAACCCGAGGGAGGGGATTTCAGGTCACGCAGATGGCTTTTCCTCCCTTGTTTTGGTGGACATATGATTTCATATGCTGTTATTTCACCCTCAAAAGGGTTCACCCTTCTCAGTGAGGCCACAGTCTTTTTTTTTTATTTTATATTCATGACTTTTCTCAAAATGACAAGATACTTTTTGATGCCACAGTTTTCTCTGTCATTCCCTCTCCTGTCAACAACTCATGAATACATAAAATGTTGTTCAGTCGTGAACATATAAAACTTTGGCATCTTAATGTTTTAGAAGATTCATATCTAAATTCTTCTTGTCTCTTTAAAAAAATCTGTATTACAAATAAAATATAAAATATACATAAAAATAAAGAAGGTTGTGACTCCACAAAAATATGATACGGAGAAATCCTGTTTACTGTCCTTAGAAGTAGTTCAGTGTGCTTATGAGGCCATCTGAGGGATGTTTACACAAATCTGAGAATCTAGGGCTTGCATGTCAAATAAACCACAGATATCTGCGTCTTAAGACGACTGTGACAGCACACGTAAAGAGAGAGAAAAAATTTACAAAGTCTCCATTAGTCAAACCTTAAAACCAGATTATATATGGATTGCATGAAACATCTGTCATGCAAGGAGCTGAGTGAACAGCACAATACAACTTAGAATGTCGCACAAGAGAAAATTAATCTGCAGCCTGAGGAAGGAAGAGGAGAAAGTGTTAAGGATGTGTTTATTAGTTTTACATGCTATGATTCTGAGATATGTGAGTTATTGACAACTAGTGAGTGATACTGTTTACGGGATATGTGATGGAGTAAAACTGAAATTGTCGATATATATATATTTTTTTGATAACTTCAGTTCATTCTCACTCAATTGTAGATCATTTTGATTTCTCACTTTCCTCTGTTCCTGCAGATCATGTTTAAGTGGAATTGTTCCCTGCACAACTAACCCCTTACTGCCTGAATTAATTAAAATTTGTGTAAAAAAAAAAAAAAGAAGTTTTTGTGTGTTTTTACATTCTTACAGATTATAAATTGATGATGATGATGATGATGATGATGATGAACCTTGGTATGTGTAGAATATGAATCAATAGGCATTAGTGGGATACAAAGGTCATCTCAGCTGCATCAAGACCTGACAGGGTATGTCCCAAATTTGCAACAGGCGTCAAGGGGTCAGGGCATATGACAGGTCACAGCCTGCAGACCTGGACCAGGTCAAGAGGTCTACAATGTTGACTGATCTCTAGTCAGTTGTCACCCATTTAGAGCGCTTTGTACTTATCTTCTTTAGAGAGAGGGTATCATGCTTTTTCATATTTTAAACACGGATAGAAAGTAGCAATGCTGTCTCAAACTAAATGTGAAGAGATTCAAACCACAAGATATTTCAAAATTGTAGCAATCCCTGAATCTGTTAGCATTCCAGACAAAATGGTCAGTTCTAAAGTAGCAGGAGAGCTTTAGGAGATCTTCACTATCATTTCACAACAGCTCTGCCCCAACAGGCCTCCAGATGGCTGGCCAATCAGGGGGAAGGGGGTTTGGGGAGTGCGGAGCCTTAAAGAGACAGCAGCCAAAATGAAACAATCGAAACTAAGGCTGAAACAAGGGTTTTCTAAAACATCAGTGTGTGGTAAAAAAAAAAAGGGACCCTTTCGAGCTGTAAATGATTAAAAGCTACTATATGGGAACCAGAGGAACAGTACAAAGACTAAAAATAAGCTCTCTCTCTAATTAAGTTTCACTCAAAAGCAAAGTGTTGTTGTTTACCATCTCCGCTACAGCAAAAGTAGGATGGCACCAAGCTTCACTAATGTGTACCAGACAGAGCACACTAACATGGGATCAAAATATTGTAGCTCATTTATTCTGGACTCAACCACATTGCAGTTAAAACATTTACACCAATGGCATTAATTCTGACAGATATTCAAACACATTCAAAATAATTTTGATTGAAATTAGATTTTAAATAATTTATGAGATGCACCCTTATTGTAAAACTGCTCTCATCGTGATTGTCTTCTTACAGGAACCAGTAAAGTAAAAAAAAAAAAAAAAAGACACAGTTTTCGAATATATACCACTGGATGCTTCAGAGAATCTATAAAGGACAAATGAAAAGGTATTTTTGGAATTTGGATTTTGTGTCTTTTCATTATCAAAGCCTAACCTATACGTTTCGTGAGGGATCAATATGTAAAACTAATAATAAGTATTTTTTTCAGGGATTAAAGTCAGTGCATCATTACACGATTACCTCAAAGCCCGAGTGAAGTCATGATAATATAGTACAGATAGTAAAAGCACTAACAGGTGAACAGGCAGCAGAAAAAAACACATAATAGAATTACATCAGATCCCTTTCATATTTTTTTGGATGAAAAAAAATCAAATAAAGGCTTATGCCCCCTCCAACAGACGGTTTGGGATTCTGCAGCTTAGACTAAATGGGCTGCAGAGGTCATTCACTTCCCGATCCATCAAATTACAAATACATGCTTTGTTGATCTGAACGTGCCGCATGCTACGTCAGCTCGTCTGAGTTACCTTCACTGTCATTTTCCTCTGTGGCAAGATTGACGTCTGAATAAATCAGCTTCATGTAAATGCCAAAACAGCTTCTCAATCTGCTGACATCACTGCTCTGGTGATACAAAAGAGACAAAAAAGAGGGGAATTATTTATTATCATCATAGAAACAGCAACAAAAAGTCAATTCATAAGGGATTTGTTTAATCCAGCTGGGTTTAATGAAGGCAGGATTATTTACTGTTACGCAGGAGGCTTTGGTGTCACATGTCCACAGAGTCTAGGATAGGGATAGGGCTCTGCACCACAGGGAAACCTCTTACATCCTTTTGCCCTCCAACTGACCAGATTATAATTTACTTAAGTGATGACGAACTGTGTCTGAATGACTACATTCATGTCTACATCTCAGGGAAACAAAGATACAAAGGAGAGGCTTTTACTAATTAACGTTGATTTTTTTTTTTTAGTCTAGTTTTCCTTCATTTCAACATTATGACAACATATCAGAATGAAATTAACCCATCACTGTCCAAAAACTGCAGATTATTGTGAGTGACAAATTTTTTTTGAAGACCTACTTTTTTTTATATTTATCATAAATATTTCATCAATGTATGTAATGCTTTGTACAGTTTCCCTCACACGACAAATTGTTGGATCTGATTCTGTTCATTCATGCTCGAAAACAATGCACACATCATCCCATCAGATTTAATATAATCCCACCTCCTTCACTGTAAATAGAGATTGTTGTAAGCATTTCTCAGAAAAATGGGGACTCACTCACAACAGAGCCTTTGAACCAGCTCTCCTTTAAAAACAGATGATATCAAACAGCATGAAGGTTGTCCAGCTCTTATGTAATCACTTATCATTTCCTTTCATTCCATTAGAATTCAGCAGTCACGAAGGGCGCACGCTGACATCATGCATCAACAGCAGAAAGGGTGTACAGAACAGAGATTGTGTTCTTTTCCAGATAAGGATGCGTTTTGATTTAGCCTTTTGGCATTACAGCAAAATATATTCGTATGGTATCGTAAATAAAAAAAATCAAATCAAAACAAGGTTTATTCAAATCCAATGTCTAAACTAAGCCCTATATATATATATATATATATATATATATATATATATATATATATATATATATATATATATATATATATATATATATATATATATATATATATATATATATATATATATATATATATGTTAATATTGCGAGTGTAAAAAATACAGAATGGGGAAGTGAAATGCATTTAAACAGTATTTGTTCTTAAAACCTAAGACAAAAAACAAACAAAAAACAAAACAAAAGAAAAACAAACAAACAAAAAAACAACAAAAAACAACAACAACAAAAAATTATTCTTAAAAAAAAAAATCAAAGTATAATTTGAAACAATACTGGAATCTAAAAGTAGTATGTTTTGAATGGTGACATTTCAAATAATCGTATGCCCCAAAACTCTGAGATTCACTTCCTTTCCAAATAAAACAGAAAGCTCCTAAAAGTACTTTGGAGGGTTTTTAAGTATTTACTTTTTTAATCTTGTTTTTAATTTAGAGTAATTTTACTTCTTTTACCATTGGAAAGTGGATGTTGATGCTTTACTAGACGACCCAGTTGATGCTGATTCTCCAAAAAGTGATTCTGTTACCGATCATGTATACAGTACAGGGAGTCAAACTGAAATGACGGATGATACTATTAGTTCAATAAAATGTGAACTTCAAAATCCTTGGAACAAAATTATTCAGTTGTAGTGTATTGTTGAATGTTTGTTCTCATCTTATGACCAAAGTGCCTTTATGGATCAAGAGATTGTGTTGTTTTTTTACTTGGCTGCCTGTCAACAAATATAACCAGCACTCTTTACATACCTCAGTCCCAACCTTCCTGTGAAAAAGTCACTCAGCGTATCAACAACATGTTTATTCTATTGGAACAACTGATTGCAAAGACAAAAAAAAAGCAAATTAGGAAACATTTTGGGAAGAAGTGTGGTGTTATTATTTATCTATTGAGGTCTTTTTAGAACATCACTGTAATCCTAGAGCCAGAGTAGAAACACGGTCTTCTTACTTCTTAAATTTGACACTGTCAAATCTCTGATTAGTATTACACTACGTGGAACAGTTTTGTACATTTAAAGTGCAGAGGGAGTAAGAGCTACACTGTAAAAAATTACCAGGATTTCACAATATTTCACTGTATTTTCTCACAGTAAATTGCTGTATTACAACTTTACAGGACTTAACTGTAATAATTACAATATAAGACTGTAATTTTAAAATTTACAATAACAACAGTATTACTACAGTCAACTGCTGTGATATTTGCTGTTTCAATTATTACCAGGATTTTACAGCATTTCATTGCATTATTTCACCATGAAATGCTGTATTAAGACTATCCACTGCAAAAACTCAGCCAATTCCATGAACTGAATTGTGGGACGTGCAGCAGATTTTCAACATTTTCAAGGTTGATGCCACCAAAGTAAGTTTAACATATTCTGTCAAGTTATTGTACCCTTGTTTTCCACCTTTGCTTTATCTACATATTGTCATTTTGAACTAGTGTGAAGTTCACCATATTAATTCCTCTTTTCTCTGACGCTGTTTTATTTGCTTTTCTGACGCTTTTTTATTGCGGCCGAGGCGCAGCGACTGCTTGGTCTGAATGATCCATGCCAGCGCGGAAAAAGTGTGCTGGAAAGACCCGGTAGTGGAGACGGTCAGAGCCTCTGTTACCTCAGCAACCAGGACAACAGACTGACCATCGGGGCGCGCATCAGAGGCCATGAAGCGCGTCACCGTGTGGGCCAGCTCCCAGCACAGATGTAAACTGTTCCTTTGTCAATAAGAGGAGTACAAAATCTTTTTTAGATCACGTTAGAAACAAAGACTGTATGTCAGCTTACACTGTAAAAAGGGAATCTCTAGTCAGTTGAGGTGATGTAATTTTTTTAATCAATCCAACTCAAAATTTTTAGATTAAGGTTTCCAATGTATTTTTGTGGATCATGTCAACTTGAAATTCTGCGTTAGTACAACTAATAAAAAGAAGTGGGACCAACTTAAATGAATTGCTTCGATTGCTCACACCTAAATGAATTAAGTTCTTTGAAATGAAATAAACTAGTTCATTTAACACAACTAAATAGGTCAAATAAACCAAATATTTTAATTCTTCTCAAATCAACATTTTGCATCAATCCAACTTAAAATTTTCAGTTGTTTCAACTCAATAATCTGCAAAACCCAAAAGGAAAACCATGGGTGAGGAGGCAACACTGTGGATATGAGACCCTGATGCACATTAAGATACCACACAGGGCCAGTGTGTCTGTGCTCCATGGCATGGACCAGCTAGCTGTCTATGGCCCTGGCTGCCTGGCTGTGCTCCATGACATAGGCTGCTTGTCTTGGCTGCCTGGTTGCCTGGTTGTGCTCCACAGCATAGGCTGCTTGTCTTGGCTGCCTGTGCTCCACAGCAGTGAGGGCTCCAAATACTCTTTCAGTAAAGGAAATTTGAATATAACTGAAGACAAAACCCAGTTTGTCATTTCTGATCAAAATTTTAGCCCATCATCACATCTCATTTATTATTACTCTTAAAGATACACAGTCCATGCTAACCATGAATTAACAGTAAAGTGTTGTTGTTTTAATGTAAACTACTGTGAAACAATTACAGTAAACTACTGTGAATTACTTACAGTAAAATGCTGTGAAAATATTAACAGCAACTTGCTGTGAAAGTAATGCAATTATTAACCAGTAACTTACTGTAATTTTACGGTGAAATTTTTTACAGTGTAGTGATAACTGAAAACTGTGGCCCTTTGGACAACAATATGGCTGGTGATCTTGCTGACCGTTCGTCATGTTTCCATGAAGTTGATGCTAACTCATATGGGTCTCTCCTGCCTGTTAGCTGCAGTTTCCAGCAATGTCTCTGGTTGAGTCCTTCTTGATAAGCTTTAGTGTGCGCTGTGATTTTCCAACGTTTTTTCATGGATAAGACATCTTAAAATTATATTATTTAATTATTTGACCTATACTGCAGCCAGCTACCAGGGGAGCCGTTTTTCTTTGTGCGACCTCACTTAGAGCCAGATGACTTGCATTTTGTTTAGTCTGTGGGCGTCACCTGTCAGATTGCTACTATACCATTGCTCCAGAATGCATCGCTTCTCACAATATTGTGCCATCCATATCAGCATGTAACCTTTGAATGCAATTGAAAGGGATTTGAAAATGTCACAATAATACCTTCTGGAAGACTACTTGAGAATATATCTAAGAAATCAGTAAGAACACTAATATCAGCTGCACTCAAAAGAAAAAAACAGTCAACAAGTGAATCAGCATCAAATTTGTTGCATCCTCAAGATTTGCACCATAATCTTTCAATCCACAATCTTTCAATCCACAATTTCATAAGCCCTTATATCTTCCAAATCAGCCCGTTATGATGTCTATTGCAGCAAATAACAGTAATTTTCATCAGGTGTTAACCATGCCTGCAGAGGCCTTGACCTCAGAGTGTGAGGCGAGGGGATCCGTGGTTTACTTCATCACTTTGTCACTCAGCATCTCTGCTCTTCACTGTATGCTGGACTTTCTGGGAATATGTTATCTTGTCTTGTTCAGACAGATTAATGTTTGTGAGCAGAGGAGTGGGTCCAGTAGAGGGATATTGTATGTTGTCCTTGATGCAGTGACAAGATAATCTGGCGGTGGAGACCCCCTACGAGGACCCCTGCTGCATGCGTGTGGGATCAAAGCCACCAGTCAATCAGAGGGAGGGATTGAGATGAGAGACTGCAGATAGGGAGGGTCTCAAAGGGCATTGTATTCATGCTCCATTGAGTGCATTGTGTGTTTGATATGATATCAAATATAGCACAAGACAGGAGTCTTTGAATTCTGTTTATGAGTTCATGGTGTTTACCCACAGTGACATATTAATCCTTGTCAAGAGCCTGAGAAAAGACAAGGGCTGAATCGCATCATTGCATTCAAATGAAGATAAATGATTACTGGAAAAGCTCAAATAAACTAGTGCCAATAAATCTGATAACATCGCCCTCCAACTGCATCTGATCTAATATCCCTCTGAAGAAAGTCAGCACTTTATGCAGCTTTTAGCTCAGCATTGTGGAGCACAGATGGAAGGAAGCAAACCTGTGGCTTTCGGTGCTTTTTTAATCTTTTTAGTTCCATCATGGCTGCATACTGACACTTGACGTCATGCAGATGTCGGCAGGATTTTAATCTTGTTGTCTACATTTGGAAAGTATTTGTTTTTTTTGTGTGTGTGTGATTTGTCTTTTTGTATCCTTCTCTGTCTGACAGCAGGATTAGATAAACACATGGATCAGTTATTTTGATATGTGGTGCAAGGGGGAAAAGAAGTACCCAGTGAGTCTAGATCTAAATCAAACAGTCATGGCCAAATTGTTATGGTACAATCTTTTCCACTCACAACCACAAAATAAATAAATAAATAAATCTGTTAAACGTGCCGAAAACATGAAACAACTCTATATGCATTGAAATAATGGAATCATTTGTCAAGCAGGCGGATTTTAGACTCCTGTGATGACCACAAGGAGTTGTTGATGTTGGCTGTGTGGATGATATGAGGACAGAAGCTAACCAAATTAAACCAGTTTCCCATCCCTTTGCTTGGATACATTAAATTGAACATAGCCCCATTGACCTCTGTTCGGTGTTCAGCTCCACAGTCCATCATAAATCCAAAGACTCAAAGTACAAAAAAATGTTTCCGTTTTTTTTTTTTTTTTTTCAGAAGGTTCCAGACATGTCCATCCAGTGGACTACATGAGCTTGAGCATTCAGCATAAAACAGTATGAACTTGGTATGAAAATGAATTAAATTGTGTTAGACTAAAAAAAATAAATGGACAATCATTTTTTTATGCTTGCAAAACATTTAAACACATGTTCGCTATCTTTTTCTTTTTTTATCTTTTCTTTTTTTGAATATTTGATTAGCTTTTTAACAACCCATTGATGCATGTCTGTAACTTCCTAAAAAAAAATATTTGAGAAAAAAAAACTGTTTTTTTTTTTAATTCCCTAAGAGGAAAAAAAACACATTTGGAGAAAAATTCTTGACACAGGTTGATGTGCAGTTTCACCATAGAAACCATTGCAATTAGGAAAGAAAGACTTTTAATCAGTTGCTCGCTCCAGTGACCACCATCTACCATACAGTACTGTATCACACCCTATCAGAACACATCATTCCTACCGTATGTCATATCGTAGTATGTATTAGTATACAACCCATATACCGTATTGAATTGTATTGTAGCTCACTGTCATGTAGCAACTGTGAAGTTTGGCCTATAAGTCCAAATTTACAGCCAAACTATTTGAATTTTCTCTGATTCACATCTCAACCCCTCACCTGAAAACCTTTAGGGTGGCAGTTCCTCTTCTTCTTTAACCAAAGCTTTCCCATCTTGAGGTGTATAAAAGCTGAGCTCCTTGAGGACCTTTATAGAAAAAAAGGGATGTATTGCTGTCCAAAGTTAACACAATTATAATGTTCTTACAAAAGAAGAAAGAATAAATGTATTTTTAAGACAGTTCTATTAACATACAGTTGTACTTTCTGTTAACAGAGATGTTTTTCTAACACAGGTGTTAGGAAGTCACATACTCATGGAAGAACACATTATATATCTCTGTGTGTGAGAGAGACAAGGGAAGAAGAAGGTGCGTACGATTACAAGAAGCCTGTAACCTCTGCCATGAGGTCAGCGCAGACGTCCCTGCAGTCATATCTGAGGTTAAATGCTATGTGAAGGCAAGGTGCTTGTGAAAGGTCAAAGGGAGTCGAAGCACATCTGGGTCCCACAGGAAAGAAAAGAGGCATAGAGAAAGAGAAAGCCTGCTGTAGATCAAGGAAACGTCAGTTGTCTTCATCTGGATCGCTGTAGGAGGAGAGAAGAGTTTATGCATGCATGCTGCTATACAAAAGAGTTCATGTGAGGTTGTTTCTAACAATCAATTATTCAACCAACTTTAAATGAATCAATACTGTTCAGTGAAAACTAATTACTAATCCTTTGCTGTTCATTGAGTGTTTTGTCAATTATGCGCTGAGCTACCAAATTTTTTACATCAGCCAATCTGATACTAGCTGTAAGAGTAATTGAGACGGATAGTCAGAATGTGTTTCCCTGACCTGCTTGAATGTTTAAATAACACAGTTTTAGATTTCTGCTGACACCCAGGCTGTGCCAAGCCAGCAGCTGCTCAGGTTTATAATCATGTAAAGAGCCAACGTACTCACTGCCACAGGCTGCATCCCCAGTGGTGCCAGCACCTGTGTACCCTCTTAGACCTACTGTAAGCATCTATTTATAAAAAAAACAAGCTCATCATCTTTTTTGGAGCAGGTCCAAAGTGCCAATACCTGAGTGCTATTTATATCCGAGCGTGCCAGCTGCTGTGAGACATGCACAACAAGGTGATCTGACATACAGTGACAAAGTGAAAGCAGAGCCTCTGTGTTCTGCTCTAGATGTGAGAAAACATCATTAAATATCCTCCTGTTGTTTGTAAGAACACGTGTAACATTATCAGTTATACCAAGACACAAAACTTTGCATCGCATGAAGTTTGTTCATCGTCCCATTTGGCCTTGGTGAGGAGAGTTATAGTTAGAAAACAAAGGTAATTTTAAATCAGTATTTGTGTTTTTAAAAAAATTTTACCTGTGAAATGTCAGAGTTCTGCAGAAGGGGCAAGAAATAACTCTGGCATGTTTTTATTTACAGCCGTCAAAGGGGACTGAAGGCTTTAAGCTTTACGTTGGTGCTCCCATTTTTCAAGTGCTCTTTGAATAACCTTAACTCCTCAAATATTTGAGCCAGCAAGAAAATTCAAATGGCTCAATAAAGAAGAAATTACAAGCTTTACAGCAATATCTGGAGTGTTAGGATACTGCATAGGAATCCATTTGCAATAATTGATGCAAGCTGTTCTCATTACCATAACTCCATTTGGGCTAACGAAAAAAATCCAAACAGTTCCCTAAAAGAAGAGAAGATGAGCTTCCAGACTTGATCTTTGACTCTTTTTAAGCCAAAATAACAAAAAATATCTATGATGCTTGAGTGATGATGGGTTTAAACAGCAGAAATGTTCTGCGACATAGTCTCAGTGGCGTTTCCCACTGGCTTTAGGAGTTGTCTTAAAGGCCAATTGATCGCCACTGTTATAATGAATGCTGGCTTAAACTCACTTATTTTCTTTTGTTTCAGGGGTATTTTTTAAGGCCTATATATGTTTCAAAGAGGACAGGATGAGGATGGAGTAGGAAACAAGGTAAGAGTGAGGACTTCAACCTGGGCCAACTGCTGGAGGGCTAACCTCTTGGGGTGTGCGACTCAATTGCTAAGCGATACTAGCAGCATGGCTTTCTTCTGACTCATCCAAATACAGGCAAAGAGGTGAAGTTTAAGAGGACAGGCTGTGAACATGTTTATTTTTGCTTCAAAATCAGGCCTGAGAGGAATTATTCGGCAATTGGTTGTCACCTCAAGTGGACTCCTTAAGAACTGCAGTTTGTCTTGCAGTAGTATCTGGCACCAGAGGCTGCTGCTTGTTTGCGCTTGTCCTGCCAAAAATGCGCAACTAATCACAGTTGGACTGATGTCCATTCAGACCACCCCCCATGGCTCTAACCATGGTATCAGTAGAGACTTAACCCCCCCAATTTGTTGTGAACCAGTTACGAAATCCTTGCGCGATGACCTCATCATTTCAGCAAGTCTCGTGAAGACTGCTAGCTATTTATAGAAGGGACCATTGATCTATAGATTGATGGAAAACGTATCATCACAGTGTTTATCATAACTAGCTGCCACTGGCTTATACTGACGCTGACGCTCTTGCCCCCACATTAAATCAATAAGATAAACATTTGGCCTCATTCAGCAGATACTTTTGTCCAAAGTGCAATATGCAAGAGAAGACACAAGTTATAAAAAGTGGTTTCCTGTTAAAAAGTTACTGAGAGCAGATAAACAATAATAATTTCTGAGAAATACCCACCTACGTCAGAGAGTTGAAAAGGTCATAAACCTGACCCCCAGAGAGACCGGCTGGTGCTGTGGTCCTGTATGTGATCTGTAAACAAATAGAGCAAGCAGACACAGACGAACAAAGCAGCAGAGGAAGAGGCCAAACAGCAGCAGGACAGCTCTTGAATACTGATCAGAGTCGCCTGTTTTGATTCACAGAAAGCTCTCACCCAACAACAGGCTGGGACACTGTGCATCTCATCAGTGCTTGCACAGATACTCGGCAAACACAAACACGCACGTTGACTGAGCAAAATGAATCTGACTCATGACAGCGGGGAAATATCGGATGCGAAAGAGCCAGCTGACCATGGGACAGACAGAAAATGAGCTGACCCCACTTAAATAGAATAGAATAGAATAGAATAGAAAATACTTTATTTATCCCCGAGGGGAAATTCAGGAGTCACCGCAGCATTTAAGAAAACAAAAGTAAGAAAGAGTATAGACAGTGCAAAAATGTCCATAAGAAATTAGATGACGACATCCCGTCCACCACTCGTCCACCACTCTCCAGCCCAGCCAGTCTCCACCTCCACAGGGTCCAGGACTGAGCCTCCCCAGCAGTCTGTTCAGTCTCTGTCTCCTGGATCCTGTCTGCTCACAGCAGGCGAAGCTCCTCCGATGTGTCGCGGCGTCCGATGTCTGCTCCGTCAGCCACGTCCGAGAACAGCATGATGCCGCTGGGCTAGCACAACTAGCTCATCCATCCCCCGGGGCTGGATCCCACGTTCCCAACAGCGATGGATGGAAGGACAGGTCCACGTCGTCACCTCCCAGCTCACATCCGAGAAACAGCACGTCGTCCTCACCGCCTCCTCCTCAGCTCGAGGGAAATCATCAAGCCCTACACTAGTTAGCATTGACATGCTACAGGCTGCTAACAGCTAATTTCGCATGTAAACAATGCAGCCATGGTTACATGTAGGATCTCCAGACAAACACAGGAGAAAAGTAGTAAAAAATACTGCCGAAGCCACAAAAAGTTTGGTGTCTGTGACCGACAATGAACCATACAAAGTGATGATCCACTCCAAATACAAAGATGACGAAAAAGAGATGAAAAAATTACAAGAAACGGACAAAGACGACAAATGGGTTCACAATCAATTTCTGGACTGCTGTCGAAAATGAAAAGCTGCATGAATTTGACTAAAACCCCTCAAATCATCATGTGGATTATGGTAGTTGTTTCCCTTATGAGATGTGACCTTACAAGAGCACCTGAGGACAGTCTCACAGATGTCTTGAGAATAAGTGTTTGATACAAAATGTGACCGAGAGAAGGAAGTTAAGCTGACATTGATTCGTCTGGCATGATGTATCGATCAATGGTCGCTGCCGTTCTCCTAACTGATGACTGGGTGAGCATACAGTGATGACTCGCATAAATTGTTTTACGTACAGTTAGAAGTGTATTATGTAACAGTGCATAAATTTTAAGCCTTTAAGCTTAAAAGTTGTGAGGCTTAAATAAAGGATTCTTGTACAGTGATTTGACAAGTTACAATGCTGGATGTTAGTACTTACAGATTTTCAAACCTCTACTCAAATACTGTAGAAATCCCTGAATCTGTCTGTAACTGCTAAAAATGTAACGCTCTGAATGAGCTTGAGATCTTTTTGAAATCTTCATGAAATCTTACTGAGACTTGCTCAGATTATGACATTATCACATAAGAATCTCATCACTGGTTAATGACACGTTAGAGGTGTGGGCCTCAAACACCAAGGTCTACCTGTATCTCTGCCCTGGACAGGCCTCAGGAAAGCTGTCCAATCAGAGAAAAGGGGCTTTATGGAGCATGGAGCCTTAACAAGCAGTGTTGCCACAATTACCTTGCAAAAGGAACCTGATTACTGGTTTTTCATTTTAAAAGAAACTAAGTTACTTTACTGGTTACTTGCTTACAAAAGTAACTGAAGCCCCATTTTGACCAGGCAGTCTGGTTTAAATCACTACAATTTGGTACGGTACGGGATGCTTCTTTGACCATTCAACAGTCTGGAGTGCTGTGGCTTCACCCTCTTCGGTTTAGTCTGGCACCCAAACAGAAGGGTTCCAAAAAGTGGGACGGTTTGTCTCGGTTATTTGGGGATCTGCCCCAAGATTGGTCAGGGGAAACCCCACAAAAAGCGTGCCACATCAAGGCGAACCGAACTGAACTGCTTGGTAGAAACATGGCTTAAAATAGATTACAAGTACTTTATTAGTTATATCCAGCAGCTGCTGACAACACCCCAAACTGCCTAATAGAACTGCATGATTTGGCAAAATTATGTGATTGCAATTATGATAAATAATGAGATGAGTGTACATGCTTTGTTATGAAGGCAAATGCAGACATTACTGGTAGTTTTGTAATTTGTACTTCACAATTATCATTGTTAATTATTACTTTTATAAATTTTTAATTTAAAAATAAAACTAAAAACAGCTTGTACAGTACTATTTTAGGTGCACTACAGCACTGTTTGGTTAAATTTCATCTTGAAATTATTTTTTTTCTACATGGTCTTTATTTTATTTAATATTTTTTATTTTCATTTTTTATTTATTTTTTAAATTTTTATTCTTTTGTTAAATGTAGTCTGTTGATCCTTCATAATACAAACAAGCAAAGCT
The DNA here is from genome assembly GCF_033239565.1 of Halichoeres trimaculatus. Lineage (NCBI taxonomy): Eukaryota > Metazoa > Chordata > Actinopteri > Labriformes > Labridae > Halichoeres > Halichoeres trimaculatus. The sequence continues at coordinate 16,504,556 of NW_027437194.1, read as the reverse complement.
GAGGGGTATTGGAGCTGGGTTCACACAGTCCCCAGTGCTCTGGCCGGGGCACCCCGCCTAGAAGGTCTGGCCCCGCCCCTGCTTGTTGTAGCACGTGCCGCATTACGGGAAGTGCCCACGTTATGCTGCTCTGCTCACCGACAGGTGGAAATGTGCTAAACGGACCGAGGGTTCATCTAGTGGAATAGAGGAAGTTACAGTGAAAGACAGGATTCAACTTTCACAGGTAAAAGTCAAAAACAACTTCTCAAGCATTAACGGCCATGTGGCCCGCTCATGTGTGAATCACATCTGCAGGTGAATCAGAAAGTGTCCCGGCTTCTTACATGTTTCAGCAAAAGATCTGTAGCACTGCCAGCTCAAAATACACCTTTAGCTGACACAAACCCTAAATAGCGCATGTATTTCCAGCTAGAAAATGTGTATCTCTCTCCTCCCTCCGTTGTTGTTAAGTTAGTGTGGCTGGCTGCTTGGTATAAATACATGTGAGTTGTCCATGCTAAAAACGACAATGTAAAAGCTAATGTGCAGTATTCCCTCTTTTATCCAAAATAGCAGCCAGTGAATGGCTTCACCTTTCAAACCTAGATTATGTCCCTTAACTCTTCTGCTTTTGCCTTCTTTAAACAACTTAGTTTCTTCCTGACGTTTGGAGTTAAATGTAAAAATAAAATCTGATTTGGCAGCAAGCAGTAGATGTCTTTGCCTGTCAGTAGTCCTGTCAGTGATGGTCCTAAATTTATGACTGAATGAAATTAGCTGTGGTGTAGTAATAGCAGACTTATTTGGAACAGTTTGCCTTATATCAAAGCAGTTTAAAGATGTTTCCTGCTGCATATGGGCTGTATTAACTTTGATAGATTTTTATTATCACACAAGGTGTCATACTGAAAAATAGTGATCTTAAAGCATGCCTCTAAACACATTAAACACTTGGTGTGATAGCAGCTCATTCAGCCCTTAATAGATGGTAAATTGTTGCTACACCAGTAATTTGTTTTCTTGGATATATGTGAATAGGGAAGAAATTAGATCTAAAATCCACTTCTATCCCATTACATACTGATGGTCACCAGTTTAATGCTTCTCACTTCTCTCGTCTTTATCTCAGAGCACTATATTGTCCCTGGTACAATTTAACTTACACGATAGTTGACCTCACACTGCAGGATTAATAATGTCCATATGCAATCATACATAATTGGATCTATGGGATAACATCATCCTAGAGGACAAGCAAATGCATCTGTAGGTCACAAGTAATTTCATGGTCACACTGAGGTGAAAGAGTGTGTTCTTCTGCTGTAAAGGTGGGACAACAATGCCGGGCAATTTCTACACAGCTGAGTAGCATACAAGGACTTCCTTTATACCTGCCAAGTACATCCAGCTGTCAAATCACATAGAGGATTATCATATATACTGGAATTATTCTTCTATGTGCACCCTAAAGCAAATAAACAATAATTGTACCTATTTTACAGATCACGTTTAAAGCTCCAAAACAAATCCCTGGATACAGTGGAGATATGTTATATCCAAGTGATGTAACGCTCTGCAGCGCTTAACGAACAATAATCAGATTTTCTGGATACATAGCAGCTTAATTTTCTCTTGAACACGTTTTTTAACCTTGAGTTTACTGCTGGATTAGTGAGGGTCATGCCTAAGCCTAAAACCCTTTTTTTAGCCTTCTTTAAAAAGGACATAACCCCGCCTCTAATCCTCACTGTATACATAAAGGCCTGTCACAGAGGTCACGGTATAACTAGGATAGAGAGGGACAGATAAAGAAATGTTGAGATGACATTCAACAGTTAGGCTGTTGAAACATTGACAGGTACAACATGAAAATCTGTTATAATTTTATTATTATTTATGGATGAGTATATTTGTGTTTCTTTTCTTTGATCTGATTGGCACATGTTTAAGCAGTTATTTTGAAGTTTAGTTTAGTTAAGTTGAACTCACGACTACCCAGAAACTGGAGAGTTCAATTTTTTTTCCAAGGAAATATTAGAAAACAGGCTCAATTTGTTGTTTTTTTCAGCATTTCAAACAATATGTGAACCTCTACATGTTTTGTAATCTGGCGGTCACTTCACACAGTTTAAAAGACCTGATAGACAAAACTAAGACTCAGACTGTTTATGCAACACAGGACAGAAAACATACACAAAAAACTGTTTATATGTTTGTTCTTGTTCAAACTAGAAAAGAAGATTCATATGAATTAGCATATTGGTGACAGTTCAGTCACCAGTCAACAAGCATCTGAAATAATTTTTGTAATAGGAAATATTTGAGGTATGTTTTTGTCAATGAACAATTGACTATTGATATTTAAAGCACTGTGAGAACTCAAATAATAGCAAAGCATTGAATTCATTTTCTTTTCACTTTGCACCCTGTAAGAAAATGTCTTTGTTCATTTTCTTCTTAAACAAATGCTCGCCAAAGCAAGCGTCATATCTCTCCCCTCATGGGAAATGAAGTCCTCATCTGTGGAAAACACTACCGATTCTGTCCAGAGGTGTCACTGTAATCAACACCAAATGAATAGTCCTTACAGAGCCTTTCAGATCATTGAAAATTTTTCATTTGCATCCCTATCATGAACATATTATTTTGGCTGAGAATATAAACAGTGTGAAAAACAATGTTAGGCAAAAAATCACAGCAAATTCCAACCTATCTAAAGCTGAAAGTTTGTGCTATATTCTGGCGCTCATTGGATGTAACCAGTGTCTTTCTTTGTGACTTTTAATAGACAATCTTCTCAGAGCTTGGTTCTCAAAACAGATTTTTTTAAATAAAATGTTTTTCTTAGTGTTCAGAATCAGATCAGATATTAATAGTGGCAACCAGAAACAAATGCAAGGTTTTGTTTTAAGGATGCTCTTACTCTCGAAGGAGTTGAGGTTTCCTTTATTATGGCAGCTAATAATGTTGGCTGTGGTTCAATTACCCATGTTTAAGTATGCCAATCAGCCTGTTCATTCATCCCATTAAGCTTTGCTATCTCCATAATTAAACAGAAGTTGAGCAGTTTTACCAGCTGAATGGAAGATGAATGGATTTGCTTTGTTCTTGTAGCGCGCTGTGACTCCCAGAACAGTAACTGATTTAGAAAAGCCTGGCATGCTTTAACCCACTATACACAAATTACTGCCAAAGATAGAAGTGAGAATGATTTATGATAGCTAAGCTGTAAGAAAGTGCATCACATTGTCTTGTAGAAGTTATAAATATAACCATCTTTTAAATATTTTGCTTCTTTTCCTCAAATTGCTGGAGAGGACCATGAAATGTGGGCAAAAATTACCATTGGTTGAGATTTATATCAGGATCATTTTGCCTGAAGATGCAGGATCTCTTTCGTTAAACTAATGTATTGCCAATAGTTCACTTTAAAAGTAAACTTTCTACTACTCAATATCTGAAACTCAATATTTTTCATTTGATGTGTATTATAGTCTATAAAACCACATATTCTTATGTTAACTTATGGAATTGGTGTAAAATCTGTGGTCAGTTTTCTGAAGATAATAAGGCTTCTGTTATCGTGGCTATGCAAAACATTTCAATGTCTCCAGTCACAACACAGGAGCGTGTGCTGAAAAATTCATCTCCCCTGAATACAATTACTCAAATTTAATGAAGCATGAATGCCTAATTGAGGGCGAGCATCTCTTTGAGAACAGAAGAGCTGCAGATCAGCTGAAGCATGGGTCACCTCCGTGTAACCTCTGTGAGTTTAGTTTTCAAAAGGTAACCGCAAACCAGCTCTGCAATATGAGCTGTGCTCAAGTATTACTTTGTACTAAGTACTGAGGAAGAAAAGAGATGACACAGCAGTGGAAAGTACTAAGTGTTGATCCTTTAAGATCATTTTGAAAGTGCTCAAATGTGTAGATAGATTTATTACTAGGGCTCCAAAAAATAGACTAAAAAAAGTTTCATCTCAAATTTTTCCCTTTTGAATATTGAAAATTTGAACATCTAAGAATCTAAAAAATGCTGATAAAGTGATGTATATCAACTGGATACAGATTTTTTGATGTGGGTTAAACTATTTAGAGTACAGCTCAATATGAGTAACATACAAGCCTGTGTTTACAAACTAAAGTCATAGTAAGAGGGCTGCCATTTCATTATGACTTGGATTTGGATCTGTCAGAAGCAGGTGACAGAAACTATTTGTCAGTATGCTTCACCCTCCTTCATCACACCCAGAATTCCTAAATGCATCCAACTGTGAACCTTACTCACCTTCAGTGCATACAGCTTCACAACAGAAATACACACACTCACATTTAGATGACAATATGTCGTTTATTTTCTATATTTTAAAGGTTTATTATTTACAAACAAAATAAACAAAAGAAAAATCAAAAAGATTTTTTTGACAAACACTGTTTGTCTGCATATTGTTGTAAGAAAGTTTACATTTATCTTTCTTTCATCTGTACCAAGTAACCAACTGAAAGTTCATTTTGTCTAAGCCTTGGATTACATAAATGAGCTGAACAATGACCATGTGAGTGGGGTTGAAGAGGACTGAGCAGCTTCTCATAGCTCCTGCCTCTCTTTCCACTGCGCATATCATCAGTAAACATATGAAACCTGTGATCACACAAACCAAACCAGCATCTGGTTTGTCCCCTCTGGGCATTATCCTCAGTTCTTTTTGCATCTCTTTTATTATTCTCAAACCAACAAGAACAACAAACAAACAAAAAAAGAAATATACAAATATATGTGCTGGTTTGTTGAGTCTCTATACTGCTAATATGTAAGCTTGTAAGTTTGTGTTTTACATCACCATTAATGCCCATTCCAGTATGTTATTAGTGAATTGTAAAGTGAAAAAAGCACATAGTTGGGAAGCTTTCCCTCCAAAGGCATGTATCAAGAACAGCACAAACTAACAGTGCTGCTATCCATCTCGACTGTGTACTAGTTCCTATACACTATGGCATATTCACGATTAAGCGCTCTCCGTTGTAAATAGACCCCTACCCCCTCCCCCATTTAGAACCTCATACAGGATCAGGGCAGCACAAACTCTGGGGATAGTAACCATATACACTCAGGAGCCATTTTCATTTCAAAATCAGGATGAGGAGCTAAATGCTGGTATAATGATGCACTGCTGTGTTCCAGATGGTATATATTAATGTAGAATACCTGTTATTTCATCACCTTCTAGTTAACATTAAACATTTGGGGACATTCGAACATAATTTCAGGAATAACAGCCCACACTTGCTCCCTACTTTCAGATATCTGCAAACCTTAGTATCCAGCTAGTGACCGGTTCATATCTTAGTGTCAACAAGGGAATGGTTAAAAAGCAATTTTACCTTTTGGCAGTTATACATTCCACATCAGTATAGGCATGAATTTCTGGCTAACGCTAACAAGGTGTAGCAAATAGAGTGAAAGCAAAGCACTACCTACAGAATAATCAGAAAATAACAGTTCGGGAAATTTTTGAGGGACATGTGGATCATATTTTACATTGAAACAACTCATACAATACCATATGTGATGACCTACTAGCTACACACAGCAAGGGCTAACACTAGCATTCAACCACCTCCTAGATTACATAAAATTACACAGTAAATTAATTCCTTGCTAGCATTATAGTTGAAATGCATTCATTTGTTTCCATTTTTATCTTGTAGCACTACCAAAAAGAAATATAGACTTGTAGCCAGGAGTTTAGCATGTGATTGCAGATCAGCTATATTTCAAAGTTGCGCTGCTAGCTAAAACTAGCTTGTTAATTGCATGCCACTGTTAGATAATGACGTAGATTAAAATAAACCTACCTCCTAGCCAACAAAACATTGGCTAGGAAGTACATTTCTCACTGACATAATGCTAGCCATAGATTTTTATGCCTTCTCTATTTTACCACGTACCACAACCAAACAGAACTTCTAGGTAATACCTGGATTTTAATGTGAAGGGATCTTAGAAAAAATCTGTATTTGTTTGAAAACTTGGATACAATTTTTAAATTATATTTGTTAAGACTGTTAACCACTGACAAAAAAATAGCTAAAATTAGCAATCAACTCTAAAATGTACATGATTTATACCCTGAAACACAGCATCGTGACATTGTAGCAGCATTTGTGCTTCCAGTAATGAGCATGACCTTAAACAGAAATGGCCACTTTGTAAATATGGTCAAGTGCTCCCTTACTCATTCAACATCTAAGCTAGCTCCAAGAATACACACCCATTTTTATTAGTAAATCAGAAAGTGCAATTGAAAAACAAAGACAATGACTTAAAATGCTGCTTTGGCCAGTTTCTTTCCACACATCAATATTCAAACCAAACATCAGTGGCTATAGCTACAAAGAAAGGTATAAAGGTGCTCCGAATTTGTACAATGTCTCATCGAGCATGATATGACTGCAAGTCTAAAGTTTGCACTTTTATTTTTTAAACTGTACACGACCTCATTGAATATTCTATATAGCTTGACTGACGATGTTAGAAAAAACCTGCCTCTAGGAGTTCACATTGTAAGTAAAGATATCAATTGAATAAGTGAGACATTTGGCCATCATCATTGCTTACTCCTTTCCTCTCTAAAAACACTGAGACATAGAACACATAGAGTATAGTAAGGATGAACGCGCAGTTGTGTCCCCTGCACCGAGCTCACACTCATAACAAAGGATGGAACATGGCTATAGTTTAGGCACAAATACTTAAGAAATGTCCATGTGAAGAGTCAATGCTTCTGTTCACACACAGGTAACGTCTAGGCAGACAGACAATGAACAAAACAGAATCTAACATTACATTTAACGTCAACATCTTGAGATAGTATCTTTTTAAGTATTTGTGACAGTGCATGCTTTCATGACATTGGTGGGTTGACTGCATTGGTACACTATCGACACAATCTGTGGCGAAGACTTGACGTCTTTTTCAAACGGTAGCTTGAAGGGCTTAGGCACTTTGACCTGACAGGACACTCAATGCAGTGAAAAGTACGACTCTATTGAGATTCTGTATTAAGAGCAATTTCGAGACCAAAGGCAGGCCATACACAATCTACTGCATGTGCAGGAAATTCCAGCTGTTGCTGTCTTTACATTTTGCTGAATCATCTTTGGCTACTGCGAGATTAAAATACTCTGAATTATCCTTTTATAATAGAGTCCTAATATTCAGGCTTGACCTTGTGTCCCCTTATCTCCAAGTGGAGTCCAGGTCAGTTTAGAGTACCTAAGCCCACACAATGGATTTACAGGAGACAGAAACCTTAATGCAAACCAGCATTTCTTTTTCTGACACCTCAGGGTGAAATGACGTCATTAACCTTACCGTGTGTTATTGTAAATATGCTGTGCCAGACTCTTCGACTACAGTTAATGTGATATGACAGCGTACGGTACAGTTTCACTCAACAAGCAGATGCATAAGCATGTGTTTAAACTGTGATGGATTGAGAGGGGAGGCCTCATGTCAGTCTTAAAAAACTGCACATGGGTAAAAATGTCTTAGTTTCCTGAAAGTGAGGCGATAGTGAACACGTTTCCGTTGGATGGTTTTAAACTAAGTCGTGTTTGTTGTTGAATATTGTAGAGGTTAACTTGTGAAATGTGAAAGTAAAGACAACAACATGAGGACTCGGAGTAGATTACAGAGAGAGAGAGGGATTCCTAAGGTCCTCCAGTCCTCCAGTCGGGCATTTCTCCACACCAAGTCCTGCTAGCTATTGCATTAAGGTTTGTCCATCCCTTATGAAACATATGTATTTGTCGCTTAACCTTTTTCGCATATAGATGATATCCAGGTTCCTGATAGAAGTAAGACATTGTTATGATAGAGAATGCACCACACAGTATCTGTAAATACTAGCTCTACAAAACTATTTACAGCACACATATAGGTAATCTTTATGTCACAGTCTATTGCATAATGGTGATAATCTTTAGTTTATAAATATTATAAATATACACAGAAATTTAAGCAACATTACATAACATCTCAGCCATCTGAAATCAGAAATAGAAAACAATAGCATCCATCCATATCTTTCTGCACATGACACTCTTCAAACAGAAACAAAAAGTAAGCAGCATTTCTATTAACTATTCCCTTTGGACCCATAACACTGTCATGGTTTGTACACGAGCCGCTGTGGGGGCAGAGTGGCTCAGCAGACTGTATTCGTGTTGCTAAGAGCAACATAACACTCGGTTACAGTATCTGTGTTGAGTTCTGAAACGAGGATTCAGGAGATTCATTTTGTGTGCGTGTGCTTTTTGAGATTATTTGTCGTTTTTGAGTCGCTTGCATTTTCATTCCACAGTGGTGCCTAAAGCTGCTTAATAGGAGAGGATACTTTTTCTCTTCCTCATTGGTAAAAAAGGAAAAGTCATTGTCAGAATCCACAACGCATTCCAGTTAAAAAAAGGAAAAAAAAATAAAAATGCTCATACATTGTATATAATTCATTATATTTCTCAGAAAGGAAGACTCATGTTTATACTACAGCTTTTAAATTGCCTTTGCCAAATATTCTTGTTTGATTTTACACACCTGGTCACATGCACGCACTCACACACTTGCTCACACACCCATACATACAGCAGCATATATACATACACATATATAAATATATGTGTGCATATATATTTTAATATATAGCGCAAAAGAAAAGAGATGTATCTGTATAATATACATTCTTAAGTTAAGGGAGACAATGTGTCTAAAATATAATACAAGGGCTTTATGTACAGGGTTTCTATGAGGTTATTTTAGAAGATTAAAGAGAAACAAAAATGCTGAAAATCCTCATTTTTTATCTCTTTTGTTTGTAACTCCGTTTTCAAAAAATGAATCAAAGATTGGTTTAAAAAATGAAAAGGGGGAAAAAATGGGATCATAAATTTGATGCGAAACGCATTTTGTCTTGCTCAGTCTCCGTACTGCTCAGGACTGAATCTCTCCTTGATCCGGGGGATTCCCTGTGCTGGGCTGAGGATGAGGTTGATGATGCTGCTGCCACTGCTGCCGCCGCCGCTGCTGCTGCTGTGGCGGAGCGTACTGGGGGCAGTGCTCCCGAGGACATCTGGCGGAACAGGTTGACCCGCTGGGGGACTGTGGTGCGGATGCCACTCTGCAGACTCATTCCCGGGATTGCTGCCGCCGCTGCTGCTGCTGCAGCCGCCGGGGGCACGATGGAGGCCAGAGAGTCTCCTGAGGTTGGGTGTGCTCTGGGCCCCAGAGATGTGTCATGTGGCAGTGATGGTTGGGAGGCCGATAAGTGTCTGACATCTCTGCTCAAGCTGCCTGACTGAAGAGCCTGTGTGCTCTTGTGGATGTCTACTCGCTGAGGAGACGAAACCTGCTGCTGCTGCTGCTGCTGAGGCGATGCCTGCTGCTGCTGCTGCTGTTGCTGCTGCTGCTGCTGTGATGCTGACCCTGCAGGGGAGGTTGACACTCCAGGTTGCTGGGGTAGCTGCTGCTGTGCAGGTAGAGATGGTTGGGCAATAGGCTGCTGGATAAGCGACAGCTGGGAGCCCGCGCGAGAGCCGTACTGGAAGCTCCGGTTCGCCAGAGGGGTCTGCACGGGTGGACTACATGTTGCCGCAAAGGAGCATGGTGACATGATGGCTCCCTGCTGGAGCGGGGTCTGAGGGTTGGTGGAGGAGGAATTAAGGTTACCATAGGAAAGACTGGGAGCAGCGTAGACCCCTTGTGCTGCAGCAGCTGCGGCGGCGGCAGCTGCTGGCAGCATGCGGGCAGCAGAAGCATTGGCGATAGCTGAAGCACTGTAGGTCATGGGCACAGAGGACTGCTGGAGCTGGTTGGTACCAAAGGTGGTGGGGAAGGGCGGCTGAGCTGGTGAGTTAATGATTGAGTTTCCTGACATTGGAGTTGAGTTCATCCCGGTGACTGACTGCTTGCGGTCCACCATCATCACCATCTCCCTGTCCTGACGAATGATCTGCTTCAATATCTCGTTCTCCTGCGTGTTGAACACGCCGGCGTTCAGATCCTTCTGGAATTTCTGCAGCAGCAAGGAGTTCTTCTTCCCTGTTGGGGTGCAGTCAGGAGAGGTGAGCACAGAGAGAAGTGGCACACTTTGGATGCTCTACACCACAGGAAAATATCAAGAGCTGCAAGAGCAGAGATGAAGATGCAGCTTGTTTTGGAGAAAAACTTTAATTTTATGTGCAGTTTCATTTATTCAAAAGATCTTCAGAATTCTGATAAATTAAATTAATTAAACTCCCTCCATTTATTTCACCCCGTTACAAGCTGCATCTTTTCACGTCTACTAAGTACTGTTATACTGAATACAGAGTGTGAAGGACATTGAATGGTGATGACTATGGGAAATATACATTTTGAGAGGAGTGAAGGACACATAAGGAGACAGATTACTGAAAGTGTGACATGACAGCGTAGACTGTGAAGGTGCTGATGTGGACAATGAGACACAGAAGAATACTGATACCCACACATCACGCTACTGGAATATAAAAGACAAAGTTATAATCTCTAGAGCACATTCAAAGACCCGTTCTACTTAGATATAAGTAAATCAAGGAAACTGCTAAACATCAACACAAAGACGCTAAAATAAACACAAGCTAAGAAAGCAACATTGATCTATTCCAAACACATCAGCTATAGGATGCAGTCTCAAGTTATTAAAATATAACATTTATATAAAACCTGTATGGAAAACTGAATTTAACTGATAGCACAGCATTGGAAATATATACTATAAAAAGTCTTGTTGGCAAATTAGACTACCATAATGACAGACTCAGATTTTCCTTAATGCAGTCAACAAATATTTTTTAATGTGCTGTATTTATGGATTACAAAGTGACTGTCAAACCCTCCAGGTCTGATAATCTTCCTCAGTCCATCACAAATCACAGGGAGTGATAATAAAAGCCTGGCAGATGGCTTCTCTTAACACCACACACTCCTGTGGCTCTGGGAGTTTGGGAGCAAACTCTGGTAAAATGCTAAGTGGTACTAAAAGGATGACAGATGTCTTGATTCTGGTCTTTAGTGGAAAGAATTTCCTCCTTTAAAGATCTGTTTAACATGTTAACTCTGACTGACTGGCTCTAAAGGATGTGTTTCCCGTAATTACTGTTGACCTTGTGTCTGGACAGGCTGTGAGGCATTATTTTTCGGTAAAGAAGACAGAGTTGACTTTTAGTGCGCTGAAGGCTTTAGCCTCAGTCAATCAATCATTAAGCCCCGTCCTTGAGGGCAGGAGATTTCTGCACCGAGTTTACAGTCGAGCAGCATTTGTTGGACAGATTTCTCTCCTCTCAAGGCTGCCAACCAGCCTGGCGCTGAGCTGAGCTGTGCTTTGCTGTGCGACGAGACTCTCACAGCTGTAACTGCTGAACACGGATTGATTGTTCTTGCAGCCATTTCTGAGAATCAGGCTCTCCATTTTGATGTGGTTCATTTCAAACTGAGACATTGACTATAGGGTCTGGGAGTTAAGAACTAAACTAGCACCAAATATAGAGACTGCTGAAAACTTACAAGGCTGCTCTCATTGCATTTTTAAAGGTGACAGGGTTAAACTCTGCAGATTGGAAGGACAACATGTTTATTATTACTCCAAAAACAACCAGTGAGGATCTGAATGTTTTCTGGGGGGTGGAGAAAAGGGCACTGCAAGAAAATACAAACATAATGGTATAAAATTTATTTAGACCTCTAAATCAAGTTTCTTTGATGAATAAAAAGATTGGCAAAGGAACATTAGTCTGGCTTTTAATGTCTATTATGTATCAGAAAAAAGTGGCAAAGCTGAAGAAAAGAGAATAACACACACTATCAACTTAAACCAATATATTATTTTTAGCTCTTGTAATGAATCCCAGAGTCAAAACTAACAACTTTGCAAAAGAAATCAAGCTGATCTCTGTATAAAAGAAGGAACTCTGACTTTATTTTACCACCCAGTTTTTTATACTTATTACCCGGCTTCATACTTGTGTCTTATTGGTTAAAAGCCCATTACAATAGTCATTGTTTTATGAATCACAAACATGCCATCAGAGACAACCTGATCAAAACTCGTGTAAAAATAGAAATTAAACCACAAGTACTTCTGTATTTTGCCTCTTGTTGACACTGTGGTAAAAACACTAGCTTCTGTCTAAGGTTGGTTCAGGAAATGATCGCAGATGTAAGAACAGCTTTAGCAGCCACTGGCTCCCAACCATCTCTGAGAGGATAGAGAGCAGACTTAGCTTCTGACAAGAAACTCAAGCCGAGCTAGTGAATGTATCTCTCAGATGCCAGTCTCCCAACGTAACTGAAAACATTCAAGCTACTATCACTTCAGCTTGTGTTAAAAGTTGGGATGTTTAGAATTGTTGCTTTGGAATTAGGTTCATTAACTTTACAATTCCTTCTCTATAGGACTTTTTGAGTCCTGATTCACACACCTTGGCTTTGGTTTTGGACGATAAGGATTCTGATCTGATCTGATCCAAAACAACCTCTGTTCCTCAATATGAGGATGATATTAGGAATTATGTTATGGTAATATCAGATTTTTTCTATTTTGTGCACCAAAAATGAAGAGGACATTTATATCTGAATTGGCTGTATCATTATTTATAAATGTATACATCAATATTTAGTTATGATAAACCTTTAAATGCAGCATTGGATTAGACAGGAATCAAAATTCAGGCATCTAAAAACTGCGTGAAATGAGAAAGTTTAAGTTAAAAGTGATGATGGAAAAGTGAAGCTTTTTGCTGCAGCGTTGTTTAATTTGTGTTTTTGGCATGAGGAGTTATGAGATGCTTAGGGATGGGTACCGAATTAGGTACTTTTATAGGTACCGACTGAATTCTGTCAAAAGTACCAGGTACCGATTCAGGTAAAATCAAAAGGTACCATGTTTAGGTACCTAAATGCATCCTTGTGACTGTGAGGGAGTGGAAGAGTAGGTGATTGCCCATGCTGGACATGAACACAGCATTTCAAGGTTATATATTGAAGAATAAATATGTTAAATTAAAGAGTTTACATTTTAATGTTGAACAAATGGATATTTTTACCACATAAACACACAAAAGTACCGAAAATTGGTACTGTTGAGTACCAATACCGATTGCCAGGTACCGGGAATCAGTACCGTATCTTTTTAAATGTGAAAGGTATCCATCCCTAGAGATGCGTTATTGAATTGGTGGAATAAGTTTTCACCAGGTCACCGCCATGCCTTAGAACATCAGCCTTGCATGTATGATAAACAGCGAAGTCTAAGTGATTAGCTCCCTCCATGCTACTTTATTAGCTCTCTGCCTGGCATAATGCACAGATCTGCTGATCATCTAATTGCGAAGATCTGCCCCATGGATCGACCATTTGTCACCTGTGCCTGATCAAGGTCTTTGAACGTTTGACCAACCCCTAGTATCAATATCAGATCAAGAGATCCCTTATTTAAAAGCTCTTTTAAACCAATATTTCACATCAACTGGTCTTTGTTTTGATTTTGACCTGGTAGCCGGGTAATAAGTGAGATAATGTAAAATACACGGGGGGTTATGCACCTTCTCCTTTTAGAGTGAAACAAGACCTCAATGCATAACACCAAGGTCTTGCTCACCCTGTTGATAATAAAATATGCACAGCCACCCGTTCACAATACATTATCCCTTACATCGATACGAAATGTTAACTCTTGAAAACCTAATGCAACCAAGCAAACAAAAAAAATGTAACTGTCAATCACAACTAAAGAGAAATTACTTATTTTCACACACATACACACAAAAAATAATGAAAATAAATAAATACCCACAACATAAATGGATCAGATATGGGTTGAATGATCATTTGAAATCACATTTGACTGCACTGTGTTAGACATTCTGTGAAATTCAATATGCAAACTTCAACTGTTGATATGAAGCTTATGACACTGTTTCAGTAATACCCATATCTGAAACTTTAACATACTTCACTTATAACAGTATAAAAGCCAATTTACATACTAAAGAATCACAAAAATAAACAACAACATGAGAAACATAAAAATTACGATTTAAAAATCACAGAAATAATGAAGGCAAGAAATCAATATAAGCATGCAATCAAGGTTTGACAAGAAAAATAACACAATTGATGGTTAAAACAAAGAATAATCATCATGAAAAGTTTCCTTCCTTTTACAAACACACAACATGGAAGTTTACTCTCTTCACTCTCTACCTGTTTGGGATTTTCTTTGTACAACATTAAAGAGGAACTAATCTTCGGTTTCTCCTTGATTATTTACACAAACACAGACTTCCTATTCAAAGTCAGACAATCAGAAACAAACTCTTCTATTGATGAAAACATGAATAAATAATGAAATGGGATATCTACATATAACAAAAAACTGTTTGTGGCATTGCATTAGTAAAGTCTTTACTAATCTGCAGGAATGGTTTAATTTATGAAAACACTTTGAACAAAGCGTTCAAAGGTTAAATTAAAGTAATGTCACACTAGCATGTGCTCATAATCCAGTCGATTATTCTGTCACAAAATAAACATGGCATGTGACACTGGATGTGTGTTTTTGTTTCTTTGATTGTCTTAGTTGTTGACATTTTGAATGTGTCCATCAAAACATCTGCAGGACTGGTGTGGGTGACTTGAGTTATGCATTACTGATGCAGGAATTAAACAGTTAATGTAACCTTCAGTGATAAGTCAAAGTCTTGGAGGATGGATTTGAGACCGGATCCATTTAGCAAGCTTCTAAAGGTCAATTTGTCCCTGTTCGAATATTGGAATTGGAATAAAGTGTTTACCTGATGCCTACTCGTCGGCCAGGACACTCTTGAAAACGAGATGTGCTCGTCTCAAGACGGACTCCTGGTCAGATAATTTTTAGATAGATAAAAGATAAAGTCAAATGTGCAACATGTTATTGTTTTCAAAGCATGGTTACTTTTATTCTCTTTCCGTTTTGGAGCAAGACAAGCATGTTACCAAATGCAGTTCATATATAGAAACGATACAACCAGCACGGATCATGACAAAGTATTTTCCCTTGTATGAGACAAAACCCCCTTCACAGTTAGTCTGAAAGGATGGATCGAATCTTTGTCTCTCTGAGAGGTGTCGGTCAGATTGGGTAGCTACTGTGAACTCAGCTGGTGGCTCTCAGAAAAAGGGCAAATGTAGATTTGGACTGTTGAGGTCAAAGGGCATATGGTATGGTAAAAGATCCATACATTTCACTGCAGGGCAAAAAGGAATTACAAATTTCTTTAGTTATGCCAAAAACATGCAACCTTGTCTTCTTTGAATTACATCCACATGTACTACTGTATGATAATTGTCAAGTGCAAACTTTGCGTAACACTTAAATTGAAATTAATTAAATCTAAATCATCCTTATTTGTAGAAAATAAACATCTGTTTTCTCTACTTCAAATCTTCCTTGTAGTTTCATTAGCCTTACAGTTAGCAGATACCATAGGAAAACGAGCACTCGTGGTGGACATTTAGCATTACTGTTCCTTATTAACTGCTTCAGCTCCAGCTAATCTGCTACCATTAACCCCCCCATAAAATAACCTCCATGTATGTAAATGTAACTCTGAGAAGAAAAGGTTGTCTCAACAGTGACACACTCTGTCATAACTTCCTGATTTGATTCTATTCCAGAAGTACTTGTTGCTAAAGTGATGCAATATCTATTTACCCTGATCTCGCAATACAATTCAATAGGGTCTAAAATATGAAAATGTGTACATGTGCCTATGTCGGGCAGAAAACACACAAATACAAAGCCATGACAAAGAAAAACAAGAATAACAGATCAAAAAGTAGATACAGAATGCAAGCTTAACCACTGATGTGAGACAACATTGGCACATTATCATAATGCAACTTAAGTTTTGTACTCAGGAAACGTTTCCTCGCAAATAAAACAGGGGAACAAATCACCAAGCATTATCATCTGTAGTGTTATTTGCAGGTATTTGTTGATAAGGAGGCAGCTTTATTGGTGCATCCTGAAGCCACAGACTGAGGCAGATTTATACCACAATAAATCATCTGTTAAGAGCTTATTTAACAAATCCACCTCTTAGCACTTAGCTGATTTAGTTTTTACTCAGAACATTTCTCACACACCTTAAGAAAATACTCTTGATTACATTGTTTTAAATGATTCATTCTATCTCGTCAGGTTCTGTCTTTTATTCACCCCATTCACATGGTGGCCATTTTCCTCTGATGTCACATTAAGGGTCAGAAGCTCAGGTGTATTTATAATGCTATACTGTTGTCTTCTTGCTTTGAGGTCCCACAGACATAGAACATCTGACAATCTACACCTCGCCTACACCTCTTGATTCATCAGAGACTCAGAATTTATTACTTTATTTAAAATCAAAGAAACTTGCCAGGTTGTAATTTCCAACAGACGGTGGCTGTGACGTGTCGTAAGGTTGAGGTTAATTTGGAAACAGAGTAAATAGCAGAGACTGAAACTGTGGAATGTAAACACGCTGCCACATCACAAAACATCCTGGAAAATGTTCATTGTGGATGACCAGTGATGGCTGCTAATAACTGCTACCAGCAGCACCTTGTTCTGGTTCTGGTTAATGCTACCGCCAGACTGTTAAGCTGTACAAGCCTCTGAATTACATTGGAATAAATTCATCCAAAAGAAAAAGTACCATTAGGTATTGGGTGGGGAGGTCAACTTATCCCTGATTGGACGCCAGTGATTATCCAGTAGTATTTTGTCTTGAAATGCCCATTCCTAATCAAATCTATGTGTTCTAATCTTTCAATCTAGAGGCACTGTAATTATCACAAGCTGTATAATATTGTGTTTTTAAACAAGATAAAATAGCAACAGTGTCCAATCTTAAAAAATTTAATGAGTACAGAAGGGCAGAAATCTTTCATTCTTCAAGTTTCCACTTAAGGCCCCAAAGAGAGAGTCTGTCTTTACAGAAAAGCCATGTAATAAGGAGTGCTGGGAGTTTAAAGACAGGTTGATGCAGTGTAGCTGTCAACAAAGAGGCTTAAAGCCTGCCTAAGCTCCGCCTCTTTCCCATATTTCCAAAATTGTTTGGGCTTCAGAACACGGCTACAGAAACCAATTGAAGCCATCCCTGAGATAATACCTATGTTTGATATAGTCTGTGGGCATGACAACCAGAAGACAACATTACAGCAGTATTACAGGAACTGCAGTTCCCAGCCTGAGAATAGAGAGGAAAATTGCCACTGGGTTAATGCAGCCAAGTTCTAGTGTTTACAGACTTGAAAGTTCATCTATTTCCATTTTTTTTAATTAAAATCTATGCACTGTAAAACTGTTTAATACTTAAAGAGGTGAATCATGATGATTCTTTGTCATATTTTTCAGTAGAATGGGGTGTTTGAACATTTTTTCATTGTTATATTCAAATGTTTACGACCACTTCAAATAGATGTGTACTAATTCAACTTTTATCATATTGTCATTATTGTCTGCAATAAAATCTTAGGTATTGGATGAAACCTGAAATGAAAACTTTGATGGAGAGCCTACAAGATGTTTTTTCCTCCCAACTTTCCTGGTTATAAAACTGACTTTGATCGTTTCTCTTTTTTACTGTGTCTGCAATTTTTGTGTTTTTGTAAAAAGCTGCTGACTGTTTACTCCAGGTCGCCCTTACAAAGGGACCTAACTGGTTAAATTAACAATAAATAGATGAACACGTGATAAGAAACACAAATGCTCATAAGCTTTTCAGTACAGCCCCTGAGAAGACCATCGGAAATACAGATGTAAATGTCCAATACATACAAATTTATCAAAGGAGAAACTGCGATTTCAGAAAAATTTGCAGCCAAAGTAACGCAGTGACAAAGCCATCAAATCTAAGCCTGCAACTCAAAAATGATCCTTCTGGACAACACTTTCACAACAGCTTAGTATCCTCTACATGTTTTATTTATGAATGTGTCAGTTTCAGTTAATGTAGTCGAGCAGACAGTTACAGAAGGAGTGGGGGATTGTGCAACATAAGGGTCAATGCAACCAATTATTGCCCTGTTTGTGTCACATACATGTGCCCCTTTTTAAAACCGTGACAGGTTTCCGTGTGTGAGAAATATCACCTCTTTAACTCAGCTTTGATCTATCATGGCAAAGTTTTGTTGCTGTATCAGACATAAGGGAGTATTGTTGTCAAAGGGGAGGGATTACATTTTAATGGGTCCTGCCTGCTGGCAGACTGGGCTGGACCTGATGTATGAGGGGCTGTTAGAGCCTGAAACGACTCCCTGATGTGACCTGGCCCTGCTCTTTGTTTTTCTCTCCACAGGGCCTGGTTGATTTTGAGAACTCTGATACGGAGCGGGGTGCTGCTCATACCCAGGAGTGCAGATGAGTGGAAAGAGGGCCGGACACACATGCATGTGAGGTTAGCTTCCATCCACTCGCTGACATCCAGCGGGGGGGTCAACACCAAGCCAACGAGGGGGCGAAGTGACTCCCTCCCGGACAGCGACATGCACTGCCTTCCAGTTAATCCAACCACAAAACTCTACTTTGGTTCTTTAGAAGGATTAATGCTGGTAACAACAGAGTTTCTATTATGTTATTTAAGACAAAGAGACGGAAGTTTAAGAACGAAACAACGACAAAATAAAACAGGAACAGAATAGCATACAGGTCATGCAGCACAAGATGGCAGACACAATGCTTTTATGATGAATAAAGGCAAACAAATACTGATAAAGACAAGACAACAAGGCACGATGACAGGCAAGAGATTCGACCAATCAGTACAGGACAAGAATATACTGTAGGCAGGTCTTACCAATGCGGTCCAATCGGTCGATGGCGACTGTCTCGAAAGCGCGTCGCATCATGGGGTACTCCTCGAGCACCTCATTGAAATGGTCGACAGAGAGGGAGAAGAGTCGGCAGTAGGTGTCAGCACGCACACTCGCCGTCCGTCTGCCCTTGGTGAGCAGACAGATCTCTGCACGGCAGGAAAAGAGACAGACAAAGGAAAATCATTTCTACAAATGGAAAAACAGTAACAGGAGAGGAGAGTTCACAGAGACTGAGGAGGAATTATCCCAGTCATCACAGAACAGATTACCATAAAGATGAACCTCCAGAACACAAGGTACAGCAGCAGAGGCTAATGGGAATGTAAATAAAATGAGAAGCCAATCAGTGCTGCTGTCACTTACATTACACAAGGATAATTTATCATCCAGCTCAGGCCTAATGGTCCCATAATATAATACAGTAGTCAGTTTAAAAAAGCCTGTCAGGCTTTGTTGCAGTACTGCATCACTGCTCTGCATCAATTCTCTAATGTGATATACAACCATGAGTATGTTACACAGCATTCCTGCAGTCTGTTCACTCTGTTTTCTTACACATACTAGACTGGGAACTGTGATGTAACAGCAATAAAAAAGTACAGGTTCATCTCAGGTGTAAATGTCACGTTGGATTGAATGTTTCCTCATCAAACTGTGATGTTGTGATTACTCAGTGGGGTTTAGAATTGAAAAGGACCCCACTCTGACCCCACATGCAAGCCTAATTCAGCTAATCAAGAGGACCTTAACTATCAGAAATTTATCTCTGAGGGGCAGAGTGCTTGTTAATACTAATACTAATTTAAAACTCCTCTAACAGCAATTAAATGATCACAAACAGAAATCCTGATGTGAGGGAAAGGTCCCGCTTTTAATTCAGCTTCAACTGATGTGAGCTCAAAGTTTCAAGACAGAAAAATGTGTTTCCTACGATGCACCAACTTGACCCTTTGGGGGGGGATTCACAAAGAATGCGTTGCAGCTTTTGGTAGATTAAAAAAAATGTACACTATTCCAGCAGTTTACTCCTGTTTTGCACCTGACTGTAAATGAAATGAGCTGTCAGCACCTCCACCTGCGCTGTGTTGTTTTACCCAGGTCACTTCCTGGAGCAAGCCTGAAAAACATAACCCATTCAGATTTAACTTAAAAAACAAAACCCTCGCCACATCTCGTATGTGTAGGACTTGAGCCTCAGACATCTCCAGACGGACTTTTCTTTTCTTTGTCTTTCACCCATCCTCTGTTCTTGATTTCTTTCCAGTCTTCTTCAACTGCCAGCGTTACACAACCTCCACCCACATTTTGTGCTATCTCCAGTTTCTAATCTCCCCTTCATTAAATCACTAAATGTTAACATGTCAGAGTGTGAGCTTTCTCGGCCCTGCCATGAGCTGTCATGAAAATACTGCTCTGAGTCTGCAGGGTGTGAGAGCATCACCTTCAAGCTGTGGGTGTGAATAAGGTGTTAGCACTGTTATAATGGAAAAGCTCCCTTTAAGTGGTATCTCTATTATCATGTAGACAACAGGAGACACAGGGACAAAGACGATATCTGGGTAACTGTTCTCAAAGCAGGAGAAACAAGAGACATAAAAGGACTGACAGGGATCAGGGAAGTCTAAATGTTGTCATCTGTGTGTTAGATAACAGAAAGCAGGTTTCTATACTGTTCTAAATAACAAAAACACGTCTTTAGAAAAAGAAAAAAAAAACATTTTCCCCCCTTGAACCAACAGAAGCTAAAGTTTTAGCTACATTGTATACCCATATATCTGATCTCATCACATTTATTTCCAAAGCTGCAATTCAAACAAAACTTCTACCAGACATTGGTATTAACTACAATATTCCACACATGAAAAAAAATCACAACGTTCAGGTCCATAAATAATGATTATGTGGAATTAATCAATTATCTATTATATGAAGTTTGCCAATACCGTGAGATGAGAAACCACCCCATGCCATGATGCGTCCACCTCCAAACTCCACTGTTGGTATAGTGTTTTTTTGCTGATGTGCAGTGCCATTTCTCCTCCAAACATGGTATGTAGTATGACAGCAGAAAAGTTCAATTTTGGTCTCATATGACCAGACAACATTCTCCCATTATTCTACAGGTTTGTCAAGATGCTGTTTAGCAAACTTATAAGAGCTTCAACGTGCCTTTTCTTGAGGAATGGAGTCTTGCGGGCTGAGCGTCCATAGAGGCCATTGTGTTGGAGAGCATAGCCTATTGTTTTCTCTGTAACAATTGTACCTGCTGCCTCCAAGTCTCTCTGGGGTACTTTCAGGGTGGGCCTTGGCTTCTTGAGTACTCTTCTGACTATCTGTCTGACTCCCTGGTCATAAAGTCTTGCCATCCTGTGCGTGGTCTGTTTATGGTAATGTGGTGCTTCTTCCACTTGCGAATAATGGCCCCAACGTTGCTGACTGGAATATTCAGGTGCTTTGATATAAGTCTGTAACCAGTTCCATTCTGATGCTTCAGAGAGCTTTTTGCCTTTACCTATCATGAGGTGTGTCGTATTTAACTGCTTGGTGAAAAAAACGACCTTTTTTATCCGACCATCAATTTGCTCTAGCCCAGCCAATGTTGGTTTGCACTAATTGATAGTTCAAGTAAAAATTACTGACAGATTTCAGGTGGTATGGTGCATTTCTATGCCTAAGTATACAGCCTTTCCATGGTGTGTTCAATCCTTTTTTCCCGTGTTATCATACTTAATTCCACATAATCATTATTTATGGACCTGAACGTTGTGATTTCTTTTCATATGTGGATTATTTGAGTTAATACCAATGTCTGGTAAAAATTTTGTTTGAATTGCATCTTTGGAAACAAATGTGATGAGAAGTTGATGCATTCAATACTTACTTCCCCCACTGTATAAATATTGCAAAAACAGTGGAAGCACAGGAAAACAGAAGTCTTGGCCTGAAGGTACAATCTGAAATCCAGTAGTTTAACACCAAGTATTATTTATGTGTGTGTGTTTGTTTCTGTTAACTTGAGAGTCTTGCTGTCTGTCTGTCATCTCTGTATTATATTATAATGTCTGGGATGCAATAACAAATAACCTTCAGAATGCTTTAGACAAAGCTGAAAGAGGATAATCCAAAAATCCCTGAGGAGCATTAACTGTCTAGCTGCCCACAATCATTTCCTGGATTTACAAATAAGGCCTCCTGAGGTCAGGTTTCAGGGGAGCGGTTTGTTTAAACTTCTGTTGGTACAGCACTTAAGTCAGTGTTGCTCAGAAAAGACAGTTTTATTCGTGTTGATGTGGGCTGTTATGTAGCTGAGATGGAAAAAGAGCTTAAAATTTTATTTTGATTAAAGGCAGTTAATAGCAGCTTGAAGAAAAATCTTGCAACACAACATTGGTATTTTTTAGTTGATTTGTTGAACCATCTTTTTTTTTACAGTCCAGGAAATTTAACTACAGGCCTCTTTGCTCATGTCAAAGAGTTTGAGTATTACCAGAAGCAGATTAATGGCTCAAGCAACAGCAGCAGATCAAACTTTTTCTCTGATTTTTGCTCTCCTCTGTTAGGAAAGCAGTTTCAAACTGTGCTAATTCATTCTGACAGGCTGTACTGAACCCCAGTGCTGAGTGATTGTTTGGGAACATGAAGGGATCACGCTGACAATGAGCTGACAGAGAGCTGACAATGAGCAGGAGTTCTGCAGTTTTAGCAGAACATACAGTTTGTCTATGATGCTGCTAACTAAAGGTGTTAAGATAATTTCAGGCTCTTATAATCAGGGTTGGACTGTTGAAGTATTTTCTGTTACTTTGCCTCTTTCTTACAGATAAAAATGGTGTTTCAGGCTCAATTTTAGGTGACCACTTCAACCAGCAGGTGACAAATTTGACAAAATTGCAGACTGGAAGCAGACTGACATTTTAAACCTCTTCACACTGGCATTTCAAACACACGTGTGTGCACATCTGTGGTCCTAGGAGTGTTTGTGTGTTTGTGTGAGGCCAGGCCCTGTTAACAGTCCCCATAATGCAGTTTGACACGTGTCAGTTGCCTCACCATGGAGCGTCAGCGCTGACCCCAGGAGCATTGCTGATAATTTGCCATCACTTCATGTGTCACGTACTCTCATGGCAACCTACCCCGCCTTGTTGCCCTTCTCCCCTTATGGCAGCAGCTGAGGAGAGGATGTCCCACATGACTCAGACATTAAAGCCCAGTAGGGATTTTCATCCACTGTCTGTCATTGTCCTAGCATTACACTCTATTAGTCTCTTATTCTCAAAGTGACTTCAGTGCAGAGCTGTGTGGCACTGATATGTAATCCCATCTACGGTGGCCTGGGAGTGATTACTATGATATCTTTTTAGCATGCAGGCGTGGCGCTGACCGTGGATGGAGGTGCTTTTTGACCTACTGTCCTCAAAGATGTCCTCCTCATTACTATGCTAATAGTTTCATGTGGCCTGACTCAGTTTTGCTGCCTCCCCCTGTTTCTATCTCACTGATTTCTTATTCTGGCCATGCGTTGGCCTGGTTGTAAGGAGAGTGTGAATCATCTGAGAAAAGAGGAGAAGAGCAAGGTGCCTGGCACAACCAGCTGCTGCCAACTCAGAACTCATAACTAATGCCATACAGACGGGGTGAAACACCAGCTGGGCAGAAGGCAACAGCAGGTGGCTGGGCACCAACAGACCACGGTGAAATGAAGTGCACGATTTCTCTTGGACAATTGAAACGCATCTTTGATTAAAAGATTCAAAGATTGGCTCAATGGGAACATCCGCTGTGCGACATGTTGATTGTTTTCTCTAGTGCTGATCAGATTTCAGATGCTCCTCAGCTTCTCAGTGGACTAATTGAACTCATGAACTCTTATTGTATTCTACTGAATCAATATGGCCCCAGCTGTCATTTGGGAATTGCCGTTTATAATGAGAACCCGAACTGACAGAGCCAATAAATAATGACTATTGCTACAGAATTAACTTTGGGATATTTATTGCAGAGCTTGTAGGAAATCTTTAAAAAATCCAGAGTTGGTGACTGATCAGTGGAGCAATGAAACAGCTCCACCCATTTATGATTTTAGAAATGAAGGTTCCTTTTAGATGACACCAGGAATACACTAGATTGTCCCCGACTGAAGTTTGCACCCCCACAATAAGTCTCTCTTCATTCATGTTGGGCTGTAAAACTAAAACCTGTTGACTCTTGGTCTGGCTCTACCCATTTTGTCAGTTTGTTATCATACAGTTAAATAAAATCTGGTGTCAACTTGATTTGTTTAATTTTTTTATTCTCAAAGTCTTCCTATCCGCCTCAGTCTGTTTCATGCAGAATTGATGTGTCATTGAACCAGCATCCAGCATAAATATAAGTCTTGCATGTTTGATCCAGAGGGCTCCCTGGAGCTGAGGCGTAAACGGGATGAAGCAAAGTCAGAGTGAGTTAACCCACTGACTCAATTAGAAACCCTTCAGATCTGATGCCTTGATGGAACTGAGGCAAGGACCAAATACATTTTTTCTTGTGGAGTAGTAACAAAGACCTGGGTGGCCCAGAACTGGAGCTGTGCATCTTTAATCAACTAAATAAAGGAACGTCAATTTATTCAACACCTGAACTATTAGTGATATATCAAGTACTATTTAATTCCTCCATGCTGGTCAGACATTGTAGCTGAGCTGTAATGCAGCCACCTGCCTCTGGGTGGGGCAGTAGCTGTGCTTAATAGTTAATGGATGGAAATATTTCCTGATTGAAGACGTGTTGGTAGACTTTTGCTCCAGAAAAAAATGGAAATGAAGTTGTATATGCTGAATCTGATAAGACTGATACATAACCTTTGATTGTAGCATTGAATAGTCAAAACCAGTGTGTCACCCTAACCACAGAGGAGGACAGAAGTCTGGTACTGCAAACCCTGATAATGTTAGCCACACTAAGCAAATTATAAGACATTGTTTACCTGGAGATATGATCATGATATGATTCTGTTGGAATAAGTCAGTTTGGATATCCTTGTTTAGAGCCCTTTTAGATGTAAACAATGGGCTAAAACTTGCTATGAGCCACATGAAACTTTGGATTCAAAGCAGAGATATCTTTTGATCATCACTATGAGTAAGGCTGTATTCTTACAGACACAGCATGGCAGCTTGTAAGCTTTACAGACTGAGTCTCAAAACAAGTCTTTATTTATGGATCATTCCTAGTTGTTTTTCATCTTGTTAAATTCTATTTATTGTGCCCTGAAATACTGCAGATTGAAGTACTCTTTAAGATTATAGTCTCCAAAACAACCTGGGAAATTATCAAACTTCATGTTCTAGCCCTCCCCAAGGCTCCTTGTTACTCTGACATGAGCCCAAAACTAGCAGATAAAAGTGTCATAAGTCATCATTTCAACCGTCCTCTAACTGGGGAGAAAAAGTATTCAAACTGCTTTTTTTTCTGTGAAACAGTTTGATAAATGCCGCCACATTCACTGCCATTACGATCCATTTGTCAGAGTTTTATTTGCCCAAGGTTTTATCCTGACATTTCTGCTTAGTTTCTTTAACACGGTCCACTTGTTTTGCGCCACAATGGCTCTCTGGCAGAATGCCTCTGTAGCTGCACCAGCCCCACAGGAATAATTGTTGGCACATTTCTTCTTATATGACATGTCCACTCTATGTAGAATCTGAAACACCCCCCTTCCTGAGGCAATCCCATATTTAAAGCCGCTAACTTTGACAGCCCTTGTGTGTTGTGAACAAAAAAAGCAAGATAGACGAATATTTTCTTTTTGATTCTCCCCTCCCCTGGTTTGCCTGTGAGACGAGCGCTGCATGCAGCAGACACACCAAAGCCGAGGTATTCTTAGACTCCTCAGCCTGCCTCCATAGTGGGGATGAACTTGTGAGATAAAATATGCAAGAACCTCTAAAATAGGAAACTTTGCTTTGCTTTCACATTGACAAAATCTGCAGGCAGGCAATGTCATGTCTGAGTAAACAACTTGCGATGCAATTACATTTGACTTCTTAAACATTAATGCTGTCTGGAATGTTTTGGAGAGGTAATGGGTCTGGATCAGAGAAGTAACAAAAAAAGACAGAGGAAGGAAAAAAGAGAAGAGAGGAAACAGCTCCTGGCTTCTGACATGCTGCTCTTGTCAGTGTCAAGCACAGGCAGCAGCACGAAGAACGTATGGAGGGAGAAGAGTTCATGCATGTGTATGAGAGGGTGAGAACGAGGGTGGGGGAGGATCCTCTATGTGTGTCCGTAGGGATGCCTGATCCACGCCTTGGCCTACTCCAACAGCCAGATGAGAGGTTATGTAACAGCAGAAACTGACTAACGTCCAACACTGGTTAATGAGAATCTACATCCACAATAAGTTCACTTCAAACGGCATCAAACGCACAACCCCGGGCTAGAGTCACATCTCTCTATATATACACTTAATTGTATGAGCGTTCTGCAGAAATGCATGTTTAACTGTGAGGGTGGTGCACGCATGATGGTGCCAGCATGTATAATTCACATTTGACATTTCACTTTCACATTTCATATGAGGATGTAAGACGAGCCAGTTTTAAATCACATTACTCCATTTCTGTTATGAAATTCAACCAAACATTTCAAACAAAGCGAAAACATTTTGTGGTCAAATCTTTGTGTTTTTGTTTGTACCTCCAAAGTACGATCCATCCGTCAGCTTCATCTCCTTGTTAAATTTGGTGATCACACTCGCAACGCCGTGCTGAATGAAGTACATCTTCTTCCCCACTGTGCCCTCTCTGATAATGTAGTCATTGGGTTGAAAGACCTCGAACTTCAACTTGCTCAGCATCCCCGTCACAAAGTTGGGGTCTGCGTTCGCAAACAAAGGCATGGTGGCCACAAGCTTACGGCAATTGAAGTTGACGATTTCCTGCAAGAGAAGAAAAGATATTTAGGTTGAAAATAGATGAATGATTAGGTCATTTGTGTTTTTTTTAACTGGAAAAAAGAAGTTGAAGTTATATAGTCAGCCATAAACACCACAAATCCTTCATCTCCTCCTCTTTTATCTCTGGGCACAAATGAATTGGATGCATATTGCTGCTTTATCCCTAATACTTCTAAAGCACTTCCCATCGCCCCTGAGAAGAAACTTTTTGGCACGCGAGCCACATCCTGATGAGTTTGCCCTGTGGGGCCGGCTGCAGGCCACGTCTCCGCTCTCATCCTGTCCCCTCAGACCCAGCAGGAGATTAGGAGCGTGTTGTCTGTTTACCCATACATCTCTGTTGCTGTGCAGATGGAGCGCAGGGCATTTGGCATCTTGTGTTGGTGTGTTGTTGACCCCCCTTGACGGATAACTCTCCTCCAGTGACAACAGGACATTGACAGGGAGATAACCAATCCTGGGGACGCTTGCTAGCTTGAGATGTTAGCACTGTCTCAGATGCCGGTGTCAGCTAATGCCACGGGGCTCTGACCTCAATCATGCACCAGAACTAATGAATTAGAGAGTAAGCAGTTTTCATGCCCAGCCAGGAGGCCTCGTGGGGAAACAATCTTTGGCTATGCCTATTTAAAGATTTGTCATATGGTGGGAATAAAGACAAGACAGAGGAAAGGAGAGAGTTGGAAAGAACAGAACTCTATTTGACAATATCCTGATGTAACCTAAAATGAATTATTGGACTCCAGAATGACCTTGTAAGCAATGACGAGGAGTTTCTTAACTTCCCAAGGTTCCTGCCAAAAATGCCAGAATAATATGAAATGATTTACTTGGATAAACGGTTAGAGTAAGAGATTATTCAAATCTGGGATGAAGCGTGAATCACAACACCTTTTTAAGACAGCAGAGGACCCTGTTTGTTTGTGTCATGGCGAATCATAACTACTCTGACAATTAACAGGCACTCCTCTACTTTTTAGAGTTGGCTCAAAACGCTCCTTTTTGATCAAACTTGTATCATTTTTGGTAAATTGATGCAATATAAATAAAGTAAGCTGAATATTCCCATAGGCAAACTAACTCCTGACTTCTTGTTGAGGGGCGGGATTTTTCCTACACTTTACTTTTTGGGGGCATGGAGTATTTGGTGAATCAGACATTGTAAGTTATCATTACATGATCTTTTTGCAAATCATCATGTATTACAGGTTGCTGTTTTGTGATATAAAAGGTGTCATAGGTCACAGATGAGGTACTTCATAATAAGTTTCCCTGTGATTTACACCCTGATCCTGCATAGGGATGCATCAATGCAACTTTTGAAGTCTGGATACCAATACAGGGGGTTTGGTATTGGCCAATACTGATTAGGGATGCACCAAGCCGATCCTGGTATTGAGTATAACTGCCGATCCAGCCCCTCAAAGCTAGACTGGGTATCGGTGGGTAAGAATCGGTCCAAACTTGACACTAAGGCCAAACTATGATTTAGTCTACAAGGTATACAATTTTACAATCAAATAGTAATTTCTGTAAATTTGGTAGGGCTGGACAATTAATTGGATTTTAATCGTGATTTCAATTTTGCCATCTGACAATCATAAAAACAATATAATCGAAGAAAAACAATTAATATGCCACACAGTGTAGATGTATGCAAGTTCCTGTGCTTCATAGCTCTTCTGTGTTCCATGTGCAGCCACAGCGAGTGTGTGTGACTTATGTGTATCAGTAATACTGTATGTGCCACCTGCTGGTTCTTTAAAGTTGTGTTTAAATCAGTACTGAAGTTTTTGAATAAATGAATAATTGTGTATATTTATTGTGATTTCAATATCACTTAAAATAATTGGAATTCTTATATTTACCATAATCGCCCAGCCCTACAATACAGGGGGTTTAGTATTGGCCAATACTGATTAGGAATGTACCAATCCGATCCTGGTATTGAGTATAGCTGCCGATCCAGCCCCTCAAAGCTAGACTGGGTACCGGTGGGTAAGAATCGGTCCAAACTTGACACTAAGGCCAAACTATGATTTAGTCTACAAGGCATACAATTTTACAATCAAATAGTCATTTCTGTAAATTTGGAAGCATTTTTTTAACTGAACTGCTGTTAGACATTTAAAAACTTGTAGTTTAAATATGTATTAACTTCAGTAATTCCATATGTACTCTTATCCCACAGTAGAGCATGGAGGTTATTATTTAACACTGGTATTGGATCAGGATTGGTATTGGTTGATACCCAAAGCCCAGGCATCGGAACCGGTATCGGGACCAGAAAAGCTGGATTGGTGCATTCCTTACTACTGTACTGTTCTGGTCTGATATTATCATTAATTAAACATTCCCTGTTCCTTATTTCAAGGATGACACTGAGGACTATGTTTGGTAACTTGAGGCTTTTCTCCAGCAAACTAACACCTCAGCAGTGTACAAGTGAGGAATTGAAAATGCACAAGTTGCCATCAGAGTTGTTGCTAAAACAAGGGTGAAATATCTTCAGACTGCTGGAAGAGCATAGAACTGTGTTAATTAAATCTGTCCTATGGATCAGCCCTCTGTCACTGATATCAGATCTAACTTTTGAGACGGATTCACACTAGGATCAGTTTAGTACATCTTTAATCTTGCACACAGTCAAAAATACATCTGCCAGTAAAGTTTGTAACTGAAACATTTCAGCTAGACGGTGTTTCATTTTTGAGCTGCATTACTTCTACCTTTCTCTTCCCAAACCCCAGAGCTGTTTCATCCACTGACGCACAGTTATTATTGTAATAATTGCTCGAGCCAACAGCAGCAAACCGGATTCACAGACACTAAAGACTTTCCAGAATCAGTTGAAGTATACTTGGACTGATTTCACAGCCCTTCTTCTGACTAAAAATGAGCCTGAGTGCCATCAAGTGGAGCCGACTCTGTCCCCAAATTGACCCATAAGTTGTTGACACCCCCCAAAAAATGGTTTGGTTTGTTGACACTCAGCTGCAATCAGCCCAGCTCTGATACTGTCCCAGTCGGTCTGGGTTTGACTTGAAGAGGAGTATTGATTTCTGCAGCTAAATGGTGATGGACTAGGACACAGCCAGAGGGTACAAAAAAAAAACTTTTAGCCATTTTACTCTAGAGGTCAGAGGCTGAACCTTACACAACAGAGAGGGAGCCATCCGCTGTGCCATTCTGACAAATCCTGAGGTATCCAATTAAGTCAGCTATAATTGTTTCTGTTTGCTAAGTGTTGAAGGCTGCTTTTAGTCTCAAAAGCGAGGTCACTTAGAGAGCTTGAGTTGGCAAATTCATAAAGGCTGGAATTAGTCATCAGGCTTTCTAAAAAGATGGTCTGAGACAGGAAGGAAGGAGGAAGGTGAAGGCTGGATTTAACAAGGCTAAGTGAAAATTATCGAGGTAAAACCTCGCAGTAACACCAGCTGAAGAGCTATAGGATCACTGATGATGAGATACACGTCTTCTTCTTTCTTGTTCAAACTTTTCTTGCACCTTAATGTTGATTAATTTATTCAGACTAAGATCTACCCAGGTGTCAGATTTCCCTTTGCAGAGATGATACACATTTCTGCAAAAATTTAGGCAAATCATTCAATCAACACTCAAGTGACCCAATTCTATGATGTGTAATAAGGAAGAAAACTCCCTTTCATCACATTCAGCATCCCAATTAATAAGATTATAAAAGCAGCCAAAAGTTGCTTTGATGGCTGTACAAACACTGTTCTGATTGTTCGTATCTTCCTGTGCAAAAACTCTGAGCCAACAAAGTGAAAAAGGTGCTCTGAAGCTAGTAAACAATCCATGGAGAAGTAAGAAAACCACAGGGACCTCATTTAAAATCATAACAGGAGACAAAGCTTTTGAAACTTATCTGGGGTAATTTCAAGTCTCTAGTGCAAGAAAATAGTTTACAATTCAGAAATGAGTCATAGTTTGCTTTTTGCCTTTGCAGCTGAAGTATCTTCACCCTTCTTCTTCCACCTTCTCCTAAAATCATCCAGGGCTCATTCACGATGAAATAGCAACCTAAGCTAGCTGTGTCCCATTCTACTCTGTGGCTACTCAGTTTGTTTTTTCCCATGCTCCCGTGGGCATAAAGCTCTCACTGTGTGACACTGTCTCCATGCAGATTTTAACTTTGCTTGCTCTGCACAGGGAACTAAGCCGGCAGGATTTTTTTTTGTGTAGTAAGTCACAGCTCTGAATCCCTGCACCTCCCTGTGAGTGTCTGGGATGGTGCAGCGGCTCCTCCTCGCCTCAGCGTTCCTCTCTGCAAGGTGACTTAATGGGGCTACATGAGGAATGGTCACAATCCCAAACTCACTTTACTTTTCAGTCCTCTCCTCCTCTGTGGGAAGGTACTCCCCCACGGACCTCTGCATGAATAACCTGCCTATAGGAGGAGGTCAGCCAGGGACTTCAAAACTGATTCTCCTTTTTAGAAAATTTTAACATTTGCTGTTTTCTGTTGCTTTCTTTTTTTACATTTCCAACTCATCAAAATAGTCACCGGATGCTTCCTTATTCTTGAATTGCCCCACAAAAGTACCAGCTGTAATATCTTTGGGTTTTATGCTCCTTAACTTTGGTATGAACAAGCACAGAATTTAACAAGAGTTGATTCCGTGGTGTAACATTATTTCTGAAAACTGACCCTGGAATAATCAGACATTTTTAAGTCCGACAGTCAGAGCACTAACTCATCTGAATGAATGCATCTAAACGCTGCTTCTTTTGCCAAAATAAGTGGACATCAGCGCAGGTTGTAAAGGGGTGTATATAGAGTCTTGTTTCTATTTTGTTACTGTTGGTAAGAGAAGGATCGTTTCAGTTGTTATCCCTGGCTGCTTTTTTGTTTTTGTACAGAAATATTCTTATTTTAGATGGTCTGGGTTCATAGAGGATGAGGAGGAGAATCCTTTTTTACTCTTTCCCTCTTTTGATCTCATCGGAGGAGATGACAGCTGTAAATGCACTTTTTTCCTCTTTCATCTGCCTTTCAATGTTTTTCTCTTTTAAGATTTCTGCTGTTCTAAATATAAAACTGAAGCTTTCAAATGGAAACCCTCAAAGAGATTTAAAAATGAAGTAAAGGAATGAATGCTTGAATCAGGTTTAGGTAGAGGTGTCTCACCTCTTTGAGCGGGTCGTTGAGCTCACTCAGGATGTTGTCTTCGTCAAAGATCTTGCCTTGGTAGCGATGTTCGTAATAGTCGTGGATTTTCTGCCTCATGTCTGCTGGAAGCTTGTGGAAGGACATGTATTGCTCCACTTGTTTGTACTGGAAAGACAGAGAGAGATGGATGTTAGTTTAAGGAAGCATACAACAAGCATGTGTTCAGGGCTTTGCATTTAAAGACAACCTTCTCTGTCACACAGTCACGCTGCCCTGTCCTGGTTCTGTGTGGGGGCAGAGACAGAACCAGGGAGGCAGGTGGTGAGCAAATAAGTACAAGCCTGGGGCTATGTCAGACCAAGGTAGCAGTCGTGATTATCTCGCCCATGCAGGAAGCTCAGTCCTAGAGGTGACTGAGTTATGATCTGATGGGAACTCAAAGGTTTACCTGATACGGGAAAAAATTGAAAACTATCGAAAAATTAAAAAAATTATGATGAAATAATCATTTGTGTGGATATTTTATCTACTTTTATCTCTTGTCAGAACAATAGTTTCATTAAGGTTTCTGCACAGGTGTCACCACCTGAATTCATTTTCTTTGACTGTAGTTCTTTAGTTTTGTTCCCAAATGAAGAGAAATTAACCAAAAACTATGCTCTACAGTTTGATTAAAAACTTCTCATTGGGACACACTGATGAGCATCAATGAAAAAACCTTTCACAGTGTAACAGACTTGAACACAAAACAATAGGAAGTCGTAGGCACTGATGCAAATCAACACCACATTTGATGCCCTTTGTAGTTTTCCAAGTTTAAAATAGATTAAAACAAATATATATATATATATATATATATATATATATATATATATATATATATATATCTTATGAGCAAAACTTAGAAAGTGTGACCAGCAGGACTGAAGCCATGGATGGGGAAGGAAAGTCGTACTGCAGATGTCATTGTTTGTTTTTGACAAATCTTATTTACTCCTTATTTAGTTTTTATGTAATTCTTAGGGTTTTTTGCATCCTGCACTATGTAAACAAAAAATAACAACAAACAAGAAAAAAATAGTTTAAGCTTCTGATAAATATACAGTTTGATAAAAAGGCAAAATAAACAATTAAGTCCAGGATTAATTTTATGCATTATGCAGTTTTCATTTACCACAATTTATTCCTTTCCATTAAAAGAACTTATCACCAAAAAAGTTGATGAAATTTGGCACAAGTACATGATATTAAACAATTGTTACTAATCCCAACTCTAGTTCATAAAAAATAAATGAAAGAAAGGTTTAATTACTTTTTGACTTTTTTAAATTTTGCACTGTGCATACATGGTTTGGATGCAACTTTTCCAGTTGTGCAACACTGCAAGTATTAAAAATTAAAGAACCATCATGATCCTTTTAATTCATCAAATTTTAAAGGTAGTAAAAAAACCTGAAGGCAAGTGTCTGCACCAAGGAGAGACAGAGAAAGGAAATACTTCGACTCTTCTGCTTTGATTAGTCTCTGTTTCCTCACGCAGCTTTTTTTCCACAGACAGGGCTGTGAAAACAATCTACCCAGACAGTCTGAGGTCCCTGACACCTGAAAATAAACACTGTCTCTCACACTGCCTCTGGTAATCACAGAGCAGGAGGTTAGAGACGACAGCAGCACACTCCTCTCCTCAGTGACCAGTTTGACTCCAGCACGACTGACGAATCAATATTTAAGTTTCAATTCACCAAAGTTACATGGGCAGCTATTTTTCCTCTGACATCATACTGGGGCTGAGGGGCACAGACATAGCTACAGCATCACGCTGCTGCAGGTTTAAAGAGAATTACACATTGGTTCACCTATTGATAAATCAGTAAATATAACATTAATGGCTGAACAGTAAGTGTGAGATAATAGCTAATGTAGCATTTACTTCTTTCCTAGCTAACACTGCCATAAATAATGAAACAGGATGGGAAAGCAAAGAGCATCAATAAATAACCTACAGGTCTGTAACTTTTAGCTTACATTACCGGTTGCTAAATAAACTACAGGTGATCAAATATGTTCTACCTTAAAGTAAAATGTGGCTGAGCATCTTTTGGGGTTTCCCTCTTTTATAATCAGTGATGCTCAGTCAGGAAGTGGGGTAATGATTTTTCAGATTCCTAGAATTTCTAGGACCTCCCAGAACACATCACAACATTACAACAGCAGTTGAGCTCTCCACTCTGTCAGTGACGTAAGAGAAAAATGACTCCTCTCCAGAGTCTGTGACTGTGTGTTTTTAAAAAAGTCTCGACCAGGCCATTTGGTCAGACTGGTCAATGAGCACAGAGTTGTGCATAGTTCGCCTCAGGCTAAGGGTCGTATCAGCTTTTCATAATGGTGACATAATCTTCCTTCCATTAAAATCCAAATATTTATCCGTTTCTCTGCAGGGATGATGCTGACTATGTTTCCAACCTTTCCTCTTCCTCTTTGTTTCTGTCAATCCTCTCTGGAGACAGCCAGATCAACACTTATCCATTTTTACAAAGTTAACCCTCCTCTTTTAACCCCACTGATGCTGTATGTGTCACTGTTGTTCAAACAAACTGTGGGGTACTACTTTATGTGCAAAATGAAAAAATTGAAAATGTATGTTTTCATAGTAATAGTAGCCTAACACATACATCCCAAGTCCAATAACGCCAGCCTTTTAAATTTTCCACAGAATTATGAAAACAAATCAATACTTTGTGAATAAAGTCCCAAATAATATTATAACTTCATCTCAAAACATTTCCACTTTTTTCTCTTAGCAATGAAAAGGAATCAGCCGTATGGGTCACAAGTCCCAGGCTTTTTCCCCAGGATAAAAAGTCAGAAAATATAATGTACACTTTACAAAAAATAATACAGAAAGAAAAATTCTACACTATTCATTTCATTCCCAGTCTTCAATGTGTCATTCAAAACAAGTTTTTAAAGCTAGAATGAGCCTGAGTATCTTTAAAATGTTAACAGCAAAAGTGGAAATACTGACTGAAAGACTAACACCACTTTAATATTTTTGCGTTAAGAAAAAAAAAAGTGGATCTGGAATGCCAATGCAAGCTAGTGGTTGAGGTTGCACAGCCCCTGAAATTGCCCATTGAGTTAGAGGCCCATTTCTCAATTCCCCATCCTCACATCCGCTAGTTCACACTCTGTTTGGGTTTTAATTCCAGTCATCATTTTATAAAACAGAAAAAAAAATAAAACTCAAATGATCTTGATAATAAGAATTTTCAGAAAATCAAATTCTGGAAATTCTTTGACACTTTGGATATTCCTTTTATTTGCAATCAGTTCACTAATTCCACTTTTTATGCTGTGTTAAAGAAGAAGTGCAGTGGCGTGGGTATGGCATTGTTGATAGGTCACAAACCCTATGAGGTTAGCCTTCAAGTGGATGGCCTGTTTACCAGTTGCCACTTGCAGCCTCTTTCCCACATGTCAAGATTAATAGTAAATCAACATATACTGTTTACATCTTAAACTCTAAGCGCAAACCCATGACGATCCATTATGGATCGGTTTTCGTAAACTAACTAGTACAGTTTATTAAGACAGTGAAGGTATTGAGTTACATTAACATCAGTCTCTTGTATGAAAGTGAAGACCCAGCTCTTCCTTTGCTGGATGACACACAGCTGTACACCGGCTTACAGTGATTCAGCAGTGAGCATCACAGCGGGAGTTGTCTACAGATTATGCATGCCTCTGATTCCTGTCTTTCTATTATCTCTTAGTCTGTTCCATTACAACGTTCTGAGGTTTTCTTTAATAGTGTTTACCTTTAGTTTTTCATTTTTGAACCACAGACTGCGTTAAAAGAGGATGCAGTAAAAAGTCAGCTCAGGACAGGATGTGAGCTGCTTAAGTAGAACCTGTTGACAAGAAAGATAGCTTCAATCATTCGTCCTGTTCCTGCCTCATCTTCTGTCCTTGTCATAAATATCTTCTGTCCTGGACTAACCTCTAACCTCACACCAGCATCCATCTCTACGTCCGTGTTCCCACCCCCCAGCAGCAGCAGTGATAGATGTAATGACTGAGCACCCTGTTCTCCTCCCTGCTGCTCTTCAGCCTGCTCAGCTCATATGCACAGCCATGCAGCAAATCAGCCTCGGCTGAATCTGGCTCCATACTGAGGATGTGTTACCATGAACACGCCATTCACAGCCTCAAAGCTGTCACTTCGATGTCTGGAGGGATTCTGAGGGGCCAAAGGAGGATGTAGATTAAGCAGATTTGCTGGAGAGCAGATGTACGCGCATACTGAGCATGACACATGATGTTAATGCAAACTTTGAATGACTCATTGTCATTTAGTGTTTAGCAGAACGTGACATCTGTGGGTTTGATCAATCATAAAATTATGTTTTAGATCAAAGTTCAAGAGAGAAAACAGCTTCATACTGGGAATTAAAACCTCACTGAGCATGCTGTAGCCCATCACTCCTACATTCTCTGATCCAAAGGAGCTGTTTCTCTGATCTGACTTTCTTTCAAAGTCATTTTACACTTTTAACGGAGCATATTGGCAATTATTTTGAGAATACATTTTTTCCCCTTTTTTTTTACCATCTGTTTACCATTTGATGGATGCATTTTCATTTACCATATTAACTTCACAAGTGCTCTTACACTTGGTTAACTCTAATGTGTAATTGTGTGACACTTGCCACTGGTCTACCTCACAAAACTCAGTTTAGTATATGGCGCGTCATGGTTTTCGGTTCTGCCCGAAGCAGACGGGACCATAATTGATCTTGTCACAGTGGATGAAACCTCAAAGCCACAGGCTGTTTTATTTTCAGTTTTAGTCTAAATGGCATTATTATTTTTAAGAAGATACACAATGCAATCTTTGAGGAGATCTACTGCATAGTTTGAGACCTTTACCTCATTAAGAAACAAATTTCTGAGGTAATAAATAAACTTGAAGGGGGGCCAGATTTCCTTTTTGGTTCTATGTAATCTGTCTCTGTACGTAGACTGGGAGAGAGCAGTGGGCTGTTTTTTAGTTTGTTAGCAACCCTGTTATTAAAGTTTTTATAGTCAATAAAAAATTAAGAAATGAAAGAAAAAGAGGAGAAAAAAATGTCAGTTGAAATAAAAATAAAAACAAGGCGACAAAAAAACAATAACTACCTTTAACTGTATGGTGAGTTTACAAAACTGATAAAAAAACAAATTAAAATTGTAGAGAATTAAACATTCGGGTGTTGTTCATCCATCCTCAGTTAATACATTTTAAAAAAATGTTATGATGTTTTGAGTTTTTATGACACAATGCTTTTTTTTTTATTTCATCCCTGACACTACCTTATATCACAAAAAAAGGCTAAAACTAATACTGAAACTAACGAAACATAACTAAAATAAAGCTTTTTTATAAATTATAAACTAAACAATACAAAAAACCCAAACTTTTAAAGGAATGAAAACGAAAATAAAATTTTAAATAAAAAAGTAAAAATGTATTAAGAAAAACGAAACAGAAAAGCAATACCTGGTTATACTGAGGTGAACTGATAACTCTAAAGCTAGCCCACTCATTGGCTAAGCTGCTTGAGATTCATGAAGAACTCTGGAAATTTATGACGCACAAAGGTGCAGAAGAGCCAAAAACTACAGAAATGTGACCACATCAAGATATTACCGACCACACTAACACCATGGTTGACCGGAGCACGTGTTAGACATTAGCTGTGGCCCTCCAACCATATTACCTGCACAGAGATCTTGTGTGTCTTTGCATCCTTTTTTGCAAATCTGAAAGAATTTTGTAAAAGTACAAACTGCAATAACTCATTTTTCCCCTAGGATAAATATTTCTGATTCTGATTCTCTTTTCAACCAGCCTCCTGCTTACAGTTACACCAGCTGCAGGTTGAGCCTCGCCCACTTGGTATACATGCTGTGATCCCAAGAATTGAAAGCACACAGGAGTGTTGTTTCTCCAAATTGCTTTGACCATGAAAGCAGCTAGCAAGGTCAGGCTATTGAGTGAATTGATGACGGCTAAATGCTTTTATGTGCAAGTGTAAATTAATGAACTGGTGTTTTAGCATGTCCTGTTATAGTCACAGCCAAGGTGACTCTGCCGATTCCCTGAGAAGAATTATGGCAACAACCTTCTGAAGGATAACTGATGTGTGCTCCTCATGTCAATTCTGGCCTGGCTGGGTGTGTCTCTGTACACGCGCACATTTATATGTTAGTGTTGCAGATGGTGCATGTTTTTGTTGTTTAAAAGTATCCAATAAACAATCTATTAAATTGTTGTGTGAAACTGAGAGAGAAATTTCCTGTACAATGCACTCTAACTGATGAGTTGCCATTTTGTCATCTGTAATGTTATTTGAGAATGCTGGCACACCAATCAGAATCAGTTTAGTTTTTTTCTTAGTGTGTTACTCACAGAGCAAATAAAGTAATCAGCAGATTGATCAGAAATGAAAAAACAGAGTTCCAGCCCTTAAAGATGCTATGAGGAGAATCTGTTTGATTTGCACTCCCTTGCCACCTTGTGGCCCGGAGTCTCCGCACACTGTTGTAAATTAATTTTAGTGAGGCTCGTGTTTGTTTCGGTATTAAATGGAGATTGGATCAAAACAAATTTTCTTTGTTCCAGACAACTTTTTACTTGATACAACGTGCCTAGGTAAGGCATTTATCAGTACAGCTACATAGCGCTACGGTTGAAACATGATATCAAGCAAACGTAGCAGCTATATCTTAGCGACATCAGCAGCCTGGTGCTCCAACGTATCTGTAGGCTAATGTAACAACAAGTAAACACTGTCAGTTTGTAAGTAGTTTAGTAGCCGTTTATATTAAGCGCAGCTGACAGCCCGGTGCTCTAAGACATGTCCATACTGTATGACGTGAGTAAATCCTGGTTAGCTATGTCCTGCCAGTCATCTACCAAGCAGAGCTAACATAACCTCACTCTTCATTTTATTGATAAACTTTCAAGTTTGAACAGACCACTGCAGAATAACTGCTGACTGTGGGTTGGAATGAACATTATCACAAACAGCTTAGCCCCTGTGTTATAGAGTGGTATCACTCTGTATCTGTATCACTCTCCTGTTTTGCTTTCTTCTGCTCTTCTGTCCTTTTCTGTCTGACACTTCGACTCCAGTGTCCACCATCACTACAAAATTAGTCACAGAAATCGTTTATAGCATAGAAAAACAGAGGTCTTTGTGTATTATCTCTTCTCACTACTAAACTTTGTCAGCTGGCATAGTGTTGTCATAGAGACCTAGATGCTAGCTAAGAAGTAGCAATTTGAAATAACCTGTAATACTGGCACTAAAGATCTCATTTTAAAGTATGAATTACGGTCAGGTGTATATCTAGAAGGGAGCGTTTTTCAAGATCACTTTCCAACTCCTCACAGCCTCTTTTAATTACTTAGCATTTATGCACAATGCTCAAATGCCAGTAAATGGCAGAATAACCTGTTTGGCATTGCCAGAGAAGATTTGACAAATTTTACATGGAATTTTACAGGGAATGGAAAGGGGAAATAAACAGACTTTTCAATGGTATAGAATTTATTGCCCAGAAGCATTGTTGCAACAAAGAAATTATACTACACATACAAAACAGACAAAGAGAATTAATGATGGGCTGTTTGGATTTTTTTTTCTGTTCCTTGCTCTTTTCACTGAACTGAGTGACCTGAAATGTTCTGATATCATTTTTTTTCAATTGTCTCTTATTTATAACAGATAAACCAGTAGGTCTAAGCTTACATCATCTTTGTAATCACACAGGTTAAAGATCACCTGCTCATTTAATCCTAACTACAGTATCTCCTAAAGTGGATCAAAGCATACCATAGAGGTCTGCAATCCCCTGCACTACAATGCCAACTGCATGCTGAAATCTGCAGTGTAAGCACAGGGAAAGCTTGAGAGTTAAAATCGGGCTCTTGCGTGCGAGCACAGAGCACAACAGTCATGGCCTTGTGTTCTGGGAACCGCCCAGGCCCCCTCAGCACAGATCACAGATGGTGGCTCGGCTGAAGTGCTGGATAATCACCCTCCATGCAGTAGAAAAAGAAGTGATGTAATAGGGGCTGAATTGGAAGCAAAGAATGAAATGTGTTCACTGGTAGCTTTCAGACAATGAGGTGACCAGTCATGTTGAAGACCTTTTCACCCTGTTGGCCTCGTACTATCTACCCGGGGATAGAAAATCCTCTTTCTGGGTCCTCGCCCCGGATATTGTGAATCGTAAAGCTCAACACACTGGTCCTCAGGGCCACTGTGAGATCACCTAATTTGTTAAAGTCCAGCTTTATGAGAAGGATTTAATGCTGCCGGAAACAGAAATACCCTTTGAATGAAACTTTTCCACCGGCTCGGTGGTTGAACTTACCTTTAACACTAAATACCTTAAATGTAGCGTGTTAAAGTTTGTTCCTTACCTTCTCTTGATATTGCCTTCGTGAAGAGTCCAGTGATTGGATCAGTGCTGTAGCGTGGCCCACAAACATAGCGTAGCATGTTGCGCCTACAATCATACTCAGCATGGTGATCCACAGGTCGGACATGCTCACCGGCGCCCGGGCACCATACCCAATGCACAGCATGTGGCTCATGGCTTTAAAGAGGGCGTAGGAATACTGCTTACCCCAGGAAACGTTCTGCAAGAGATACAGGGAGGGGCACAGAGGGGTTGTGAGGAGTTACTGCAAAGCAAATCAGAAACTGGATTCCCTGAACCAAGGTTGCAAAGAATCAAAATCATTTTCATCTTATTCCCAGATTCAACAAGTATTTTATGACTGATGAGTAAAAATTTGGTGGAACTGTGGGATGTTTGAGAAAAAATATAAAAATTTGACTATCTGTAAACTACTGCAATTTCCTGGCTGAAGAAAGCTCTAGCTTTGAGGTGTCTCTGAGCCTCTACCAAAAATCAGACAACATATTGTTTGTTCAATCTCTCCACACACTGGCCCTTTTATTCTGATGTCACACTGCAGTGTTAATTGTGGTAACTAGATTGAATTTTATCTTAGTCCATTGACAAAAACACCTCTTAGCTTTAGTTGCATTTCAGTCTTTTTGTAGAGTTAGTAGACAAAAAGTCAAAACATTTTAGTCCAGTATTAGTCAAAATACACTTATTTCCCATTACATTAATCCATATAGCCAATCAAAGATTGGTATTAAGGTTGTATCAAATGTTTAAATCTGCACTATATCCCTCTTTTAACACAATCTCTTGTGTAATAGTTTAGCAGCGACTCTCCTCCCAAAGCACAGCCGCGTCCCTGCTCACCTATGGAGCAAGAAAAGGTCATTGCTCTCAGATAAAAGTGGAGTTTTAGAAGAAGGATCCAAACTCCAGGTCAGGTAAAAAGTCTTTTGGTGGTCATTATGGCTCTTTTTTTTTAATCTCTGGGTTTTAATACGAGGGTTGTGTTGCACCCTACTGTTTGTCTTTAAATGCACCAGCTGGACAGTCTAACTGAATGTGTCTAATAGATCAAAAACCTGTTATTTTGACAGATGAGGCACACATTGGGAAAAATATCACTGACGGACATTTATGTCTCTTAACTGAAATTCAAACATACAATCATCAGAGTTTCTAATCACCACTAAAGTATTTTATGTCACAATTGTCCCATATTTATCGTGTAAAAATAGGTCATTGACTAACATTTGGCATCACAATTTCACTTAATAAAATTAACACTGAACAGAGGATGGCATATGAATTAAATATTCTGACAGAATCTAACTTTTACACCGCCTTATTCATCACAAAATTAGAAATCTAGCTAATGGAACAATATGGAATATGTAAGAGCAGTGTAAAGATATCAAAACTTGACGACATATTTGATAGCTCAGCTGCCTATTGTTTGCTTTTTAACACTTCAGAGCCAACATTGCTTAGCTGTGTTACTTGTAAATCAACGTTAATACCAGCTAGAGATTAAATTCTTGTGTAAGTTTCTGGGGTTTGCTGTTGGCAAACCTCTAAATGTACGCCATGCATCGCTTATTTAGATGCAGATGAATTGAAAAGCTAGTTTCAAACTGGTATACACTTGTAATACAACTGTCCTGTGAGTAAAGCAAATACAGAGGAGTTTCAGAGCCACAGGAAGTAGCTGAACCCTGTTTGTCAAAGTCAGTTTTCAGCCTTTCAACAGTCAAAACCCTATCTGCTCTCCCCCAGCCTGAAGGATGGAGTAGAGCTCATACTCAGAGTGCTTTGAGCTGCATTATTTACAGAAGTCTGAGGCCCTGTTTCCCTTAAAACCCTGGGCATCCTTCGCAGCAGGAGGTAAAGAGAATAGTGGAGAGGAATGGCCTGGATTGTTCTGCCATCTCTCAGAGGTTTGGTGTTCATACTCATTGTAAAGGGATCCAGTGTGTAGAGGAAGATGGAGCTCACAGTTCTGTAACGAATCAGCTTGAATGTACAACCGAGTCTTCGTCATTGCAAACAAAGTGAGACTGTCACAAAGGACTCGTTTAAACAGCTCTTTTTTTCCCTCAGTCTAAGGACATGATCCGTGCTGGCTGAGAGTCATTCCCTTTCATCGTTTCTAACATGTGTTCTGTCTGCAAAGTGACGTATCATGTTCCTCTAACTGCAAAATGACTGTGAGGACGCTGTTATCTAATAAGGCATCCAGCTGGGTTTATAAGAAACCGTTTCATTGTTGTCTTGTCAGGGCGAGCTGTTTGAAAAGAACCTGATCAGAGAAGCTGCCTGGCTGGAGCTTGATTCTGCTGCTCCCTGACTCATTTAGTTTATCATCGGTATTATATAAGTCTATAGTCTCTATCGCAGTATAAACCCATGAGATTGGGCCAGAGAGGATCTTTGGGATAGGAGCCCCGACATCTTTGGAGAGCAAGTGACCACACGGTTGTAGTTTTGTAGTTTTGGTTCAACTTTTCTGGGTCCTTCTCAAAAAACAAATTTTGTTATCATCGATCAGCCTGCGCATCTGGGCGGACAATGAATAAACCTATTATCCACCTTTTAATGTCTGTCCAAGCCTTGACAACCTACTTCATTTAAAGCTGACTTTGTGCCCCCCGCTTACACACACATTTTGTTGGTCTCTCGAATGCTTCGTGTCTCCGAGTTAGAGCAGGATTTAGACTCCTAATTAACACACCACTTGTCAAAAGCCTGCTTCTTGCCCAGAGACATGCCAAATCAGCAGTTAACAGCCCAACAAACCCAACAAGGCTTCATGTGTGAAAGCCAGTGTGTTCCTAACTGGGGGCAAAAGTGACAGCTCTTTGGTTCAGGCTTAAGACGGCAGCAGAGTTGCTGACTTGTCCGATGGTTAATGTGAGCAGGAATGCTGAGGAAGCATTCCATAAATAACACCTATCTCAGCCAAAATACATACCTAATGAAAACAATGCACAACCCCCAAAAAATAAAGCCAATCTGCGTCTTCTTGCTCATGTTACATCCCTCACTGTGATATAGGACATGCTTCCTTTTATCCCACATTTCTGCACCCTGCTCGATGTCACGCTGTTCATCAACTCCAATCCAGCTAATGAGTAGATGTACAGTTAATCACCCTCCGGATGACTCACTCACTCTCATCTCTATGCAGATGAAAAATATAAAAAATACACTTGCCAGAATCCATAACAAACAAGTCCATTGTGTTATTTTTTGTTGTTTTTATTTCTTTTTAACCACAAGGGGAATCTGTTCCCAAGTCCC
The DNA here is from genome assembly GCF_033239565.1 of Halichoeres trimaculatus. NCBI lineage: Eukaryota > Metazoa > Chordata > Actinopteri > Labriformes > Labridae > Halichoeres > Halichoeres trimaculatus. The sequence continues at coordinate 16,460,826 of NW_027437194.1, read as the reverse complement.
AGCCAAATATAAGCCATAACTGAATTATTAGGAGATGGATCAGGGTAATGGAAGACTCTTGAATGCAATTTACATGAATTATAATAATAAGCTATGGATATTTTTAGTCAATATGGATATGTATCACGAAGCAGAAATAGCAAAAACAGCCTCTTAAAGCAGCACTGACGTCTTAAAATACGTCAAAATAAATGTACTTTTTTTCAGTTCAAGGTGAGAAGAACATTGAAGAGCAGGGAGGAAAACGAAGAATGAACTCCAGTGTTCTCAAGAGATGAGCTATAACATCAGTCTTCAAGATACAAGAGAAAGGCCTTCATTTCACAAACAATGTATGACCGAAAAAGTAATTTCTAATGTGGAGATCAGCATTTATGTAAATATTAAATTTATAGAAGTTTAATTTTACAAAACATGACAAAAATGAATTAGACTGATTAGTTATAACACCAAATACGTATTCTAAATACTAATTACTTCTACCAGTTGCTTTAAATTAAATTGTTTTTGAAACTGGCTAATTTCTTTGTAAAAGAAACTTGTCTTTTCTTTGTTAATTTTGCTTTGAATTTGAAAATAACACTATTCAGGCTGCCAAATGACAGCTTTGTTTGTCTCAACCTATTTTGCCAAGCTCAAGAAGTTTCACTTTTTTTTTTATTCATCTGGTAAAATCTTACAAGAGGCAAGCTGAACTATGAAGAGTTGTGTCATTCAAATGAAGATTGTTTTCAACTGCCAGATTTATCAACATCTGATCATGTTCCAGAGAAGCATGTTTCATGGATCACAGGTGTATGCAAATCTGCACCAGTTCCTGTCCACAGTGGAGGGTTAAAGTGTAGATTTTAACCCTGAACTTATTCATCTGTGTTTAAAGAGAAAAAAAAAATATTATACCTTCATTAGGTCCAATAGACCTCTTTAGGTATATATATTTTTAATCAAGGCCCTTTGCACACCAGATGCATATTTTTCACATGAATATTGCGAACCTTAACTTTTTTTTTTTTTTAAACCTACTGTTTTTCAATGCAAGCTTTCACACCAGCAACGTTTTTTTGCTGACCAAAATTGCGGCAATTATTTTTTGGGGCCGAGGCCAATTTTTCCAAAGTTTCACTGGCGAGGAGTACACATCCGACCAATCAAAAGGCTTGTTGTTGACAAGTCACATACCAAAAAATTCAACATGGGTTTTGTCCTAGCACCCGGTTCTTTACAACAAAAGACATAAAATTACGGGGACAACAGTTACAAAGACATTGTTAGGGGAGAATATCTGCAGAGATTGAATATGATGTCTCCAAATTTTTTGCACATTCGTGCCGTTCATTCATGCCGTTGCTTCTTGGTGTGCTATGGCTTTAAAAGACCTCATGCTGAGACTTTCCAGAAGTCCAGACATTAGGTTTGTCCAAATGAAAACAAGCTTAGAAACAAGAGGTGACGTAAGCTAAAGCCTCCCTACTGTAGAATAGCATCACAACATCACAGATTTTTATCATTGCTAATCCAGAAATTCAATCAGTATTCTTTTTCTTATTTGAATAACAAAAGACAGCCACAAATGTGTAAATAAAAGAAAAAGTACCTCTCAGTAGAGGAATTACAGGACCATCTGGTGTTCGCCAGGCTCCTTTATTACAAATAAACTTCCCAAGCTTGCATCTTATGATTTTACACACTGTCAATGAAACTGTATGTTGAAATTATAAAGTCGTGGCATGGTATTTTATTTAACTCCTGGACACAGAATTGTCTATTAACACAAACACACAGATCACAAACCCATCCAAGCATGTAACTGGAACAAATACCATTTGTGGGGTCATGAGCCCCGGTGTCCTTTCACAAACGTACATTTAGCGTGCGTGCATGCTTGAGACACATATTGAGCAGCACTGCAGAATGTTTGTGTTGACATCTGTATGCATGGGAACACAGAGCAATGTGTTTTCGCCAGATGAAAGCAGAAAGGCTGAGCTGACTCACTGCACCTTTCCTTTTTTTTTTTTTTTTTCCTCTTTTGTGCTGTTTTGTGCTTGTATGCATTTGATGCTCAGATAAACACGTCCAGCAGGGAATAAGCGCACTAGATTCGAAGATCACATAATCCTATTGTTGTTATGGATGCTGTACAGTTTGGGGATCACTACACATAAAACTCATTTCATTAAATTAAGAAAACATCAGAAAAAAGGTAGATTTTGTTTGATGGAGAAAGCCGTCTGTTAAACTGTAGCTCACATTCTTCCAGGTCTGAGGATTAAAATCTGAAGCCCTTAAGCAGATAGTAAGTGGATTTAAAAGCTTTGCGGCAGGTTTTTCCAGATGCTAATGAACAAGAAAAAAATGGCACCATCTTTCTTAAAGATGCATATTTAAGATGGTGCAACAGATGACCCCAAAAACGAGAAGCAGGAATGAAAAGGAACATCTCTGTCTGTCCCTGTTATAGACGAGTAACATTTCCAAAACATTCAAAGGTGATTTTAACAGCCAGGGTGAGGGTTTGTGAGATAAAAATTCAAAGCACTGCAGCAGTAACACCTGCAGAATTACTGATTTGATTCCTGGAGTTTGTATATTTTCCTATATCAGGTGACTCACAGCGTGTCTGGTGCATATTTATTCAAGCAGTCAAGCCTACACAACCGTTTCTATTCCCCTACAGTAGTAATCACTTCAGACATAAATGAGCATTTTTCCTCAGTATGGTATAAATGTGACAAAGCAGCAGAAAACTCACAGATTGACAGAGTTATTCTGCTGCTGTTTCTCGCTGTGTTGAGAAGAGTGACTCATTGCAGTATTAACACATTCTCTCTAGAAACCGCAGTTTCTGCTTTCCTCTCACAGCTCCCCTGATTTTAATAAATGTGGCTAACACAGCAGATGTATTAAGTTTCTCCTCAGCTCCAACTATAATTAAGCTCTGGCTGCAGCAAAACAAGTGACACCAGATACTGAATATTCATGTTGCAGCAGCTCGGCCTTTGTTTACAAGCTGAGCAGTAAAGTCGAGTTCACAGACTTCATTATGCAGCCGGTATTAAGACTAATCTGACCAAGCAGCATTCTCAGGGAGTACAAAACAACTTAAAACTTTCTATAATTAGTCTGAACCAAACTGAAGGCCTTGTTGTAACAACTTGGCAGCGTTTTAATTTATTAGTCACAGATGTTTACATCTGTGGAGCCAAGATGTTAGCGGCTATGTGACCAGGAAGGTAACTGATGATTCATTGTGCCCCAGCGAAGAGTGTGACCCAGAGGTGTGGGAGCTGCAAATACTAACGAAGGAAGTATGAGAGTGAAAGGATGGCATGCAGGGCTGAGAGGACAGCAAGACTCCAACAGAACCAGAGCTCATGGAGAATAAAAATGGATGAGTTGAAGCAGTTAATAAGTCAGGATGAAGCAAAATGACTGATTTATCAGTGGCATTTTTAAAAAGGTTGCAACGCAAGTTGTTTAATTTTTAAGATTGTCTTAATTAGAATGTAAAAGTAGGGATGTCCCGATCCGATCGTGTGATTGGGATCGGATCGGGATCGGGGCATTTTTTAACGATCAGAGATCGGGGGGGGGGGGCAGAATCGAAAAAAGCCTGGGGCCTTAGTTCTTGTTTTTAATTAAAATGTGTATAATAGAACGTGATCATTCATTTTCAAAAATAACTTTATTTGTTATAATAACAAGTACAACGATATTGCAAACAGAAATTGCAACCTTATTGTCACACACATACAAGCTTATCTTGTGGTGTACCACTGAGAAGCTTTATTTTTATTTTGTTGATCCAATGCTGCACTAAGTGGAGAAAAAAAGCTATATCCATGTTGGCTAGAATGATACCTTCATTTAATTTAAAAAAAACTCAAAGGACAACTTGTAGGAGTTTTTTCCTTTTCTTTTTTCCTAATGCATTGCTGAAAGATCGGATCAGGAAATATCGGGATCGGCAGATACTCAAAATAAAAAAATCAGAATTGGATGGGGAACAAAACGGTGATCGGAACATCCCTACGTAAAAGTGTTCTAAGACAGGTACAGCTGTGCTAAGTTTTTTTATAACCTTGTCAAAAAGGGACTGCACTGAAAAGTCGTAGAGCAGAATGAGCTTTGATTAAGTTGGTGGCATGCTTTTTCATATTTGACAGACCAGTATAAAGCTAAAATGATGACTGTAAATCCTAATATGTGGTGAAGACAAAAGGCTGTTTCAAATGTTCAAAAAGTTACACAAGAATTTAACGAGAGCCATGCAAGATTTGCTCAATTTGTGACATCACTGGTTGATAAATCTCCACAAAAAGCATGAATAAAACAACAACGATCAAACAGACATCCTGCTTCGTTCTTGGTCGCTAAGGATTCATTTTTGGGGCTCAAAACGTACGCCAATGTTCCATGATTTAGGGGCGCAGATGGTCTAGCAGATTAGGTTGCGCCCCATGAGGTTCGAATCCAACCTGCAGCCTCTTTCCAGGATTTCACTCCTCACTTGCAATATGTTTCCTGATTCCTTCCTCTCGTTGAAGGTATAAAAAGCCTGACAGTTAAAATTTTGATTGATGGAAACAATGGAGAAAACTTCTCGACAGCTAAGTTCAGTAGTGCTTTGTTGAATCTCAACTCCAGTGGTATTCTGGGTGTAGGGCACATTACCCTTTGACAGCATTTGAGAAATTATCAGAAAGGTTGATGGCTGAATTTTGTAGAGAATGTTATGCGACATTAGCCCTTCTTCACTGGTCAAAATGCAAGAATGAAAAAGCATTGATTCAGGTTCATCACAACTTCCCGGAAGGGCCGGCTGATAGTCTAATTTCAATGGAGCACAATTTATAAATTAATCAAATTAGGTTTAAGTGTTTCTTGGATAGAAAAAATCGGACCAGATTTCTTCATATTTCTCTTTCATTGTATGTTTCAATTTCAACTTTTCATTCCAAGGAGGGAAAAAAAACAAAAACAAAAACAAGATACTTCCTGTGTCAACCGAACCTATGATCTGAGCCTTTGCATTATGTGACTGTTTTAATTACTCAGTCATATAACTGTAAAACCAGGCAAGCTGTCCCATGCAGGGGAAACAAATGTGATGCACAATATTCATTTTTCAATTACATAATCAAACTACAAGCTGTTCTCCCTGGGAGGGCACAGAAGGCCCTGCAGTCTTTGAATGCATCAGCGAGAGAGACAGCAGAGGGGTCTGCGGGCCAGAATCTGAGCCAAACTGTAAGCTGGCAAGAAAACCACCTCGCAGCGGTGACGGAGGGAGTGAGGGATGTGTTTCTTTCAGTTTGTTGGTTCCAGGTTTCGAACTGGATCATTCAGACGTCCTGTTTGATCGGTATTTTGTTATTTTTGTGCCATATTTCTTTATCTCCTCATTCTGTCATGGGAGACATTAAAATTAAACACATAAAGCCTCATTATTACAAGAATTAAAGTTTTCTATCATACTCAAAACTTTTTTGACACCTTTCTTTCAGCATTGAATTCTCCCCCCTGTAAAGTTAAAGTTATAAATACACATCTACATTCTGAGGAGTGCCTCAACTTTTCTTTTTCTTCTTCTCTTCAATCAGATGCAATCAAGCATTCAGGGGCTACTTCCCCTGACGAGCTCTCCCACAATCAGAGAGGTTAGAGCAAGAGACGAACCTGTTTCATGTTTGGTACTTAGAGATCGTCTGCAGCCTCTAGATGGCTGTAACTTCCACACGTAGGCTGTGGAGTGCTGTCCTAAGTGTCCATGCTTAACATCCTGACACTTGAGGTGGAAACTCTCGCCCTCTAAGACAACTCTTATGTTATCAGTGATGACCCAAGAGGCCTCAACAGGGTGTACAAGTATCTGAACCAACTGAGTGTTTCTGACTGAGCTTGGGTTGCAGCGTAAAATTATTTGTTTTACATTTTAGCCATTGTTGAGCGTATAAAATGTGAAATGATTGTCTGAAGATACTAAACAGAAAAGCTTCAGCTGCTTCCTGAAGGAGAAACTCTCCTGCATTTTTACTGGGATGAAACCACAGTGTCCTCTTGTTGACCGACACACCCTAAGAGAGAAGAGGGAGACAGGCTAAAAAGTTTGATTAATTCATAACCTTTCTGCACCGAGCACAGCTGTGACTCATCCAGAGGTTTGTGGAGAAAAAAGGGAAGTAGCGGGTGGTTGAGGGATAAAAGAGGCCAGAGAGGTGAGGAAGGCTGAGAGGGGAGAGGGCTGGTCAGGTCTACCCACTGCTTCTCTCTGCAACACTGGACTATTCCTCGGATCAAACAAGAAACTATGAAAGACAAGTGTTTCATTTTATAAACCAAACTAGAAATTAGTTTCCAGAATAGTACAAAAACAATAAACCAAACCCCTCTGCCAAAAACTGTTGGGAGCACTGGCCAAACAAATTTGGCAGTTTAAATAACAAAACTTCAAAAACAAAGCCCTAAGTTGGAACTGAAACTGATTTGTTATTCTAATCAAAACTCAAAATAAAACAACAAAGGTTTTTTTTTTTCTTTTCTGATGTTTCATATACATGCCCTGCATGCTTTTAACAATCACTTAATGCCTCCTTAATTTTAAGTTAACATTAACTTCTGAGTGGAAGAAAATCAAGAGTTAGATTTAGTTAGAAACTGTAATGAAAATGATGACAAGTGACCTTCAATTTTTTTTAATGACTTCAATCTAAACACATTTTATATCCTCCAAAAACTAGTATACAGCTTAGAGAGTTTCACTTTCAACTTCTCAAATTGTTTTTAAAACATATTAGAGCCCCAAATGTAACAATGATTCAAAATATTGTTAAAAAATGAAATGAAGCCTGAAATGTAAAAAAAAGTGCTGAGCCTGAAATTTTATTTAAAAAAGAGTAATAAAACCCAAAATGTAATACTTTTTTGTTTTTTTTGCCAAAATGTTAAATATTGTAACATTTTGGGTAGGTAATTGCATTTTGGGGTTTATTACATCATTTTTAAAACATTTTGGGTCAGGTATTGTGGGCCATTGTTACATTTTGGGCCCTAACAAGTCATTCCATTTTTAAAATTGACAACTTTGGCTCTTTTGAACATCTGGACTGAAAAAGTTTTAGTTTTGCTTGAGCTTGAGTGTAGCATGATGAGGTTGGTGCTTGGAAATCTGAAACAGTTACAATATTTCTGATGAAGTTCTTTTTGCGATGAAAAAGTCGCAGATTGAGAACCAAAAAAAAACAATATTTCAGTTTGTTTCCTACAAGAATTGGGAAAATAACTGCAAAAAGGTATAAAAATGAAAAAAAGGAAAATAATTCCAACTGTTTTTGTTTCTTTAGTTGTTTTAAGCCTGAATTGATCCTTAAACTATACAAGGGTTGAAATGAAACCTAATTTTTCATTTTCAAATTCTTTTTTTTTTTTTTTTTTTACCATTTTTAAAACTTTTACATTTTAAAAATTACAAACTGTGGCTTTTTTCTTTAACCACCAAATCTAAAAGCTGTCAGTCTTATTTTTGCTGAGTGTTGCTTGAAGGTTGATGCTTGAAAATCTGACACAGCTACAATAGGCCTGACAGATTTTTTTATTGTCTGAAATATAAAAAAAAAAATATGAAAAAAAAAATTATGTTTTCTTTCCTTCACAAACAACAACAACAAAAAAAAAAAAAACAAAAAACCCCCACAAAATTACACTTACAAAACTAAGATAGAAAAAAGCTTTTTCAAAATGATTCAGAAAGAAAGAAGTCATAAATAAAAAAATAAAACAAAAAATATGAATGAAAAACAGAAAAACTGCAAACTAAGAAAAACTTCCACATTCCTAATTGTCTTACACTCTTTGTTTTTTAAAACCGATTCTTCTTTCAGCCTTTTTCAACCTCCTTAGCGTCAGTCTCTCAAACTGAGCCTGGAGACGAGCAGCTAGCAAACAAACACTAGCAAAACGCTCCTCCACGCCCCTAAACAGACATTGTTGCATTGTACTGTACAAGCAGACAGACGCAGCAGCCCGTCACCCTCTGGCCGAGCCAACACAGCGACAGCAGCACTATCTGCTCTGGTGATTAAGTAAAAGCAGCCTCTAAAGAGTAAGAAGCTCCTCTCAGGCCATTAGTCAGGAAGATAACAGTCCTGCTCCCTGCGTGTACTGCAGCACTCAGCAGTATCTGCAGTCCTCGTCGGCCCCACTTTTCTTCTCCTCACAGCTGGAGACACAAAGCACAGAGCCGACAGAGCCTACCAAATAAAACTCCACCCAATGTGAGTGGAAAGCAGCCGAGAGACACACACGACCTTCACCTGAGCGGTTCCTCTCACTCCTCGTGTTTTTCGACCTGAAGTGAGCAGGAACGGAAATTTCTCGTCAGGATTTCAGCTCCTTAGTGCTAACAAGGCGCGATGGTGTGAGGAGAGGAATCCCTCATGAAGGCAGGGCTTTTCACTTTGGATTTGGCAGGCCATGTTCAGCACACATGCCTGCAGTTCTGCTCTGATCCACAGGGGAAGAGGGTCCGCAGATTGCTCATTCTAGCACATCACAGTCAGGAAGTTAGATATTCACAGGCTCTTCTCTACAAAAACATATCACACACACTTTTAAATCCTGCCTCCAATATGTTGCATTTAGAGCAGCAGCTAGCTATTATTTTTCTGTCACTCGGTGAACACACTAAGAAAATCAATACGGAAGTGAGAAAATCAATAAAGAAAGCACTCTGGAAATTAAAGTCATTTAACTCAACTATATTCCTATTAGGTGTAATTCATTATTGCCTTATGTACTGGTTCTGTCCTCAGCTGCTGCATGTTAAACACTGTGCAGGGATAACACATCACTGGCAGTCAGATGATAGAGGCTGGTGTTAGGAGCAGCTGATGTCCTGTGGTCCCAAGCTTCATAGCCTGTTTGAAGAAGCGCTTTGCTTGATTAATAGACTTTCTTTCCAGATTTATTCTTGTAACTGATACATGTGGGTAAATTAATCCTCAAAACTAGGGGTGCCCTGATCCAGATCTGGGTTTTTTTTAGTACTGAATGTCTGCCCATATCAGTTCTGATGTGATTCTTGGGTTTGTGGAAAATAAACTTGACAAATGGGTTAAGAAAGTGAAGCTGCACACTTTTTTGTTCTATGTTTTTACAATATTGACCAGTTACAAATAATAGTTAAAATATTTATTAAGCTTATTATTTCCTTTTAACTTAGTTCAGCTAGTTTTAATGTTAAAGTCATCTTATTTACTCTACATGCTATACAAGACTCCTGATCTGGTGTGCATGCAACACATCAAGCTTAAATCTGAGGCTGCAGGATCAAGAACATAAACAGTAGACACCAAAGAGACTGTCCAATCCAGTGTGCTGTGGCGCTCAACAATAACATAAAACAAATGTCTGTTGTAACTATAGCAGTCACTTTGTGTTTTAATTGACGCGCATGTCATCATGAACCATGTTGTACAGCATGAGTACAGCAGCAGGACATACCAAGATGGCGTAAACCTGCATTCCACTTCCTTAGAAATGCTTTTTGGATGCTCTCTTTGATATTCATCTGTTCTTTTAAAGCCCAGACACAGCAGTGCAGCCTTTCCTCTGATAGTGAACTATGTTGCGTGTTGTTTTCAGACGCAACTGCATGTTGACATGTGACTGTTTTCACTTTCAAGTTTGACTTATTTCCACACTGCTGACTATTAAGCCACTGAGCTGCTAATGCTAAAGTAACAGACTGTCCCATTATTGTTTGTTTGTTCTCACCTTTTGAAACCCTATGTCCCTGTGGAGTGACTGAAGGGTGCTGTAAAGCAGATGCTATTGCTGGAATGTGTCTGGTTGTTGATGTGTTCTAAATAAAGTGTAAGTGTGACCGTTCCCCATTAACCATATTTTATTATTTCCTCGTGGAGCTTTGCAAGGTTGGGCATAGTCACTCGGTTTTAATGGTGCCAACTTTGCAACTTATGGTTTTATTTAGCAAGTTTTCAGACCCCTCTAGTGACTCTTTTTCAAAAAAGCGACAAATCTAGCTACTCTTCATCTTCTTTGATGTTAAGCACAAATTCATCGAACTCTACTCATGCACTTAGCCAATTTTGTAAATTAGGCAGTGGAGTCATTTAGTGACTCCTGGGAAAGCCAATAGCTACTTTCCTTATTGAGGAGTTGGCAACACTGAATTAGAAACATGAGTTCTGGGTCTGGACATCCCTAATGAAAAATAGTGGTGGATCACTCTTCAATCACTAAAATTAAAGTCTGAATCTTCTTTTCTGAAGACAGAAAGTAGAAATTAAAGTGTATTCATGGCATATATGCAGATCCTAATCCAGAAATCCAAGTATCAGAAAGTGCAGAGACGTGAACGTATTGCTCTGCCTCCAGATGAACTTTGTGTGTTTCTGTGTTAGGTGTGAGAGTCTGCAGCTGCAGTCTCAGAATGTCACCATAATCCTCCTATCTGTTCAGTGCTCAGAGACGTCTTTGTTATAGTGTTTCTACACTCTTAATACAAATGATCTCACAGTTTGTCTTACTACGGAGAGAAAATGAGATTACCGAGTCATCAGACTGATTGGATCTCACATATCCTGCCGTATATTAGCTCTCTGCTCTAGAGGGCCCATTTGCAATGTGAAGCTTTGGCTATAGATTTCCACAGTGGGAGTGATCCTGGCACACAGGGGGCAGTAAACTAGCCACTCACATGACACCCATTTGGTATTGATCAGCATAAGAGAAAGGGGATGTATCTGATTTATACTGAGAAGAGAAGCAACATGTGTTAGAGGGTGTTTAAAGTCAGTGTTTGCTGCACTGAATGAAGGACGTGTTTGTGTTGTACACACCATTAGCACGGATGAATTGTGACAGTTAAGTGGGAAATAATTTCACTGCACATTCATTTTGGTGCGAGCAGAGATGGATTATGTCTGTTTGGATGAATAACACATGCTAGTTGGTATGGGGCTCACTTGGGCAAGTCGTCGCCTCAAAGTAAAAATGAGAGTGGGATACAGAGTCTGTGATGTTAAGGAAAGTCGACGTTTGCACCTCCAGCACAGTGCCTGAGAGGCGTCAGTGTGCATGTGGAGAGCAGGAATGTAAGTCTCTGAGTGTGAGGGAGAGAAAGATGAGCGGGCAGAAGAGCTCCCCAGGCTAGCATTTACAATCAGCTATACCCGGGAGGAGCGTACGCACTTCTATGCTGTCATGTTGCTCAGAGAGGAGCTACTGCAGTCCGTTTGACCCCCAGTCAAAGAGGAAGAGGGGGGGAGTGGAAATTTACAGAAAGAAGGGAGTGAAATGAAAAGACAGGAGGAGACAGGCAGAAAGCACCCTACCAGAATCCTGTAATGAAAACCTGTCAGCAATGTAACGACCAACAACAAAAACAGCTTCACGTAAACTTTGTAAAACTTTGGGAAGAACATTGAGCTTTGAGGTTGGAAGTTTTAAATATTTCTTGTTGTATGCACATACCAACCCAATTTTTTCCTGCAAATTCTGATTTTTAATCTGGAAATAAGCACAACAGTGTTCCCTTCTCACTACCCAGTGTGCTGCATCTGTTGTCAATGGTTCCAGAAACTAAAGTGGTGGTAACACCCCAGAAACTGGAAGAAGCACTTCAGGGTTGGTTAAACAGACGTCACAAGTCTCAAGAACCGTCACAGTGAGCAGTGGAGCAGTGAGAGAAAAACCGAGGGTGAAAAGGCCAGCGCTTTGCATATTGTTACACTCCTCTTCACCTCTTCCATCACCCCCGAGCTCTCTTCTATTGACAGCTGGCTTGACGGTTACATAATCAGAGGCATCAAACGGTTTTGAAATCTAAAAGCTATTTATCTGCCAATGCACAATGATGCAGCAGGAAAAAAAAATCCTCTTAACTGACAACACAGTGAATTCTGAGCTTCTAACCACAGGCTCTGTTTTTAACATCTGCTGTTAAAGCAACCACAGACCAACTCTGATGAAAGTCGTTAGGTAGCAGGGTCACTTATTAAACCAGAACACTGGTGTGGTTTTGGAAAGTGTGTTTTTTCACACCATCTTTTCAAAAGTTGCTATTTGGGACAAACTAGTCAAGATAAAATCAAAGAGTATCTCTTAACATCTCACTTTATCACATTTTGACTGTGCATAGGCTGCTTGTATAAACCTAAAGCTCTGTACATTTTGCAGAAACTCTGTCACAATATTTGGGTCTAGAAATGTTTGTGGGTCCAAGTAGTCTTAGGCCCCGTTGACATGACGTCGTCTCATCTGAAAACGCTAAAACGCAGTGAAAAAAATCTGCGTTTACACGGAAATGCTGATGGACAGAAAACGCTGTAGTAAGCATGCCAGGCCTGTAGGTGGGGCAATAACTGTCTTGTCCAGAAGCCGCTTTTGGGAGATCTCCACCGATGTAGAGTTGAGCAGGTCATCTGGTGTAGTGGGGAATACTAAGCTAAAAAGTGGAGCAAAAGATGCACATTTTTTTGAAAGACAGTCAGCAGATACAACAGATTGAGCAACACAAGCACAACACGGTAGTTCGTGAGGATCGTAACAATGGTACTGTTGTCCAGTCGTATGCGCGCTCAAGAGGCGGAGTGTGAAAACGCCAGCCAACTGTTTACACGGCAACAATGTCGGGAGCGTTTCAGAAAAATCCCACTCTGGAGGCCGTTTTCAAAACTTTGCGTTTTAGGTCGGCTGAAATGCTGTTTCTGTGTAAACACAAGGCTGAAACGCAACCAAACTTTTGCGTTTCACCCTAAAACCATTGTCGTGTATAACGGCCCCTGAATATGAAAAAAAATCCAGATTCTGATCCTGACATAAAAAATCTTGACATATTTTCTCCACATCACCCCCTAATGGAGAACATTTTCCTTGGTCAGATAATAATAAAACAGAAAACTGACAACTAATCATCTTGTAACAAGAGACAAGGACAGGTGAGGTTTGATTTCATAAGTATGTTTGACACCACTTAGTGATTTCAAGAGAAAAGCTGTTGTGCTGAGGCAAACTGTACATTCAGATCCAATATGTGTTCATCAAATAGAAAGAAAAGAGAAAAGAGGGCAATACTTACAACCATACCATTTAGCGACACCCAGCAGTCAGGAGGAAAGTCCTGGAGGAGCGGCACCAGATACTGGAGACAGCCATCCCAGTGACACAGAAGCAGCATCATCCCTATCAAATTAAATATTCTTACCACTGCACTGGCCAGGTCATAGGTCATATGGAAGATCTACACGAGACAAAGACAAAAAGAGGGAGAAAGAGTCAGGTTAGACCTCAAACCAACCAAAAACATGTTAGTTTCTTCTTTTATTGGATACACAAATAAAGACCCTTAAAACATCCTTAAAACATTCACAACAATACAAAATCACCTTTGAAGTGGACAGCAAGGTGACACCAGTGTGTGTTGATGTGTTTTTGTGTGCATTGCGTATGTGTCTCTGTGCATCCCACAGATGTTGAGCTGCATAATTCAACATGGCTGCTTTCCAAAACAAACTGACCAGCAGAGGAAATCCTCACGGAGCACAGAGTGAGCTTAATGAAACGCTGAATGATACAGCGAGTGCAGACCCTGGGATAATCAGGCTGTATGTGTGTTTGAACACCGTGAGCTCAGGCGAGTGTAACTGCAGGTGTGGCTCTCTAATCAAAGCAGGAAGTTTCAGAATAGAAAGTCATCAGCCGGGTGAGTAAGCATATCTGCAATGTGAAACGGTTTCATTTACGGGATCTGAGCGGAGAGAATTGGCTCATGCCTGATTGGCTTTGACTCGGAATCAGAGTTCCTCATTAGCATGAGAATCTCATTGCTTCTTTCAGGTTATTTCTGTCTTAATATCCTTTTGAATTTCTCTACAAGGAAAATAATATATTGGTGAGTGAAGACTAGTAAGTGTCACACCATAAACCTGCCTCGTGTGCCAATTTGTTGAAGTGATTTCAGATAATGATTATCTTTTTTTAGGTTGGCTCTCCATCCTCTGTAAACTGCTTAATTTACCTAACTGTGAGTGTAATAGGAATTTAATTGGGCTTCAATGTTTTGTTCACCACAATGGGTGGGAAAAAAACCCAATGAATGAGAAACTATTGGTGCTGTTTGATAAAAACTGTAAATTAGATCTCTGACACTTAATAGGCTTTCTAAAATGTAAATTCATTTCACTGATTATCACCTATTTTTAAGACACAGTACACTCGATGTGATGAGGATGGTCTCACCACAAATGAGCATGAAATAAAACAATCCAATATCGCAAATAGTGACTCAAACAACAATAAAATACCAATAACTTTATTTACCAGTTAATAGAATAAAGCTGATAGCCAAAAGAAAGAAGTGACACAAATATGCAAATTACTTGTCACAGTTGTTCAGTTCTGTGCTCTCTTGGCTGTATGGTCTTCTAATTAAGCAAACTTTTTTGCAATCTTTTGAGACAACAAACAGAATTTGTTGCTGTTTAATAAACAGATTTGGCCATCATCACTTTTTGACAAAGCTACATAGATCTGAGCACCGTTAAACAGCATGACATGTGATTACAAAAGTTTATGCCAAGTCTAAAAGAAGGAACAGTTTGAATGAATGTGGTTCAAGGATATTACCCTGAGGAATGCCACATTTTAAAAATTCAGTGAAAAATAAACACAGCATTATTCTTCTTGATTAAGACACAGACTGTAAATCAATCCAGTCCTGGTAGACCAGATAGGAAGGCTGAGAAGTAGCATTTTGAAATAACCTGTAATCTGTAATGTTGAAGCTGATAATCTCATTTTAAGGGAGACTTTTAGGATCACTTGGAAACTCTTCACTACTCTTCTTCAAAATGGTATTGAATTAAGTCGAAGTCATTTTCAAAATCAAAAAATAAAGGATTGGTAAAAGGTATTTTTCGATGCAATATTATAGTTACAAGCTGCTTTATTTACTCTAATCAGAGATTGCATAAGAGATTAAATCAGCTGTTCTTTGTAATATCCAACATATCTATTTTCTGATACCATCTTTTTCTCTAAATTTAACAACACATCCAATCTTTTATTTTTCATCCTCTGTTCTATTTTCATATTATCTGGCATTCTCCACAGTATTTGGCACTGTTGACCAAATTGCAAATGTTTCTTCTCCCCCCCCCCTCCTCTCAGAAAAAGAAGACCCATGCATGCTCTTCATTTTGTGCTGATATGCGTTCTGCCATGATTCTGATCCTTTACTTTAATATTTCAAATGTAGGCAGAAATCTGCTGAAACCCCAGGTGTTTTTAAAGCTCTTTGAATCCACATCTCTCCACCCTAGTCCATTGTGACTGTCCTGCAACCTCTGTTCACAAAGGACAGTGTCCACACAGAGAACAGATGAGAGAACAAGAGGCTGAGCTGATGCTCAGATCCCTCTATGGTTCAACTCATCCACGGGGAGATACAGTGCACTGCCCTGACACGCTAAAATTAGCCACTAGCTTACTGGATGGCTGTCTCTATGCAGCCAGTATCTCTTCTGCTGCCTACATCTTTATTCTTAATATAGAAGAACTCTCTGTCCCTATGTTGAACATGAGTGTGTCTTTACATCTATCTTAGTTTGCTGCCATAATCAGAGAGAACAGACACACATAAAGAGGATGGGAAGGTGATAAAAACAGAAACAGAATGACATAAAGATAATGGAGGGAGACTTTACTTCAGGATTAAACAGGACTGGAAAAAAGGAAGCAGCACTTTGGTCCCTCTTTGAATTACAAATCATTCTCAGCAGGTAGAAATAGAAAAAGGTCGACCGCTTGTCTGCCCTTTCCTCTTTCAATGTATTTATTAGCCCTGAAAAAAAGAAGTAAACATAAGAAGTGAGTGAAGGTTGCAGTGGTTTCAGGTCAGGCTGAGGGCACAGAGAGAAGATGTAAGCGCTCGTCAACACAGTGTGGGATTTGTTTAGGATTGTACTGCAGGGGCAGCAGTCTGCTGGCAGCAGGTAGCCGAGAGGCAGCCGGCTAAAAGTAGAAGTCTTAATTATAGAAGCTGCAGGTGTAAATCGCTGATCATCCTCCTGTATCCACACATCACAGTGTTGTAGGGATATCCTGTCTTAAACAAATTCAAACAGAGACAGGATTCAGTAGCACGGCTTAAACACACGGTTACGTGTAGACAGAAACAGTCTCAACCAAGAGAGCTGACTTAGTTTGTAAGATGACAGAAAATAAACCATACACTAAAGGCCCCTGAGACATATTATAGTTATACACAGGCTAAATAAGTGAAGTGTCAAAGGATGTTAAAAATAAAATGAAAGATGCTGCACAGTCCAAATCAGTTCCTGAAACTACCAAACATGCAAAATTCATCCCAGGCTTTTATTTTGAAATGGAAGCTTCTACTGTGTCCGAAACACAGACAGTGTTTTAAGTTAGCTTCTACAAAACTTCTTCAATTGAATAAGATCTCTAGCTCATTCAGGTCTATTTGACCTATAAGATCAACTCATTGTGTGGCTTATTCAGAACTCATTTTTTATTTTAAATAACCCAAGCCCCTCTAAAAGTTTTTTTCTAACTGCCAGTTAAAGGCAGAAGAAGAACTGACTGTGGTTTGTCCAAAGTCTCTAAAGAACTTCTTTGACACAATAAAACAAACTACGGTCAAGCAAAACAAAAGTTTATGACAACTATGCACAGAGAGCGAGACACTCGAGTGGAACAGGCAATGACTATTTGATCAATCATCGAATAGTTCATGGTGAATATCGAACCATATAAATGCTTCAGATGCCCATTCCAAGTAACTTGTACAAAAAGTGGTTCTCCGCAGCCTGAGAAGGCATCTTTAAAGTGTTTTATTTATTTATTTATTTTTTTTTAACATTTTATTACCTCAGCCAAGGTAGTAGAGGAAGAAGTGATTCAATTTTTGAGGTGATCCGGATCACCGTCTGGATTTAGGATGTTTTATAGGATTCTTTATCATTGTGATATAGGGCCGTTTTCACCACATATGCATATAACTCCATGATAAATGGTAGAATTGCTTTGCAAAACAATACAAGACAAGGTCACAATCATTTATAACAGATGTGGAAAGATCCAGATCCTGGCAATATTCTGGATACTAAGATCAGGAATTTGAAATATGTACTGGGTCATCACAATTTTCCACACTGTCAGGTAACAAATTATTGTACAAACCTGCAACTAACAACAAATTGTAGCAGACAGTCTGGTAAAGGGGAGTATAACATTGAAGTAGGACTTAAGTGTTATGTGACAATCACAATATGCTTTGCGAAGGTCTAGTTTGACCAATGGTTGTCAGATATTCAGCAAAAAATGAAATAAAAAAGGTAAAACATCCTGAAACAGTTATTTGAAAAAGTTGGCAATCATGTGTTTGCCCTCTGCTCATCAGTTAATGAACCAGATGTTTCGTACCTTAGAAAAAAAACGAGGGAAAAGCATGGCATATCAGAGCGGTATGAGATATAATGGGATCAAATTAAGCACATGAGCATTGAAACAGAGCAGAGCAGCAGGTATTAAGTTCACCAAAGGTATACTCATTAGAAAAGGGTAGGGACAATAGGTGCCAGTTCACTTCCTTAGTACTGATGAGGCACCCTTAAGAAAGGCACTAAACCTCAAACTGCTCCAGCTACTGCTTTATGTCCAGCCCTCACACTCTGACATCCTTCTGTCTGTACATGTCTGTACCATTCCAGCCAACGTGTGTGTAGCATGTTCAGTCACAGAGCGTAAAAAAAGGATTTTCTCCTCGGAGACCATCCAGCTTCCATATCTGAGCGTGTCTGTGCAGTAAGTGTGAGCACAGATCATCAGTGAAAGCTTACAGTGCATTGTAACATGCTGCTTCTTTGTCTTTTATGCTGTGTGATCTGTTTGTACTGCTCACTGTGTCTTTATTGGAGTATTGATTTGATTTTAAGACTGTGACACTCTGTTTGGGCTGTGCTTGTGAATTTGCAAATTTATGCCGGTGTTTCATTGATTAAAATGTCCCTCCAGTGAAGAAGGTGATGACATTTAATGAACAGTTTATTGCAGCAGACAAGCCTTGAATTCTAATCCAGCTCAATACCCCTCCCTCCTCTAGCAAGCTAGCTGCATGTGGAGGAAATAGGTAGTACAGACTGAGAGCCAACAAAATTTTAAGCCTATATTTTGGCATTGGCAAAATATAGGCTTAAAGTTAAGTGCATCAAGCTTAAATTTGACAGGGAACAGGGGCAAAGTTCAACATAATCCTCTAATACAGGAGAGAAAATCAGCCAAGATGTGATATGATAGCTGGGCAAGGTCACACGCTGGATGTGTTGAGCCAGCACAGCGCTCATTCAAATCTAAAACCATTAAACAGAGCTGGTGAGTGGGGTGCATGTTTGTGTTCTTCTTAAACATCAATACTTTCATTGAATTGTTTTTTATGCAAGATTACAACACAATGGGTGATGATTTTTAAAGTCAGAGTCCAAATGAAGCTCTGAACCAGTGAGATGTGTTATCCTGGTTCATGTAAATACATGATTTTTCAAAAGAAGACTGAGCAGAACTACTCACCGTCAAACTATGGTGAAGCCTGCAACACGCAATTAGGAAGCACTCTTTATGCATCCCCAAATTGGACATGAGTGACCTCTGTTTGGGGTTAGTGAGGATTAGCAAGGGACTAATTTGAGGGGATTAAAGCCACCACTGGCTATTACATTGAAGGATGACACAACTGCTTCCAGGAAAATCTGGAATTCTCCCGCTGAAAATCGTCTTGCAAATCTCCTTTTTGGACCTTGTTTGTGTTTTTTGCTTAATCACAAAACTGCAGTTGAAGTTGGGTTTGAAAAATCATATGATCACGTGTTGAATTTTCACAGGGATTTGGTGAGTCTTGTGTTTTTTTTGTTTGCGCTGTTGTTGGCCATTCAAAAAGGGCAAATGCTTGAAAAAACGATGCCATAACAGAGAGCTGAGGATGGATGTTTTCTGTATGCAGAGTCAAAGCAGGAATAGGCTCGCAGTGACCCCCAAAGAAAAGCATCTTGCTGGAAGTAATATCGTTTCACATGACTGCAGTGCCCCGTGTGTAATCATGCTCATGTATGTATAGTTCAGTAATAAATAAACATAAATAGAGTTGGCATTACTTCAGAGCTTCAGGCAGGATGCTGTATACACAGAAAAGCTCATCAGTCTGCAGATCTGTCTACAGCGCAGACTAGAATAGACACAAGTACACAAGAGGAGGAGAAATCTTATCTCATATACATAACTGGGTGGTTGCCAAGCCATGCAAAGACTGTGTAAAAACTGCATAATCTTGTTTTCCTGTATGGAAAAGCTTCTTCAGCTTCAAGCAGCAGTACATTTAGGTAATGAGGCCCAACAGTAATTTGTAGCCGGAGTCTTAATTAAAAGGCAGGTGGTGATCAATGGGCCCTTTACACAGGCAGAAAACAAGTCGTGATCTATGAACGTAGCAGGATGCACTTTAAAGAGGTCATTATTTCCTCACTGCATACACTCCTGCCCCGCATGCAAATACGCAATTAATCTTGCGGTACAGAGTACATTAGTCCCTCTGAGTTTAAGTTGAATAGAAAGGACAGACTTAAAGAGAGTATGAGAAGTGTGCTTAGGAAGTTTTGAGACTTGCACTAATGAGAACACTGACTTATGACCCCCTAGTGGCTGGGTAGGAAAGCTGCAGGAGCACAACAACAGGAGCGAGTTGGGGTTTGGTGTCTGGGTCAAAGACACTTGGACATGTGACTGCAGGAGCTGGGATCCCCAGACCTCAAAACAAAGACATAACAACTCTTCTACCAAGCCTTAGCTGCATGGTCAAAACAGTGCCTTATAACAGTTCATTTTTTAATGACATTATTCAAAATAAGGTTTATTTTACAACAACAACATAATTTGGCCTTTTGTCTTATGTTTGAAAAAATAGAGAAATATATTTAAAAAAAATGAGGGGTCCCTCATTCAGGTCTATACTCCTTGCCCGCTATGCTCTGCTTGTAAAAGACGCCTGGTGCTCCAAGCCCAGCGCGGCTCTAAATCTCTAGCCAGACCCCTCTCCTTAGTTGTGCCCAAATGGTGGAATTAATGAATGAATTACCTAACTCTATACGATCCACAGAGTCCCTTTCTACTTTTAAGAGATGTCTAAAGACTTTTCTGTTCAGGAACACTTCAGCACTTGAGCTGCACTCCTCTCTGTCCTTAGGGGTAAAATAAGTCAGAAGGTCTAAGACCCAGCTCTTAGTAAATTTTCAGCACTAGTTACTGAATGTTGTTGAAGGTTGAGGTATATTGTTGCAGCAACTGATTGTGGTTAGTTGGCTAGATTATTCTACGTTATTCAACATAAAAAAAAGAAAAAATATATCCTGCACTTACGGCACTTTGTCACACTAACTAGGTTTTCCCTTTGTCTAAATTCTTGCTTGTGTTGGACGTCGCTTTGGACAAAAGCGTCTGCTAAATGAAATTGTAGAAGTGTAGATTTCAACTATGAAATATTTAAATGTTTACCAGCAGTTTGGTCAAAACGATGCTTCAGAACCAACGAAAATTACTATTTACTACTGGTAATGCAGCAATAACAAAGAAAGAGCGTCAGAGGTAACATTCCAAATTAAGTAGCCAAGAGCGCCAGTAAAAAGAAGATAAAAGGCTGGTTCCCTAAATTGGCTCCCTTCCACCAATAACCAATCCGGCTTTGAAGGGCTGGATCAGGCCAATACCCAATACCAGGATCGGTGCATCTCTATTTAAAGTGAAGAAATGTGAAATAAAGTAGCCGAAAGCTGCTGAAATTTGTACGTACCCTGCTGGAATGAAGAAGACATTTCGAAAGTTAAACTAAAATGACAAACGCAGAATCAGATGTCTGTAACATGTTAACAAAGCTATTCTATTTTAAAAAGTATAGAAGAAAAGTTGGAAGGAACTAAAATGTGGAATGACTGACACTGAGAAATATGGAGGGACAGTGGACCATCTTTTTAGTCAAGGGACACATTTGATAACCCTTTGGCTCATTTGTTCTAAAGGGTGCCTGTGTGTTTAGTATTAAGTTCTTTGATATATTGTTCATCGAATACTTTTTGGTTCTTTTGATAAAAATGATAAATCATCATGATAATTAAACCAAAAGAAAGCTTGAACTCATAGTGGTTTATTTAAATGCGATGAAAAAAAAAATTAGCATCACTGGATTCACTAACTCCAATGAGCCAACGACGAGAGGAGTTGTAGCAACAACCAACACATTAACTTTTTGGGAATCACACATTGAAGTGTTACCCACACTTGGCTTTCTTTTAAAGTCTGCCTTTCCAGCTTACTAAACAAAGAACAGGCTGACTTTTGTTTTGAAGAGCTTAGGTCACATTTCTCTTTTTTCCAACCTATTTTGGTAGTTTCTTTTATGAAAAAGCCATCAGCAGAAGCATATTTTAATGATGAGAAACTGCTCACATTCAAGTATCACAGCTGAGTGTGAGTGGATAAAAATAGACAACAGGCGCGGTGTTGTGGAGGATATGGTTCCTTACAGGATTAGTCCATTCCAACCATCAATCAGTGCATTCATTTAACTGGGAAAGCCCTCCTGTGTAGATGTGTCAATCAGGCGCTTAAATAAACACTCTTTCTGCACATGTAGCTCTTTCCAATGGGACCTAATCCACTCTGTTTTCCATCATTTCTCTGTTCGTCAGCAGTATTCTTCTTCTCGTTCCTCGTCCCTGCACTAAGCACATCCCACTGTACTGGGAGCGGAGCTGCCTTGCCCGCTGTCTCACCCGCTCTGTGTCTATTTTGGTCGTGTGAGCGTGATAACCTCAACACTACGGTTCTGCCTTAATCTGCGCTCAACCATTCAGGGCTCAACTGCTCGTCAGGGGAAGCATTCTCTGAGGCAGAGCTCCAGCTTGCACATTTATGAGGAGTTGAGATGCTTTTTGAAAAAAATTGATTAGAAATTTATTTGTGCAGGACTGTCCTGACCTGGGACGGTAAGCCTCTTTCCAACTGGGACAAAAGTCAACATTTTTCTGCAGTGATTAATATATGTTCTGTCTTATAAAAACACCTATAACCCAGTGTATCAGGGAAAACAACCTAATCTATTTATGGCTGTGCAGGACGTTGACTCCTCCATTGATTTGTACCTGAAACCTGAGCACAGTTACAAAGTAACATCAGCTCAGCTCTAAGACAACATGTCCATATAACTGACCAAACTCCAAACACAAGCAGTGTGTGAAAGCTCATATAGGGTTAACAGTGCTGTGAGACTACTGCAATATGTACAGACATATTGTTCAAAAACAACGCCAATAGACTCAACAACTGTTTTCCCACATGACCCATTTTCCCCTCCAATTGTCTGGTTATGCAAGTCTGTATCAGGACGACAGTTTGACAACATCATTCCAGGAATTAAATCAGTGTCCCCAGTCTGTCCGTCTGTGACTGAGGGAGGGAGGGAGGGAGGAAAGAGGCAAAGACAGCTGGCTACTACAGTCAATCAGAGATAGATTAATCCTGTCAAATATTTAGAAAGATACAGTTGAATAAGTAACTGTACGTAAATAGGGACAGCATGCCCCAGACTGCTCCAGTTACCCAGAAGTAGGGCTGGGTATGGAGAATTTTTCAATTCTGGTACCGGTACCAATACCTTCACTTGGATACCAGTTCCTGAACAATACTATTTTAGGTACCAATTTTATGGTGTCGGTTTTAGCTAAGAGAAAAATGCATTACATGTTACAGTACAAATTAACCGAAGAGAGAAGTGAGAAAGTGCAATCCATTTGCATGCAGATGACTTCTCAGGCTGCAGCATACGTCATGGATCATATGCGCTGCTTGTGCTCATGTGTGAAGTGTACCACACTAAAAAGCTCACCTCTCTGAAGCGTGCCAAAGCAGAGAAGCGAGTTGTACCTGGGCACGACATGCTTGCTGTCACGCTGGCCAAACAAACTGGATTTTAGGTTGAGTGTGCTTGGGCACATTATGGACGGCCAGTGTAACCGGGTTCTGAGAGGGACTGCTGTGTTAATAAGAAGGACGTGTCACAATGAGTGTTTTGGATGGGGAGGGGCTCAGCACTGAACTTAGCGCAGCTCCTTGTGCTGGAGATCAGGGCTTCTAAACTTAAGAAGTTGCCATATTTGTCAGCAGTCAATTTATAATACCAAAAAGAAAGAACAAAAACATATTTATACTTAGGTCATTAAATGACTCTTACATTACAGTTGTTGATTTTTTTGTACTCACAGTTCCTCTTTTGCTCTTATAACCGGGTAAAAAAAAAAGTGTTTTTTTTTTTTTTTAAAGAAAAAAGAACACTTTTGGCTATAGCTGTCAATTAAGGCATTTTTTCATAAATGTAATAACTAACAAAAGTCAACATCACAGAGAGATGATAGAAAAAATTAACTGCCATGACACAAGTATGTTTGAGAAAAAGTTATTTGAATCCAAGTTCTACCTGTTGAAATTATGATTTATGATCTGGACTACAGCCAGTCACTAGAGGAAGCTATAACAGTTATGGCTTCACATTTTGGAAGTGGTTTCATTTTTGTCTGCTGTTAGCAATAAAATTAGAAAACAAAATGTACTATTTTGCATCTAGCAAAAACTGTAAAACATTACATTTCATTTGAAGTGATGCGTCTGGTCTGTGTGTAAATAAGGAGTAAAACACAGCACAATCCCTTAACATAGGTAGCATAGATACTGTTTAGCTGACAAATGCTCCCTGGTGGCTAGCAGCTAACTGGATCTGTTGGCTCTTTGTACCTGAAAGACTTTCGTGCCAAGGGTCAAAAAGAAGGTTGTCAGCTCTTTTGTGTCTGGGTGTCAAAGTTTGAAGCTGAGCCAAGGTGCGATTAGCTAACTTAGCTTAATAAGAACACTTTTAATAGGGCTAAACAACTAGCCTGGCTCTTTCCCAAGTTTAAAAATATGCCATCCATTTATAAGGCTGGCAGTGCTTGCAGTAAGAGCCAAATGTTAAATCACTGCCTCTGTTCCCAGTTCCGTTACTACATTCTTTGTGCTACACTAAGCTACCTGTTGCCTAATACTTCCCATATAAACACAGTGGAAAAAAAATCATCCTATCTTAACTCTTGGTACAAACAGAGGGATGTTTCCTAAAAGATTTTAGAACTTTAAAGCAAGCATCAAAATTCAAATTGTTTGGGCATTCCTGAATTTTAAGCAAAATTTATGACAACCCGAATATGATGCGAAAAGGCAGGAAAGCAGGGACGGAGAAGACACAGGGTGTCAGTGGGGAGTAAAAGCAAGGAAGGGCGAGTTGCCTTTATGCTAAGAAGGCAGTCAGGGAAGATTAGTGCCCATGTGAGAGCAGGAGGGATTTAACCGGATTGCACAGGGTGACCTGCTGTGCTCATGTAGACATCAGCATGACGGCCCTTTCCTCTACGGTTTACAGTTAGGACACAACATCCTGAGGGAAGGAAGGAGCAAACAGGCTGGTGTGCTGTGATGGTTCTAATTGTAGATGTGGAGAAAATCGTTTCTTTTAAGTGCTGCTGAACTGAAGCAGAATAACTGGTGAAACTAAAGGATATTATATATTTATTTGACTTAGACATCATCTTTTGTCTTCATTGTCTTCTGTTTTTCTGTTTGTCTTTGTGTTCTTACCAGTATCTCACTTTCTGGGCAGATGGCCGATGGGGGTGTGGACAGCTGACTTTTATGCATCTTCATGCTATGATGTTTTCTTTACTTGATGTAACCTGCAGTCATCTAAATGTAATACCACCTTCTTAAAACTCATATTGAAAAAAACAAATGACATCGGCCTTTAGACATGTTCAAGTCTACATAAGGTTGATCTCAAACTCTTAGCACCTCTGGGCATGCTCCATCTTTGAATGTCGCTCTACACCGAGCTGAAAAAGGGGGCGAGGCTGGAAGGAGCTCATTTGGCTTTAAACAGACACACTGAAAACAGATTGTTTTAAGAAAAGCTTGTTGAAAACCTCCTCCAGTTCTGATGTATACAGTTAGACTTAAACATCATAAGACTGTTTAGGCAAAAGGGAACTGTGTTAAATTGTTGAAAAAGGGTTTGATATGTTTACCTTTATGAGCTATTCAACAAAAAAAAATCATCTGTGAGTCACACCAAGACTGTTTCCTCTGTTTGCTGTGGTGTCACCACTAAGTCCACTTAATAAGCCACAACAGCCAATCTGTGTTGTACTTACAACCTGTACTGTCTCTATGGTGTAAAGATGGCGCATTGTTAAAGTGATCCCACCATACAGACAATATAAATAGATGTGTTTGGACTCTTAAGAGCCCAGCTTGAATACATGATGAGCACAGCTGTCGTCAGAGCAGATGAATGTGAGGGGCTTCAGTAAATCCATCCTCTACAACATTAACTCCCGGGAAGTGAAACTAGAAGAACCCTAAATGCTTCGCCAGCTACTAATTAATTATTTTGCACAAGACATCATTACAGGATGTGTGCGATGAGTGCTGTTGCTCCCCGTCTACATAACAAGGGATCATTTTGAGCCTTGAGGAGAATCAGTCAAGTACGGAGAGTCCGTCACAAGAGCTTTTCTCCACTAACAAGCAGGGATCGCAGAGGCATCAGTGATCTCTGTTAGTAGTGGGTTTATTCCACTATGACCCCCTCCACTGCCCCACCCCCCTTCACACATACCTCCCCTGACAGCAGCCCAGCGAGCAAAAATAACCAAGATTAGCCTAATCTCCACACTTATCACTTTAGTCCCCCCCCTCCCAGGAGCAGAACTGTCATCTGTCTGCTTACTGTACTGTGCACTCCAGGCTGAGGGAGACATGGGGATATCCCACAGGCATGGACACAACATCAAAAGAGCCTTTTTCGCAACTGTTTTCTTCTTCTTCTGAAGATTTATAGAAAAATCATCAAAAATAAACTGGTGCTTTGCACAAAAAAACAGCTGCAGATGAAGATTCTTTCGCATACACTCTAAAGTAAAACATTGCATGTATTGCCTCTCCAGCTTCTTCTCTGTCCAACATGTTTATGATTCCAAATTACATAAACTTCTTGCGACAAACTCTCCTTTTTCTCTCCATCTCTGCCTCTCTGTGTCACTGCTTCTCTGCCTCTCTGCCTCTCCGTCTCTGCTGAGCGGACACGTCTGTTTATATCTAGCATCAAATAAGGAGAGGGCCAAGCTGAGAGGCAGACTGACGGTGACAGAGGTAGATGAAAAGGCAGAGGCAGACAGAGCTGGAGAGAGAAATGGAGGTACTCCCAGTGGAGGAGTATACACCATTTTAAATGTCATACATCAGCTCGCAGTGACAGTATGATACAAAGTGACCTATAAAGCCTGACTTCTAGTATAACAGCTGACTTATTGGAATGTAAGCTGCATGGATGTGATCTGTCAGGAGCTTGTTTTGCTTTTTAATCACAGATTTACTTTGATAGTCTTAAGAAACATGGAGCTTGCATTTTTATTTTTATCTTAAGTGTGGCACCAAGCTTTCTTTCCATTCAGTTTCTAAAACTGGGACATTTAACTCAGTGCCTGTATTTGCTCGATTCATGAATGTACCTTTGTTGTTTTTGTTTCCTCATTACCCTGACGTGTAGCATAATACACAAAATTCTAGCCCCAAGTACTGTTTTTACTGTTATATAGGCTGCTTTTGGCAGATTTTCCCACCAATTTGACTCACTACGGCATTTTTCAAAGCTTTTCATAGTCATTGCAGTCAAGAATGTTGGATCCAAATAAAAAAAAAGAGGAAGCTTTTTTTTTGTTTTTTGTTTTTTTGTTTTTTACTGAGGTGAGAGGAAAGATGAAGGATGCATTTACCTGCCAAGGATTTCTACCTGACATTGATTTTTTAATACTGTTGACACAACTGAAACTGTTTTTCTACATACAAACTGGTGTGATGCACAAGAATTTTAGTTTTACTGAAGAATATGGAGGAATGGAAGCTTGCTGAAAAATACACAAGTGTTCTTGTTTACCTTAAAGCAAAACAACTTTCACAAGCCTGTCCAGCAGTGTTTATTTTTTTTCAAACATGCCTTGAGAAGTGTAAACAGGATCTTCATCAACATTTATTATTTCTATTTTTTATTAATATAAATAATAATATATAATATTTTGTAATTATTTTTATTGGATTATGTAAAGATTTAATTTACCGGCTACTTATATTATTTCACCCCATTGTTGTCATCAATATCATAAAATCACCATATTCTGATATTATCATGTCCAAGGCAAGTTATTTATATATTTATAAGTGCTTTACAGAGAAAACATATTTAAAGAAAACAATTAAAATTCAATTAAAATGCAGATGGAAATAATAAGATACAATAAAACAAAATAAAATCTCAAACAATTACCTTGGCAGGATTCAGTGTATCATATCTGATCTGATTTTCTTTTGTATTTTTTCTCATATCCTTTTCATCATGCACATCTTGTCATATGGTGCAGAATCTTTTCTTTCCATATCAGCTTGAATGGTACCCTTTTATGTCATTTTCTAATGTATAATGACTATAATAATAACTAATGGTCTGTTATTGTACTGTGATTCAAACAGTGAAACCAACCCTCCTGGCCACAAAGTTGAGCTTGGCCAACAGAACATTAGCTGCTCTTAACATCAGCCCCATTAGCTGAGAGCTCAGCTAACTACATCAATGAACCCCATTGGCACATAGCAAAATGGTTGTTCTTTTTAAATTGCTTTAACCTGCCTACTCTTTGAAACCAGGCTCCGTGCATGATTATACCAGGGTCATATGTATTTTTGTTCGATTCGCCCTTTGCTGCTGCTCTCCCTGCCTTGCCTTTTTCATGTATGTGCATAAATTAGAGGAGAGGTGTGCTCTCCCCACCTCAGGCTTTGATATTTCACATTGGCAGATTGAAGGGAAAGAAATTTACAGACCAGGGCCATACTGCACAGTATAATTCATTGTATGCAGAGATATTTTGATAAAAGTGGTTGAGACTGAAATGATAGAGGCAGCGTTGGTAATACTGACGGGAATTTTTCAAAGGTGGAAATTCAGGAAGCACAGCACAAACTGTTTGCAGAGAAAGCAATCTCAAATCCATCAGGGGATCTAAATATCAAAATGATTATGGTTGTCATGCATGATAGCATGCAATAAGTCAGGTGTTTTCAATCTTTCAAAACTTAATTTCTCACACAGACTCTCGGGCTCAGAAACACAGACTCAATTTTAGCATCTGATGTGGTCTTGCATTTCTCCTCCAGTATAGTCATCCGGCATGGCTGTTACTGAATAGGTTATTTGTTTATAGAATCAAAAAAAGGGGGGAAAAACAGAGGAAAGAGCAGTTGCTGGGCTAAAAAAGGGTGTAGGTTTGTGTTGCTCTATGGAGGGGAATAGATGCTGTCTCAGACATTCAATAAGAAAAACTATCAGTTAACTCCTTGACCCCTGGTGCAACATATGCTGCCAGGTCTTGATGTAGCTGAAAAGATCTTTGTAGCTCATTATTAACAAATTGATTCATATTCTACACATACCACCGTATCAGATCCACTATGTCACTTTATATTGGTCAGGGGGTGAACTTCTCATGTCTATATACAATATCCACAATCTCCATTCAGTTTAACATCTGTAAGAATGCAAAAACACATAAAAACAACTTATTTGTAGAACTGTTAATTAATTCAGGCATTAAGGGGTTAAATACATTTCTTTGAACAGTATACTCATGTTGAGCCTAAAAACACAGTTCGACATGTTTCGGCATCAGGCCTTCATTAGGGAGTCAAGCAGCCAAGCCTTTCTATGGTCATAGTTTAGTTTTAAGCTCTGTGATTTTTCAGTTACTTCAGTGTTGTTTCTCAACAAACACAGAAATTAACATAACTGTGGTCATAAATATCTTTGTGTTTGAAGCTATATTTGCTTTCCACTTTAACACTGAGAGTGTGACAATTAACTCTGTTTTTTAAAACATATGGTCAAGCAATTTACACTCTCTACAGCAGTTTAACAAGACCAACTAGCAACAGAAGGACCTCCGAGTCACTTGGCAAAGGAAGATGGGTTAAATCCACAGGAGGAGAGAGTAAAAAGTCTGTCTTTCAGGCTGTGGGGGATGCTGGGATTTTCCACCCCGTGGGCCGAGGGCGAGCTTTCCTCAGCAAGTCGAGCGAGAACATGATTCAAAGCACATTACGTTCATCATCGGGAGGTTGCATCTTTGAACAGAGAGGACTGGACCACACAGGCAGCATGTGAGGGGGGAAAGCATCGTGTTTCTTTTTTGTTTGTGAGACAAAATCGGACTGGAGGAGCCCATTAGGCTGCGTATGACTTCCCAGGCTTGTGTGGAGGTGTGTGTGGTGGTAAAAGGGGAAATGGATATAGGAGGTTTTTTGAGCAACTCACTTAAACTGTATTTGGATTAGAACATTGAAGATGATTCAGCATATTTGACGAAGAAGAAATCTAAAGTAAAGCTTCAAAAAGTTCCAGATATGGTTTGTTTCGTGCAAATAATTGCGCAACGCATCATTATTCAAGTGTATTAAACATTGATGTTAGTGAGTGCTGACACTGTTGTTGCCTCTTCGTTTAACAGAGAAAGGTCCCTCTCCTCGCAACATGTCAAATGTGTGACAGGCAGATTGTCACACATAAAGACACGTGACAGAGCTTTTTAGCCCCCCGCAGGCTTCGACTCCCACAAACAAGACAACAAATGTCTGCTTCCTCTCCCAACAGCCTGCACAGCCATGCTGTGCAGAGCTGCAGGGCTGCAAGGGTGGGGTTCCCTAAAAGGTGCCTCAAAACATCCATACTTTTCATGATTAACATCAAACTGAGAAACAAAACATGGGTGTAAAATGAGGGCATCATGAGTCATTCTGTCAGAAAGTTGGATGCAAAATGTGCCAAACGCGGATGTTGCCATCCTGAAAATGCTCCTCTGCTTCAGTAAAGGTAGCTGCAGCTCTAAAGCTTGCTCAACCAAACAGGACGAAGAACGCACAAACACTCTGCAGCCTGATGAAAAATGCAAGAGGGACGAAGAGGGAACAGTGAATTTGCTGCTCCAAAGCCAAGAGCTGAGCAGCACTGCACAGAAAATGTGCTCCTCTTGTTTTAGTGACAAATGCAATCTGTCCAATTATGGATATTAGTATTTCATATCACACACATATAAAGCTGTGGCTTCATTCCCCCCATTACACTCCTTTTACTCAGCTTGGAGGCTTTTGTATTTATTGGTAACTTCATGAGTGCACAGTCCAGATTTCAATGACACCTCTTATTGAATAAGCATTTCATTTAGTGTAAGTCAGCAGCCTCGCCAAGCCTCTGCTTGAACTGAGCTGACAGGGTGCTCTCGGGGTGGCAATGTCCATCAGGCTCAGAAAAAAAGAATTGAGTTCTTAACAATCCACCTTCAAAATGACTCAACACTTTTCAGAAATATGAGTATTTTTACATATACAGGGAGACTTAAACGTAAACGAATTTAAAATTATTGACGTCTCCTTCAGACTCCCATGTCTCCCACTGCAACTAAAAACACACGACAACCGTATAATTCAAATGTTTGGCTGTATTATGAGTTTTACACCTATATCTGTCAAGTAAAAACTAAAGATACTCAACAACAGCAAACGACTTTTTGTAGAAACAAAACACGGAGTCCCCAGGCTCTCAGTGTCCTCAACTTACCTCCTACCGAGTGAAATCAGACCTGTTTGTGCTAAACAGAAATCATCCAGCATCCTGAGCTGTTCCAGTTGGGACGTTAAATATAAACAACCAGCTGTGCTGTCTGGGCTACGTTTGCAGGAGCAGATCCAGAATCTGGGCTAAGAAACACCTGCTGTAAAGTTGAGAGTGTGTGGAGCCTTTACTTGTAGACTTCCTTTAAGTTAAACCAACAGGAAGTGATTCCATTCTTCACCAGTGAAAAATTAGGGATCATGTTTGTTTGTTTGTTTTGATCTTTGCTTTTAAGATATGTTGTAGATATAATTTAGAAAGGGCAGGAGAGTGGACAAAACAGGAAACAGGATTAGAGTGGGGAGTGATGTGCATGAAAGGTGCCACAGGTTGGATTTGAACTCCAGCCAAATGCCTGAAGGTTTACCTCATGGAGCATGCAACCTCAGGTGCCCCTGTCCTCAAGTTCTCAGAGTCACCTGAAAAGCCGCCACCCTAACAAAGGGACGAGGATGTCTAAAAGAAATAAGAAGCAGGAGCTTAAGCTAGCATTGGCACCATTTTTTAAACAAAGAGTGCTATTGTGCTGCTTTTTGAGGCATTTGAGAAATGAAGATGGTTTATCCCGAAAGTTAGAGCTGTTATGGACAAATCTACTGAACTTACAGCAACTTTGTCTGAGATATTAGACCAAGGAGTTCTCTAGGTAAATGTGTATTCAGAATGGTAGCCTGAGCATTTACAAATGTATCCCTACACATTCACAGACAGGTCAAAACATCAGAGTTTGACCAATGTTTTACCACAAATGAACTTCTGACGTTTGTCCAGGGAGTAGTATCCAATACCGATCTGATAGTAATATGGGATACCAGAAGGCCTGTCACGATAACCAATAAATCAATGAACCGAACGATAAATAAAAACGTCCTAGGTAAGTTTGCCAGCCTCGATAAACTGACACGTGCATGTATGTTTGTTTTCCTCTCTCTATCAACCAAAGAGGCTGAATGAGAAGATGGCTCACTACGTCTATCTTTCCTAACATCGGGGTACATAGGTTCTATAGCGGATTTATAGCGGAGTGAGCATCTGTCAAAAATGGGACCTTTGGGGTGAAGACGGGGCTGCTTGCGCTTACACACAGAGAGAGCTGAAGCGAGCGTCCTGAGGGGTAAGGAGGAAACACATGCTAATATGAGTGATGGCACTAAAGATACAGTTCTTAAGCCGCCTGCCACAGTCACAGTGTGGGAATATTTTGTTTTTTATCAGAATGAACAAAGTGTGAGCTCATGAACACCAACGAGCTGATATGTCGCATTTGTTTGAAAATAGTGGCGAAGAAGAAGAAGGGGAAGTGCAGCGGAGCCTTGTTCTTTGACAATCCACTCTTACTGAGGCTTTTGGTCTGCAAAGTAAATAGAAATAAAAGCGCCAAATGGTGGGCACCCAAAGACAGCTACATTGCCAAAGAAATACAGCCCTTCAATACAGTTGAAAGCCAGAAATGTTAAAAATGTTTGACAGACAGTACGGATTGACTGGGAAAAAGTACATGTTACAAACAATTCAGGAACTGTATAAAGTCCCTTTAATTTAGGCTAGAGTTTTTATTGTTTTGGTTTTTTTTTTTTTTTTTTTTTTTTTTGGGGGGGGGGGGGGGGGGGGGTTGTTTCGTTTCTTCTTTAGAGACAGGGTCTATGTTTTATTGTTTTTGATTAGTATTAATTATTTTCATTGACATGTATTTTTTTCTAAAAGAGAGTCCATTTCATTTTCATTGTATTTTTTTTCTCTTTCTTATTTGTTAAATTTATTATATTTTTTGTTTAATTTGTTTTATTTAAAAGATCCTGACCTTTTAATTACAGTTAAATACTCTTAAAAAATTAAAGTTTCTTGCTTTTGATATGGTGTACTCACTTTATTATCATATATCAGAATTACATCAATGAAAAAATTGATAAAAAAATCCAAATAATATTGACAATAATATCGTTTATCGGCAATAATATTTAGGAAAATTATCGTCTAGCAAAATTTGTTATCGTGACAGGCCTAGATACCAGTCTAATATTATCACTAAACGAGTATGGGATTACACTGGCCTGCATCTAAAATGTCCAATATGAGCACTCCAGTAGAAGCGGTCCATTTGTGACTCTGCTCCTGCACTTCTATCCAGCAGTGCACAGATCTAGCACACAAAGTGATCACAAAACAGCGTGTGCTAAGGTGCTAAAAAAAAAGTAACAAGGAGTAAGAGTGGTGTCGACCAGAGTTCTGCAAGGAATTCCTCCCACAAAAAAATAGAAGCTAAGTGCAAACGGTTAGGTAAATCTATACAATTAACAAAAATTGTATCCATTCATAGGTCAAATATAACTCTTTTACAGCAACTTTGCACAGTCTTTAATAGATCTCTCCCTCCTTGTGATAGTATGAGGGGTGGGAAACTACCCAAATAATCAGTGAATAGTTGTGCATAATGAAGAGTATTTTTGCTTGAAATACCTGACTCAGGTTATTACCCAGTTATCATAATCTGAATCATGCATTTCTGGTTAAAACTTTAATCAAAACATTGCTTTACAGCATTTGTTCGGCAGAAAAGTAACATATCAATTTGTTTTTTTGTTGTTTTAGAAGAGAAATGTTACACCATGCCCTCTTGCTGATACCAGGCCCTGGACTTGGGTACTCACAAGTATCGATATATGATAGAAAAACAGTACTGGGTGACATGTTGCTAGTGTTGACTAACATGACGCTTCTTGGTAGCTTTGTGCTGTTTGTGTTTCTTGAGTTGTGGAAAGACTCTACCTGAAACAAGATGAATACTGGGGCCTTACTGGTTATGGTATTGGGTCAGTGCATTGTAAGTTTTATCTGATTAAAGATTAATCTTTATTGAGCACTGAGCTGGGAACACAACATGCATTTTTGTGAAGCCAAAAAGCCTTAAAACCAGATATGTTGAACTTGCACATTTCTGTATTCCACCTTCGGGCAGCTGGGGTATGAAGTATCCGGATGCACACGCACAAACACCTCGATATGACACATTCTCCTGACAATCCTCAGCCCCACACATCGCATCACATCAGATCAAACTCATCACGTAACAGGAAACAGTTGCAGTCAGTCATCAGGCTGAGGCTCGGCTCAAACACAGCTCTGTCACAATCCCTAACCACGTCACATTTCTGTGTGTGTGTGTGTGTGCGTGTGTGTGTGTGTGTGTGTGTCCCACAACTAAATGCCATCTGAGAGGACATGATAATGAGGCCGGCTCCTCTTAATTATCCTCCTATAAATGTCATTTCCTGTTGTGCATGATGAATGTGCTGTTTACTTTAAGTGTAGATTCATTACGTTGTGAGAGGTGGAGAGGTGCAGTCACTGGGGTAAACAGGTGCAGCTTTAAGGGGGCAGAGGTGGATTGCGTGTGAATCGGCGACTAGACAAAAAACACTCAATCGGGTCACATTTGAAAACCTTTGTACCCACTTTGGTTACAAGCTGCAATTACTGTGAGAAATAGGGTCACCATGATAGAAAATCAATTGGGGGAACTTAGTACGGGAAGCACTGTTGCTGCAGTGTGACGTGCACAAAGATAAAAAGTAACACAAAGCCCTCCTCTTTTTCTTTCTTCTCTTTCTGTTTCCATCAGTGTTTCTGTCTCTCCAGCTTTCTTTCAAACGCACACATGATTCAGCACTTCATGATTCAGCATACCTCCTGTTTGTGTGTGTGCGCATGTGTGTGTGTGCCTCTGCACCTGTGTCCCTGCATGTGATAGGGGCGGTGGCCTCCAGGCTCTGTTGACTTGGCATAGACTATTCTAACTCTATAAACTCAGGCCAACTAATCTCCTTTGGCACTAAACTATCTGTTGCTGAGGTGGCAAATTACAGAGCACAGTGACTTCACCATGATCTCCTTTTCTCACCTTAGCTGCCCCGTGCCCTCGGTCATTTCATTAATCCAGCCACCAGTGTCCGTCTGATGTAATTTTTTTCTATTGGTGCTGAAAAAATACAGTGTGAGTTAATGCTGATGTAAGTGTTCAAAAAACGTCATCATGACCAACCCCTTACCCCTTGTGGAGTCACTACAACATAAAGACACTTTGTCTCTCAAAAATCCACTTTTTTAAAACTTTTTTTATAACTTGACACTTCCCTGCTAATTACCGTAAAGTTTGGAATACAAATCACAACATAGTCAGCTCTCGGGAAAAAGGTTTTAGCTGACTCTATGTGTCAAAGTTTACATTTCATTCAGCAAAATTTACAGGCTAACTACAACCAAAGAAAATCAAAATTTATAACTTAATCGTATATCTTGATTTCCTTTTCATGAGGGAGGAAAAAATTAAAAAGGTGGCACTATTAGCCTGCAAGTGTTGCTGTATGTCCCAGCACGCTGGGTTAGGAGAAACAGAAGCTTGCTTCCAGGATGTTTTGGTAAATAAAATACTGTAATACACTAAAAGAGCTCTCTCTGCAGTGGTTGTAACTGTGTACAGGAAACTAGAAAGAATAGATCCTGTACACTGATATGATATAATGACACAATATATTATGGCTATCATACTTGCTAATGCTGTTTAAGGGAAGAAGAGGGGTGCACTGCTAGCAGAGAGTATAAAGTAGTTATAGACCAACAATTAATTTGCATTTTAAATAATCAAAAATAAATTATGTCTGAGCTTACAATGCTGATTTAACCTCTTAAGGCCTGAGCTTTTGACTGGTGTGTAATTTTAATTCACCTTGCTATTTGGAATAATAAGTATAATAACCAAACTTGCTCATTGGATGGGAAGTTTGATTATTTGTGTTTTGAGTTCTCCATTAGTTGTTTTTTAGTTGTGTTTTGTACTTAAATATGTTTTTATTATTATTATTTTTTTCAATAAAATGGCTGTAATGTTGTGATTTCACCAAAAGATGATGTTGGCAGTATCCCTGAATGTGGCTAATTGGTCAAAGTTAAAAAAAAGAAGTATCATGGGTCTGAGAGGCAGACATTTAATATTTATATATGTAGACGTGGGGTCTTAAGAGGTTAAAAAAAATCATCTGCAGATACTGCAGGCAGTCCAATCAGGACTCAACTTTCTTGTGTGAATTTTCGAGCTTAGGTGCTGTGGAATTGTGGGAAATGTGTTAACGCTAGTCGTGTGATGTTACCTGCACAGAAACTGTTAAAAGCTTAACATAGAAACAAATCAAGAATAAAAACCTTTCCCTTAATATGGTGTTGGTTCAAGTTTAGCATATCTGTTTTCTCATTTGGAATAATTATTTTTTATTTATCAAATGCAAAATGACAACAATGCCATACCATTAGATAATGCTAGCAATACGTAAGCTAGCAGTGTATTTCTGTTCGCAAATCATTTTCAATGACTAAAACTGGTAAATAAACAAAATAAAGCAGCAGCATCTTAAAAACCTGGGACCAGTTTGGCTAAATTAGATTGATGTGTCATGTACAGCTCATAGGGTTGCAGCAGGTTTGCTCCCTACATGTCATCCCCCTCTTGCTCCTCTCTACATTTGTTATCCTATCTCTCTGACTAAAGACAAATATCCCACCACAAAAGGAAAAAAACATCTGGGTTCTTTCCAAGTTCTAAGGGAGAGCTTAAAAATGTCTGGTTAATAGAGTTAGTGCTAATGTAAGCTTCAGATTCTGTTTGTGTTTGATAGCATTTAAAATGTATAAAGGCTGAGTAGTTTAACATCTTAACTTAAAAACTAAAACAATAACATTTATATTATTTATCCTATAAGTACAGAAGAAGTAATGGATACCAGTGTACACTCATATCTAGGTATCAAAAGCTACAGATGGAGAAATGCTAAGTGTAATTTAGCACCTCCCAAGTTGTGTACTGATGATTAAACACTAAAGTGGATGTGATGTTAGGATGCAGACTAACACTCAAACCTCCGCAGTCAGTGTGTTGACACACTGTGGTCACACTGTCACGATGTTGTGTGGGTTATTTCAGTGGGAACCGAATTTAGCTACTGTCCTGTTGTTACTGTAAAGTCTCTTCTCATGCTTCCACCCAATGAACTAGACACCCAGGTCAGCTTGGCTTACAATTTCCCCCCTTTCAGATCAATTTACCAACCCAGCCGTGAACCAACCATTCACCTTTGTTGCTGCAGAGCAGGAATCCCTGCAGACTGACTCAAACAGATCAGCTGCAGCGTGCTGTGCAGTCTACTGATTCTATTACACAGGGAGCTAAACACAGTTAACATGAGCATGTTAAGAGAGGGGAATAAGTAGGAGCC
Organism: Halichoeres trimaculatus; assembly: GCF_033239565.1. NCBI lineage: Eukaryota > Metazoa > Chordata > Actinopteri > Labriformes > Labridae > Halichoeres > Halichoeres trimaculatus. Next base: position 16,423,680 of record NW_027437194.1, on the reverse strand, counting down.
TACTCTGAGGAGAAGTAACTGATGTGTTCATGATCACAGAACAGGTTGTATTTTTGCACAACAGCTTCATGATTCTAACAAAGTGACAGCACATAGGGGTTAGTATAGCTTCTACGTCTATTTCTTACAGCTGCTAGGTGCCCTGTGAATATTCACTTGACATTCCTATGAATATACTCCTGATTGCACGCAAGAGATAATGAAATGAATCATCAATGAAGGAAAGGCCCTTCCTGAGGATGTATACAGAACTAATGATTAGCAAACACTAATGAAATGACTCTTCAGTGGCACGTGTCATGTAATCAGGTGAATCCAGTAACATTACCTCATTTCCTGCGACTGCTTTGTGTGTTTGTGCCGACAACTTGATAAGCAGAACGTTGTGTAACTCACCATGTGTGAGTATCAAATGTATCAAACAGTATCAAGGTACAGCTGACTCTGCAACACGACCAGACGACATGTACCGTGTTACAGTACAGCATCTGTTAAATTAAAGATGAAAACACGGCCTGAGTCAGAGAGACTATGTGCCAAAAGACTGACAGCATATTTATTCAGTTAGTTAAACAGAGTCTGCGCTGTTTAATCAGAAATGTTCTGTTTTAAAAATGGCCTCAGCTGCAACAGAGCGTCTTCATTACTACCATAAGAGAAATCATCATTCATGGTTAATCTTTCGTCTTGCAGCCAAACCTGCCTCCAGAAATAATCACGAAGGGGCTGACAATAATCAAAACTATTTTTAGCACTCCAGTTTTGGCAGTTTGCTTTTAGCACATGGAAGTTATATCCATTCATTACAAGGCTCACTGGATTCTAACAGATGTCTCATCAAGTAAATACTGGTGAAAAAAAAAGAAAAAAAATGGCAAAGTATGTCAGAAAAAAAAAACACTTTTTCAGTCTGTTTGCTTATCTTCACAGGTGTCTGGAGTATTTTAACCCCTACTGTTTGTGAAATAAGAAAACCCTGTTGTCTGTTTGAGGGCCACACGTTGAGAAATCATAATTTTGCCTCAGAACTCATCTTTATTAAGTCCTGTGATGTTTTTACTCTAATGAGTAGGAACCTCTAGGACATCTAGTCATACTTGGCTTTTCTTGTCAAGTGCATGCTGCCAGACACCTGAGAGGATGTGCTTGGCCACATTTGCTCTGAGGGGGTGCAGGGGCGTTTTTAGTCGTTTGGGGGCCCAAGGCAAACCCAGTCAATGGGGCCCTCCATGTCCTTGTAACTCATCTTCCTCAGAGCTAGACTGGCTTTCCCTGGGTCCACGGTATCTTTTCGAGAATCAAGGCATGAGACAGTGCTAATCTTGTACATGGTAACTTAACACAACTAAATGCATTTCCTCAAGTTCTGTACTTTAGTTTGATTTTGAAAAAAGTGAATACATAATTTAGTCCACTTTGTCCTGGATTTGAAATCTTTTATGGTCAATTGACAGCTTATTTGTCCCACAGTGGGGAATTTACAGAGTAACTGTAACAAACAAGAAAGTATGAAATGAAAAACATTACAACAGGTAAATATTGAAAAAAATAATTTAGTAAAGAAAAAATATGTAAATATCAAGCTCAACATAAAACTGGGAAAAAAATCTACTGAAAGAGGTGATATTTACAGTTACCATACTTTTTGGTACTATTATTTTAAAGTTAATGTATTTTTATTTGACCCCCTGTCCAGTGAGTTATGTATCCAAAAAAGAGATTTTGTACAATAATGTTTATCACCAACTCAAAAAGTTTGATTTTGAGAAAACAGCGTTTTTATTTTCGACTTGGTTGAAAATAAGAAAAAATGGGAAAACAGTGCTTTTTCCCTCTTTCTTCCTGAATCTAATTTTCAGATGTGTTGTAACATGGAATAGCCCATTGAATAAGAAGAAAGGGGGAGTACCCAAAACCATCATTAAAGATTAAGTCTTTTGATGTATTTTGAAGCATGTGAAGTAAGATTTAGAAAAAAGAAAGGCTTTGAATTGAAGAGAACTTCATAAATCAGTTTTTAAGAGATGCTTTGGGGGCCCCTGGGAATCTTGGGGCCCCAGGCAACTGCTTGTGTTTGCCTAATTGTAGCTACGCCCCTGGGGGGGGGGTGGCAGTTAGAACCGTCAGTATGGCTTGGTGATGGACATGGCTAAATCTGGACCTGTACTTTGATTTGCTCCTGTCTTGCTGGGGTAGTTTTTGTTGTGTTGACTGCTCTTTCTTTAGCTGTGCAGCTTGTTGTGTCTGATCATCTCCCTGGTACTTTTCACAATGCTCCACATGTTCAGTTAAATAATGCTGTGTGGGGTTATACTCCTTAAGGACAGAAACTTTCTCTTTACATACGAGACAGGTGCAATTCCCATTAAACTCAACAGAAATAATAATCCTGAAACACTCTGTACCTAACATCAACCTTTCTTTTGACCTTCAAAAGAGGCATCTTGCTTTAACAACATTTTGAGGACGTTAGCAGCGTGCCAGGTTTGTTTTTGATCTATTTGGGTTTATGCAGTGATTATGCTGCATTCAGAAATTAAATATTTCTTCCCTCGTCCTAACAGCCAACCAGGCCATGAATGTGCTGGGCTGATTTCACCATAAGCTGATATAAAGTGGCGGACTGTATGAAATGGTTTAGTGGGTCGTATCTGGCCCAAGGTATTACGTTTATACTTTTTGTTATATATGTTACCTTTATGTTCAAACCAACTTAACGTCCATCTCTGTCTCCTGTGACCATGTTTTGGGTATGTGTATTGATGTTGGCACACCATCATGAAAAGAGGGGCGGAGTCACAAGGAGCTCATTTTAATTTAAAGAGAATAGAAATTTAAAAACACCAAAGAAACTTGAAACAATTAGATCAAACTGGAATGTAAAGCCTATCTTTTGTTATTTTTAGAAACAGAAACAGTGACTAAAATCGGCTCAGATTGTTCCCTTGTTTAATATTATTGCACAGTTTGTAGATGAATCCTTATTGTCGGTTATCATACACCTCTATCTCAGAGCTTAAATGCATGGCACTATAAGATGAAGCATGTTTATAGAATTAAATATGAACTAAGTTGAGTTAAATCTCTTACTAGCAAACAGAAAGCAGCACGACAAAATGCAAAGAATAGAATTGAGTTTGACTGATTTGTGACAGATGAGTTTTAAAACATAGAGCGACATGAAAATTCAGCCTCAGGCTTATGTAAAGGGTACAGGCACCCATGAGAGCTGGTGAGCTTCCACAAGCCCAACCTGAGCCCTCGTCCTTGGGCTGGGATCTGGTGGGAGGCCTGGTGGTTATGATGAGCCAGATGTGGCACTGGGAGCTGAGGGGGTTCTTCACTGCAGTTTAAAATGTTGTCTTCTTGTCTGCTTTTGCATTTTTTATTGAAAACAAAGAACTAAAAACAGCTCCTGCTACGCCCTGGTAATCACGGAAAACCTCAGCACATATCCAGTGTTGCAGCTGAAGTTATGACTGTAAGGTCACTGAGATAATTAGTTCAACATCTGAGACGACATGAAATAATAAGGAAAAAACAGAAGCATGGGAAGGAAAAGGGGCAGGGGGCAGAACTGTCCTTGAGAGATCTGAAAAGTCCTGTGAAATTACTGATTAAGGGGCAAAAAATGCCCCTGTTTCTGTTCTCATTATTCTATTGAATTATTAAACACTCAGCCATTAAAATGATCCCCTGCAGGCTGATAAAGGTGAGTGGGAACCCATGACTTAGTGATTTTTTTTTCTTCAGCTTTTGGTGTTATAAAGATTAAATATAAACTACTTTTTGGAACTACACCAGGGCAGCAGAAGAAGTTGAAAGGAACAGGAGAATTATTAATTTTTATAGGTGAACATATGAGCTGGCAGATGCTAATTTAATGACGGCATTCAAAGAACAAGAAGCAATATGTGAATAGGGTATTGCAGGGGACTCGAAAGGTATATGATAATATCTCAGAACAGCAGTGCTTCAACAATCAATATCATAGTTATTATTATATTATAATAACACATTATAATTCTGATTAAGTGAAGAACACAACACTTACAGAGGGAGATTGTAGCATAAATGTAGTAAGTCACTGCAATTTGTCTTGGTCTCATTGGTATGAAACACAGAACATTTTTATCATTTTTTTAAAATTAATTCACAAATTTAGAATAAAATTAAAACTACTGTAAGAACACCATATCCTAAAAAAGATATTTAAAGCTTTAGTTTGTATGAATGTTTTGGTCAACTTCAGCTTTTATTTTCAGAGCCAAGGGGACGAGGTATGATTAGGGTATATTTTAAACCTGGAACTGTTAGGAAACTCTAACTAAACTATCAAAGTTTAGTTAGAGTTTTAATGATATATATGCTTTTACAAGCTTAGTACAAATGGAATAATACATTTTTATATGTTTTAATTAGAGTACCTAAAAATACACCTGAAAAAAAAGCTGTTTCTTTTCTGTCAAGGACTGAATCGTTGGAGAATAGTATGAACATACTGGTAACATACACAGTTTTTGTATGGAGTGACTGCCTGCAGAAATGCACCAGCTGGAAAACAAAGAAGAAGAGAGTGGTTGTGTGCTAGAAAATGTACTGACAGATGTTTTTGGAAGTAAAATCTACACAGATGGAGGATCGTGCGTATCACAGGCCACCGTCACTTTACAGACAGAAGGGGAAGGCAAGGGAGCGCTTTAATCTGGAACCTGACAGTTACATATCGCCAGATATTCACATTTCTACCCCCTGTATGACTCTGAATTGACAGCTACAGTATTCTCCACAGGGTCAATGATTTGAGCTGACTCTTTTTTTAGTCTGCTTCCATTCTTCTGTATCACACTGGTCTGTAGCATGAAGGAATGCTTTATAACTTGAGGTTAATTTGGCAGTAAATGTTACTTAGAACTCCTTGGATTATGAACTTCATCCACCCAAGGTGAGTGAAGCACTGTGCAGACTGGAGTGCACCCTCCATCTTTCCTCTCATCTCAGCGTAAGAAGCTGCATTGGATTTTTAAAAGGTTCTGAAAGTGGTATGTGTATCTCTTCACTGCCTGACATCCTGCAGTCTTCTTCTATAGTTATCTCACTGGTCGTGTTGTTAGCCCCTATCAGTGAGGAGCCATAAAGTAGTGACGTGGTGATTCCAAATGACAAATCCATATAGAGCAGCGTATAATTCAGTCAGCTTTGATTATTGATAATTATATCACGCAGGTCAGGCGAATTTGCCCCACCTCTGAGCACAGGATCATTCATTTTGAGTTTTGAGCCTGAAACCAACTTTACTTTTTGCTCAGTTTTGGCCTCAACCAGCACATGAGCCAATTGTCGTGTCTTTTTTACTATTCTGTATTGGTACCAATCTGCGTTTTAGTGTCAGATAGGTAGCATACAGGGGCTTTTTTTGTATTCTGTTTTTAAAAAATGTTTTGGGGAAGTGGGATAAATGATGGTGTTAGCATCAAATCACTAAAGTTAGGGGAATGGAACCAAAAATATCAGCTGAAAGGTTTTTGAAGAGGTGTTAATTAAAGCTGACAAGAATATCAGCAGTCAGTGGAAAATAAAAACACTATTGTTCTTGCCCATATGCACTCTTAACCCCAGGCTCAATTGGACTCCATTTAGATTTCTTCTTGCTCTCTCCAGCACGCACAACATGCCTGAAACACTTTCTGTCCAGGGTGCAGGTTTCAATAATAACAATAAGGAACTATAAATACTGTAATGTAAAATCATGTTGATGTCACTTAGAATGACTTAAAATCTGTATTTCAATGGCCATGAGGCAATAAAAGAAACTGAGTTACTTCCACTCGTGTAAACTTGCCTCTGTTTGGTTAGTGCCTGTTTAAACTGTGGTCACATTTACAGCTCTGCATGACCTTCACGCTGAACACTGCAATTTCCCTAAGCACTGTATAGTAATTATGTGAGCAAACAAACGAATGCATGATTGAGCAAACACACAGAAAGGCATGTGTGCGGATAGGAACAGTTGCATTGAAGTAAGCCAGATCCATCCAGACCCGTAGAATCAAAACTCTAAGAGAGTCTTCTTAATCAGAACAATATAAAGATATCATTGTTTGTCTAATTGGCACAGCCAGATGGAGTCGTCTGTTTCTCTGCTCTAATGAGTGACATTTGAGTGAGTTGCTTGAATAAGATGCATTAGTTCCTCTGTGGCAATTTATGATGGGGACTCTCAGCTCTTTGATTTAGATCTCAATACCTAGAAATTACTTCTCAGAGGTAGCCTAATGTCCTAAATTGTTTTCTATTTCAGCACTGATGCTTTAAAAAAAGAAACAAAACATGGGCGATGTCTGATTTATACCTTTTTACAGAACCTTAAAGAGGGGTATTGTGCTTTTCATGTTTTAAACATGGATACTAAACATGTGCAGATTTTTTGACCGCTACATATTCATTTTGTGGAAATCCCTGAATCTGTGTGTAAACTGCTCAAAGTGGTATATTGTGAAAGAATGACACAATATCTTCACCAGTTCTCCACAAGATTTTTACAAGATCTTCACAAAACCTCACACACCAAGTTCTGCTCATAGCTTGGCCACTGACAGGCCTCAAGAGCTGGCCAATCAGAAGGAGGAGGGTTAGTGGGTTAGGGAGCCTTAAAGAGACAGAGACTACAAAATGGGGTTTATAAAACACCTCCAAACATTCACTACTCCCTCTTTAATGAAGTTTATGCTCTATGTTTATAACTCCCTGTCATCTACTGCTCTAAAACAGTACTTCCTGTTGGCGGCTATAAATATGGTGCCATTCCTTGTATTTTACATCTGCATACTAGCACATTCATAGCATTATGAGAAATTATCTGATACTGATATGGGTATTGAATTATGCTAATCTGAGTCACTAAGCTAACCCTCTAGCATCTTTTTTACAATCTAAAAAAGGAAACCATCCCCATGTAAGGTGATATTGAAGAGTTTTAAGTCTGTAATAAGGAGCTTTAGCTTGTTCCAGAGCTGTGACAGTAGTGAAGTTAAATCAGATAAATGTAGAGGAATGGCTCTGTGAAGAACCAACAAGTCTGACTTAGCTCTGTCCTGACTGTCCTGCCTGTGCCGATTAAATAACCACAGATGGAGGGAAGAGATGGTGACAAAGTGAAAGAGGGTGGGGAGGGGCCCAGAGCACGACAGATAAAGGAGTGATGGACACACAGGCTGAAGGATGATTTAAAGTCCAGACTCGCAGTCTGATTAACTAACAGCGTCCATCCCAAAGCTGATGTAATGATGCCGGGCTGCTTGAAACCCATTATGACGGCAGGAGACTGCATTTGTCCCTCTATTACAGTGCTAATCCAGCATCCTACACCTAACATGTTATGACAGCTTGTAATTTTTCCACCCATTGCTTTTTCCTTTCTCCTCAAGTCTCATGTGGTTGTGTCTGATGCGCCCTTTTTTATTTTTACATAATGTCCTTTCACTGAAATAACTGATTCCAATTTCTTGCCTGTTTTTAAGCATATTGTAGTCAGACACAACAACATCCAGGGATAAAAATTTTGGAGTGGAGGATGATGCTCTGTGAGAGTGAGAAGAGGCACGCGAGGAGGAGAGCCAGAGAGGAAGAAACAGGCAGAGTTTGATAAGCAGAACGGAGACAAAGAGGAATGACGGAGCGTGAGAGAAATGAGCTGAGAGTGCAGGCCTGAAAGCTCTGCTCTTGTATCTGAGCATTTCTGACACATCCCTACATACTGCACTGCCTGCCGCCCTGCATGCTTGCTGCAGAATTTCATTAACCTTGAGGCAGGACCTATTTGTGTTTCCAACCTGGTCCATACTGTCTTGTGTTCCTGAGGCATACAGCTGTGCAAACTAGAGAGCAGAGTTACATACAGAGATATGAAAATTCATCATCGACAGCCTGTATGCTTTGGACACTCAGTTAGCTTTGGGCTGCATTTTTTCCAGAACATGGTACGTCCTTTCTTGTATCCTGTCCTGGATACATTAAAATCTGCAAGGCTATTTTTTTTTCTCTCCTGTCTTAACTCAATCTTATTCTTTTCTGCTCAATCTAACAAACTATCACACAAAGCTTGAATACTGTTTGTTGAAGCACTAATAATGCTTTAGTTTTCTAAATGTCAGGTTATGCACTGATGCAACACAATTAAAAACCACAGACTGTTAGTGGTATAACTTACTACTACTACTACTACTCCGAAGTAAGGCAGTGTTTGAGTGGTAGATATTTTTTTGTTGTAACAATGCTTCTTGGTAATAAATCTTATACTCCTATCTTATTTCCTGTTAAGTGGTGCCACATTTATAAGGAAAATGCATTTGTGGAATAAGCAGCAGAGCTGAGTATGAGGGTTGCACCCAAGAAAAAATTGCCAAATCTTCTCTGATAATGCCAAACAGCTTATCCTGCTGTTGCTATTGACCCTGGTTTTGGCTGCCTTACAATGTCAGGTCTGTTTGCTCTGGTGTCAACAACATGTTCACTGGAATCTAAACATGTATAGGAAAGTTATGTGCCTACGTCACTGATGGAGTAACATCTTTTGGTGGAGGCAGTGTGATGGTGTGGCTTGTTGTTATTGGAGGTGATCTCAATGGGGAGAGCTATTGAGATGAGATTATCATCTATCATCTGAGAAAACAATGCTCAAATGGAAGAATAAGCTGTTTGGCACTGACAGAGAAGATTCAACTATTTTTATGGGAGCAATCTTTCTACTCAGCTCTGCTGTCCCACAAATACATGTTACTTACAAATGTGGCACTGTTTAAAAGGGAAATAAACAGACTTTAATGGTTTAAGATTTGTTGTCAAGCAGCATTGTTACAACAAAGAAATAATCTAATTAACATAAATTGCCTCACTTTTTGTGCTATTTTTGTAAGTAGTCCACTTTAGTCTTAAAGAGTCTGCTGACTTGAGCTTGGCAGATGATCTGCTCCTGAGGATGTGTACCTTTTTACGTTTGAAACAATTCAGCACCGATGCCCGGAACCTGGCAATTGGTACCAGTACCCAACAGTACCAACTTTTTATGCTTATGTGGTAACAATATCAATTTGTTTAATAATAAAATATATATGTATTCAATTTAATGTATTTATTCTTCAGTTTATAACTTTGCAATGCTGTGTTCATGTCAAGCATGGACAATTGCCTATTCTACTCTTCCACTCCCCCACAGTCACAAGGATGCATTTAGGTACCTAAACATGGTACCTTTTGGTTTTACGTGAATCAATGCTTGATACTTTTGACAGAATTTGGCCGGTACCTATAAAAGTACCTAATTGGGTACCCATGCCTATCTGCTCCAGAGCTGAAATGATTCCTCGAATTATTGGAGGTACTCTATTACAAAAAATGATCAAGGAATCTTCTCCGCCTCAAGGAACCATTTAATTTCAAAAAAGATCAAAGAGTGGGATTTCAAATAGAGTTGACGCCGTATTTAGAGTTTTCAGACCCCCTCAAGCCACCTCTTTTTCAAATTAGCGACTAGCAACAAATCTAGCTTCTTTTCTGGCGTTTGGAGACTAATATGAAAGCATATATTGATTTGCATCAGCTGCTTGTATCTCATATCTCATCAGATCGCACGGAACGTGGAATTTATCACCCAAAGTCACTTGATTTTACACTTGTGTGAAACAAATTTTCATTTGAAAAATAACTGCTCTTTAACTTAACAAAAATGTGTTTTATCCGATTACTCGATGAATCGATGGAATTTTCAGTAGAATACTCAAATACTAAAATATTCGATAGCCGCAGCCCTAATCTGCTCCTGCTTCATTAATTGTCACTGATCTGTAGCATGGAGGCTGGGAACTGGACACCCCACACAGTTTCACTGTGTACATTAAATTCTTGGCAGTTGGTGTTTGTCTTTGCAGTAAGCTTTAAATTCTTATAATGTTGGTTTAAAACATTTTTTTTGCAAAATGTAATTAACCTGTACAGTATATAAGAAAAATGTGTTATTTTCCCTTTAATGTTTGGGCTCTGTTTTAGTGTAACACACAGGCTGTATATGCTCTTTTCATATGTGTTTGAAATCTGAGGCAGCATGTGTCTCCCTCAGGTTGAGCCCTAACAACAGCACAGTTTGCCTTATTCATTTTAACAAACAGCGTGGATAACAGCACTGATAAACACAAACAGAGTCAGATCATAAGAGAGGAACAAGGCGCTAGGTCAAGGACAAGCAGGGCGAGGTGTATTAGAGAGGCCAGCTCATTAAAAAACAATGGTATTTCAAGTCATTTACATTTTTATCTCAGCTCCATGACGAATAAAATGTAATGTATCTCTGCTTTGGTCACAATGTCCAAAGTGTATCCATGTGCTGCAGCGGTTTGGTCGTGATACGAGGAGGCACAATCTTTCTATCAATCAGTGTGTAATGAAATCGTTACCAGGAGGAGGAGGAGAGTAGAGCTTTGTTAAATAGTCTGAGTCAGGGAGTGCAATGACTCAATAGAGAGTAATAACGTATCACTCCCAGTAATGTCCACTGGGCTTTGACCTTGTGGATGTTCGCACCAAATCCACAGCCTAGTCAAAGGACTCCGAACACCAGCAGAACACAAAGAAAGTAGATTATGTAGCCTTTAATAAACCTGACTTAGATTCCTCTTCATGCACTAAGAATCTTTATTATCAGAACTGAAACCTTTTTCCAGGAAAAATGGAGGCAATTATATTTGACTTCTGATTTTGAATTAATTTCACCCATCAGTGAGCTGAAACTGGCATTTCCAGTTGTTATCCGCAGATAAGCCCTCTGACCGGTGATGATTGACAGCACCTATTAGTTTTAAACCTGCACGATCATGTCCTGTGCAGTAACCTTTCAAGGTTGTTACCATGCTGCTTAGGAAAGCATAGCAACAGAGAACCACAACAAAAATAAAGGCAAGAAAAAGAGAAAATCTTTTTCCGCTATTTTTGGCTATAAATCCAAACTTTGTCAGCAGAAAACAGAGGAAAACATACGCACCTCCTCCCACTGATGAATGTATCTGATGAGTCGGGACAGTCTCAACAGACGCAGAAGACTGAGGATCTTGGTGAAGCGGACAATTCGCAGGGCACGGGCCGTTTTATATACTTCAGAGTCAAAGCCTTTCTCCACTATTAAAAAGATATAATCCACTGGAATGGAGGAGAGGAAGTCCACCACGAACCAGCTCTTTAGGTAATTCATCTTGATGACCTTGGGGTCGAGGATGATCTCTGAGCTCTCCTCATTGACGATCCCCGTCCTGAAGTTCATGACCAGGTCCACCAGGAAGATGGTGTCTGAGGCCACATTGAAGACCAGCCAGGTTGTGGTAGTCTGCTCTGAGAAGAAGGTTATTCCCACAGGAATGATGATTAGATTCCCCATCATCATGATGAGCATTATCAAGTCCCAGTAGAACCTGTGGAGCGACAGACATGAACCAGTTATCCAAACAAAAACACTTGTTGAACGAAACACTTTTGCAAAGCTCTTACAGAAACACATGCTGTTGTTCATTTTTTGTTGTTTTTTTTTTTCATTTTTTTTTTTTACCTGGACTGTGGTGGACTTGCTAATCAACAGCCTTTTTTCTTAGACCCACACTTTGTCAGGGCAGCTTAACAACAGTCTGAACTTTTATCTGCTCGCTCCCTGCTAGTGAAGTTCAGTTACAACAGTTTAAGTTTAATATGTCACTAATTTCTCAAATTCAAATACAGTAATTGAAAAGCAAATGAAAACTTCTTCGTGAAAGTCGGGACAGATAATAAGATTCATTTGCTACAATCCCAGACAACAACTACTTCAAACATTTTAACTTTTCTGGGCCAATGGTAGCATTAGCTTGGGACTTTTGTCTTTCTGATCATATTGAGATCAGCCTGCAATGTTAGCAACTAATCTAAGCTAGGGTAAATGTTAGCTTGCATTTTAGCTAATGTGTTATCAGATGTGTTGTTCTACCCTGAATCATGATTAAAGACAGTTCCATTAACTTGATGTATTATCTACTCGACTTTGAACTACAATCTTTAAATGAGATATTTAAACCTAACATTTTACCACATTTCAGCCTGTCCTTTGAGGAAAACAGTGACCATGTGAATATGGTAAGCATTTCTGACCATGAATAAGTGCTACAAGTGCTGAGATATTGCCAAATCTCTTCTCTGCTTTTTTTAAGTCAGCGCCCAAACTTCACTACGATTCAAGGACATCAAGAAAAGAGCTTCTGGGCTCACACTTACACTTATAGGCTAAGGGCCTTGTTAGAATGAGACCCTCTCATCCTCTCTGACTGTGCTAATGTCTTTGACCTCTGCGCTGTGATGAACAGAGTCAAAAGTGATTCATCAGAACCCTGCCCTGCTCTTTTCACCACATGTCCCGGGCTTCGATAAAGGCTGAGCAACCATGAATGAAAATAGATGCTTTCAGGAATCCTATCTCGTACTAAAAACTCTCCACTGACGCCATCCTCTCCGCCTGCCTTGCTGCCCCTGCACGGCTGATGTTGAGGATAGAAATGGACTTGCTGGCTGGTTGGCAGGCTGCCTGTCTGGCTCACAGACTGTCCACGCGGTAATGGATCCGTTTGAATGAGTTAAGATGGGGCCTTGACTTTATAAATATCCATGGATCATGTGTCCAATAATTGTCTTCGGTTCAGTTACACAGTGGCCATCTAGGTGTTTCAGAATATCCACTATAGGTATTTTTACACCAGCAGGCATTGAACTGAGGCCTGAGAGTGGCCTTTTCAAATGCAGATTGACTTCACATTTCACATAAAAGCACACAGGATCTTTGAAGTTTGGGATGCTAGCTGCTCCTCTTACATTCAATGGCAGCAGTATATGACAACAACACTTCAGTGTATTGATGCTCAATGATCTGACACAATGAGAGTTATACTGATTGTTAAATGTGAGAATGTAAACAGACTCTGTAGTGCAATTACCTGCTAGAAAACAACATTCAAACTGCCAAATACAGGTGAAACAATAATTATCAAGATATTTTCTCAAGATTAAACTTTTTAAAAAGAGTTACTCTGGAAAAGAAAATCAACAACATCCTAAAAAGTTAGTGCCAAAATCTACAATTTAGATTAAAGCTCTTGTTTTGTCTCTTGAATCAAAACCAGACAGGAAAACTAAGAGTTAGTGGAAATCAGAAAGCAGTTATTATGTATTTATGTGAATATAATCAAAGGCTTTGTTTTGAAACTGAGAGCCAACTGAGTGCCCACACCTCTAAGACATTTCTATTCCACTGATGGCTTAAGTAGGTGGTATTTATACTGTGCCTGACCTCTGAAACACCCACTCATCTGATGAATAAAACATCCTTTCACTTCTGCATTTGGAGACTTAAAATGTGATTGCAAGCCATTCTGCAATAAAGTGTTTGCAGAGTTTAAAGTTTGGAGAAAAATCTCTTCGAATTTTGGGTGATGGTTGTTTTCTCTGCAGTCAGCCTTGTGCTTTTAAAAGGGTCAAGCACTAAGTGTGCACATACTGTTAGCCCCAAAGCACAGCTGTGAAACTACACCCAGAACTTTTCATTATGCCCAGCGCTCGCTTCATTGCTCCAGCTTTGGGAAGAAACCAGTAAAAACTCGAAGCTGAGGGCAGACCACCCAGCTGTACATCCTCCATCAACTGCTTCACAGTGTAACAGCAGAAAATCCATGAGGCAATAATGACCATACATTAACCACGTAACCATTCAGGTTGATTCAACACTCAGGCTGAGAAGGAAGAATCAAAAGCTGGAAGATTCTGTTTCAGAGGCTTCATGAAAGCTATGAATTAATGCTCTGCTTCAAAGTAACTGAGGAAACCCTACGCAGTCTGATTCAGCACAAAGCAATCCAGAAAGTAACGTGTGCCAACTTTAAACTAAATTGCAGATATACTGATGGGAACAATCCAGATAAAACACCATAAACTATCCTAACTTCAATAATTAACATGTAAAAACTCCTAAACATGGTAATATGTGGGGATTCTCCAAATCAGAAGCCTTAAACCTTCCTTTGACATTTTTGCAGGGATAAAAACATGCACTTTGGCTGTATGACTTCTCAGCATTGAACTTAAAGTGGGTGTAAGGCCAAATTTAAAAGGCAGATTGAATGGCTTTGGGAATATAAGAAAGAAAAATGTGTGGCATTTCGGCTATGATTAGATGATGCTTCGTAATGGCTGAGAGCACACCCATGTGTCCACTCTGGAAGAAAACATCACTGAGAGTCTTTCAGAGGACGACAAAGGCCTCCCCTTAGCATAAGCAGAGGCGTATGAGGCCGTGCACGAGGCCTCTCTGAAAATCTATGAATAATGAATATTACTAACCTGCCATTAAACTTTAAGCAGCCACTGTGTACAAAGAATATGTCCGATATTGAGTTTCAAACACTCCCACAAAGCGATATGAAGCCCATGTGAATGCTGGTGTCATTCAGGGACTGTTCTTACGTAAGAGTTTTCATTAAAGGACCATGCTGTGGGTTTTGTTTTCTCTTTTCGGGCACATGAGGTTCTGCTGAAAAACATGTGAAACACAATCATAGACGGGAGAGGAGTTTTACTGGTACAGTCTGCAGATTAATAATACAAAAACACATGAAAATAATTAGGCGGTGAAGTTAATCCCTACAGCAGAGGAACAAATTACCTTTTCAGCCACAGTGCAAGGGGAGCTGCCGGGCAAAGTGTAGCCTTCACCTCCATCATTTATGCACCAGGAGAAGACCCGGGGTGAAGAATCGGGATGTAACATCACAACACTTTAACGCTTTCAAGCCAGGAGGCAATCTATAGAGAGGTTATGTCTGAAAAGTGGCCCTGGGACAAGGAACGCCTATGAAAAAAACACGCCCTTTGCAAAATGTCAAGTAGAAAGAAGGAAGGAACCTGAGGGGGGCCGGGATAGTGAAAGTGTTTCCAATACAGAAGAAATAAAAAGGGCAATCTCCTTAAGAGCTTCGATTACATTATGAAATCCCATTTAATGGCTGAGTACGGCTGTTTTTAGGAGATTTAGAACATGCACTGAGACATCAAGTCAGTGATTTCTCAATTTTGAGATGTTTTCTTGCACTTTCTTTCAAATTTAACCACCATGTTATGGAAAATCTGGCTTCAGATACAGCCAATAGATGCCAGAGGAGGGTTATTTATTTCTTTTTCTTTTCTTAAAAGCAACTGATAACTCCTCTGCAGGCACAAAACATGTAAAAGGAAACAAAAATGACCACTTTACAACTTGGAATTGGACATTTCTTGCTGCATTACTTCCATTCTTTGTTATATTGCTTACGCATCACTTATACGTATGATTCTTTTGTTTATTCAAGCTTTTCTATAACTGAAAGCAAGTTTTTTTTTTAACCTAAATTAAATACAGGTTTCACCCAAACCTCCTCATATGCTCTAAATTTTACCTCATATGATTGGTAATCTTTGAAACAAATAATTTAACCTTAACCTAAAACAGAGAGCACACACATCCCATTGCTCAGCCTCTACCCTTTATTCACTCTTCCAGAGGGGCAATCTCCTTACATAATTGTTTTCAGAGACCGTTAAGCCCATTGACTGTTGTGTTGGGCTTTTAATCCATGCCCACTGTCATTGTACATCTGTGTGTGCAGATGGGCGTGTGCATATGCCTGTGTCATTGTTTGGGTTGATACAGGATATCCCAGGGAGGATTAATTTTATAGCGAGTGCAGTTCTGAGCCGGGGACTGGGAGCACCAAGATCTAATGCTTTCATATAAATATTTGTGTATTAATAAAAACAAGGTCGAGCAGTAGAAGCACACCAGAATACAAAACAGAGTGCTGCACACACTGAGGCCTGTTGTGAGTTCAGCACCATGGACAGCTCCATATTACAGGCAGAGGGAAGACCGACATGCCCTGGCACGTTACATGTAGCTTCAGTGGAAAACGGAGATGATTGTCACCATCAAGCTGTGTCGGGGGACTCTGGTGCACAGACTGGGCCAGATGAGATGCTCAATTGGTTTGAGTGGTGAGCTGTAAACATGCAGCTTGTGGAGAACCAGCTATGGCTCTACCTGATCTCATATGCTTGCTGTTTGAAGTCATTGTGCTGGAAATGTTGGAGGGAAGTCAAAGCGACCAGTCTCATCTGTCAAACACATGGAGGCTGATTAGAATGGAGTCTACCTATCAAATCCCTCTCTTTGGGGTAAAATTTTAATACATTTAGCCTGGGTTATTGAGTTATGAGCCGAAGACAAAAAATCATCACTGATCAAAGTGTACAGTACAACTTTTCTCTTTAAATTTTCTGTGATTTACTTGTAGCTTCACCTACAAGGCCAAAACTCCCACTAACAAAACTTGACAGTGTAATTCCAGACAAAATGTGCACTTAATTGCATCCGTCTTTTAAATAAATGCATAAAACTGCACACAGATGTCTGTAATTTCCAGAATGTGAAGCATATTTGGTCTGAAGACTGTATTTAGAGATGATTAAAGCCTGTTTCTGGATTACTTTTGGCATTTAGAAAGTGTTGCATGATCCTTCTGCATGCAGCTCCTCTTCAACGAACACATTCCATCACATTTTCACAACATATCCCTCATGCATCAGTGCTGCTGACTGTTTGTTGTGCGACTCTGTCATTACATCTTAATGCTAATTGTGGCTAATTAACGCAAAACACGCATTTCCCTCTCTTTAATCGTGTCCCTGCACGATTATTTTTACCGCATTCTGTGCATATATTTCGGAGTGCAGGCCGGTCGCTGTCTCTGTCTCTACCCGCCGCCTACAATGAAATGTTTACACCCGTGATGGTGCAATGGCACTGTCACGTTGTGTCCAGGTACACGGGGATGTGTCGCAATGAGGACCTGACAGTGGTGTGTGTGTTATTGTGGGTGAGACAAAAAACGTGCGCTTGTGAGGGAGTGTGTGTGTTGTCAAATGATGACATTCAGCATGCCTTTTCCAAGGACATCTCACTGATACACCTTTGAAGCCTGAACGCGTGCTTCATATTAGAATAAAAATGCCGCAATGAGACACACACACACTCTGACGGAGCGCGTTTTTGAGGGATGACTGCCTGAGCACTGAGGTAGATTAACGCTTCTGGGGTGTGTGTGTGTGTGTGTGTGTGTGTGTGTGTGTGTGTGTGTGTGTGTGTGTGTGTGTGTGTGTGCTGATGACAGAGCGTTATGTGTGAAAGTGTATATTTTGCAGACCCTTGGGTGACAGGAGGGGTGAGGAGGAGGGATGAGGAGCAGGTGTCTTTTCCAGCCCTTACCTAAAATCGCTATATGGATGAATGATCCAGTATCCGGCCGTTTGCACCCTCTCCTGCTCTTTCTCCACCGCTTTCTGACTGCCGAACATACGCAAGGAGAACTTATTGACTCCGGGCTGCATCATGGCCCCAAATTGCCTCTGCATAAACCCGTGTTGCCTGGCCGCCCCCTCCAGATCGTCAAAGCCGACCATGGCCTCTTCGCGCTCCCCCTTGAAGCCCACGGAGTTGCCATGGTCCTTCTGGCTGCCCGTGTTATTTTTCTGTATCGAGTCTTGCCTCTGAAAAACATTATTCCCATCCGCCTTCTCCTCCTTGCTGCTGGAGAACGAATTCGATTTGTCTTCCATGGTGTTAGGACTTTTCCCGTTTTTTCTTCTTCGTCTTTGCGGCAAAAAGCGTTCCGGCTGCGCGCGCTAAACTCGAGAGGACCCGCGTGCGCTCTCTCCCTCTCCCTCCTTCTGTCTCTCTCTCTTCTCCTGTGTTTTTTTTTATGTCCTTCAAAAGTGTTCGGCTCCTCTGCCTTCAGTGTGAGTGCTGCAAACTGAGACAGGGAGCCCGAGAAGCCGCTGGATCAGGTTTCTTGGGTTACCGCCATCTACCGACGGCCCCAGCTCCTGCCGTCCCAAGCCTCCTGTTCTGCCTCGCGCTCCGCACGGCACTGCGGTTTAACTGGCACATGCCCCTGCACCTTATTTACATAATGTGGATCATGATAGCCCCCTCCTATCCTCCCCATCCCCTCCCTTCCCTCTCCTCCTCTGTCATCACTTTCACACATGACAGGAGGAAACCAATATCACAGGGGCACAGCGAATTCGATTTAGTGGTAAAGGGAGTTATTGAAGAGCGTTTTTAAAATCAATTGCAGCATGAGAGTGTTTATGAATGTGTGCTTCCTGTGGCTCCTCCTGGCTGCAGGTTTTGTTTCCCACTGAGCAGTGATAATGACATCACGGTGAAACAGATTGTAATGTCGCTGTGATCATACTGGTCTAGGAGAAAACTAGGAGAACATCTTGCGGAAATCACACCTTTTAAGGTGTTGCAGATATGCTCCAACATTTACAGTGAGTGCACTCACTGTACTTCTGTAAGCCTAGGCTATGATGTAGGCTTCAAGCAACCTGGATTTAACAGAATGAACTGCAAATAATTTACCAGATGCATTTTAAATCAGAGTAAATGTCCCCAGTAGGATCAAAACTGCTCTCCCATTTCTTTTTAAACACATCCCTACTTTTTCAGGCTCTCCAAAGTTCATATATTGGCTTTTTTCCCCCCATCATATTTCTAGAATGATTGTTTTGAATATGTTTAAAGGTTGTTGGTGCCACCTGTCAACATGAAAAAGAGCCGTTTTATGATAAATGACTTTTAAAATGAAAAGGTGTTTACATTATGAAAAGTCCTAAAACAAATGAAGAGTTTTCAGTCATACATTTTATCGAGAATCATGCATATGTGTAAAAGCAGCACGTAAACATTGCAAGATTGGGTGCAGCTTTGGAATCTTACAAAGCTAAAACAACTTTAGTTGTTGACAGACTAGCCGATTGTTGCATTGGATAATTGTTGGGTTTGTTGAACTTGCTGCAAGTATTTTTCACTGCAAAATACTGAATCCCAAAAAAATTTGAAAGGACATTTAGGAAAAAAAAAAGTTTGAAAATATCTTCTTTTTAACAAAGTTAATGAGACAACCACACCCGAATCACAGGATTTTTTTTTTTTAGGAAAAAATATAACTCTTTTCTGATTTTCTGAATTTGGAAAATGCAGCAGCTTTATATCACTTAAAGATTTTCAATATTGTCACTGTTTTCAATGTCTTTTTAGGTGCCTAAAGGCTGACTGAATTTGGATGCATCATCTCTATCAATTGATGGTCGAGACATACTGCAATGTCCAACAAATGTGATCAAAGTGGCTTCTGGAAAACTGTAAAATCCTAATATGCCAGTGTAATATCAACAAACTCACACCAAAACTGAATTTAAAAACACTCGAATGATGTCATAATGCTCCAGACCAAAACAATATTGGACTAAACCTAATGGCTTATGTGTTTCCTTAAATTAAAACTTCTGTTAGAAATTTGAGGTGCTGGTTCCTCACTAAATGTGAATTTTTTCGTTAAAAACAAACAATAAAAATATTAGAAAATAATAATGATGATAATCATTTTGATGGTTACATTGCTAGTTAAAAAGTGGTGGAAAAGCCTGAAAAAAGCACCCTGCTCCAGTAAAACACAGAACTTGAGTGAATGTGTCTTATTAAATTCCACCACTGAAAAACTGTCAGAATGGGGAAAAAAGAAAGTGAGGAAAGAGACCTGGACAGAGTATGATGAAGCAATTTAAAGGAGGAAAATGTGCAAATTAGAATTACAAAACAGTGAAACATTTCTCTGAGGAGAGAGCAGAGGAGGGAGAATATTTGCTACAGAAAAGGAAGAGCAGGAGGGGTCATGGAGAACAACTCTGGGTGAATGGTTGATCACTGAGTATACCACAGTTATTATGACGGATAAACACGTTAAACACCATTACGATTACTTGCTAGCTGTTTGTGTTGCTTACTAAAAAAAAACTGACTCCTTAAAAACCAATTTGGCAAATAATGGATGAAAAATCCACAACTGCTTCAAGTGAGTTCCTTCTGTAAGTGTAAAAGGACTTCTTACCTCCACAAAAGTAACATCTGTCACCATGTGAAAGTTCACAGAGAGTACCAACAATCTGCTGCTATCAAGAGACCTGATGAAAAAAGCTCATTGTCATTGAAGTAAGTCCGTGCTTTAGGTGTGATAAGTACAACAAATCAATTTCCATGTGTATGACCATGTAAGCTTTGATCTGAATAATCTTATTTACCTTGAGCACAGTCATCGTCATCCTCTAGCTGCCTTCAGAGGACAAATCTGTCATCTTTTTTGGTTTCAACTTTGACTTTGGATACATTTTGTTAAGGACACTGGAAGACATGCAGTTTTTAAGCACTTCTGCATCATTTCTTTTAAGTTTACAGCAACAGATTTCAATTTTCTCCAGATAGGGTTTGCAGAATCACATTGAGTTTAAAAATCAAAATAGTATCATGACTGTAAGAGCCAAAGATGATTAGACACAATATTTTTCTCCTTTTTCTCGTTTCTGAATGAGCAGCTCGGTTGACTCAGGCAATGTCAAGTGACACAAGGTGAAAACACTGGAGTCTCTTTGTGTCCAATCTTTGTGAATGTAGCAACTTCATCACTGCTTATATTGTATTTCTAATTATCACACCAAGATGGTTTGAAATCTGCCTCAAAAAACAATCACAGAAAAACTTCCTTGAGTTTTTGTGTTAGGGCCAGAGAGCAGCCTTCAGTACACAATGTGGCGTTACAAACAGACGCTGAACCCACGTGCTCAGTAATTTCATGGCCACACAAACCACAGCTGGCCGCGTCCACCACCAAAGAGAACATTAGCTCAGATATTTTGCATGTTTAGTGGCGGATTATTACGTAATGATCCAAATGTTACTCTAATTGAAACAGACATCCCTTGATTTTTGTGTGTTTTTTCTTTCGGCTGGAGTTGGATTAGTTGGCATGCCAACTGTTTCCCCTCCACAGTGCTTGTATAACTTCAGTCCCACAGTTTGCGGAGCAGGGAGGGGTACTGATGGAGGAAAAAAAACATTGCATAAGATTGCTGGCTTAAAGTAATACTGATATTGAACAAAGTGCAAATCACAGATGGCATATTCACATGTCAAGGGATAAAAGAAGAAGATGTATTTACCAGCTAAAGGTCCAACACAGAGGAAAGGTTTAATGTGTCAGAATATTTTGGGGCTTTGGAAAAGTTATCGTTGCTTTCTGTAGCTTCCAGCTATAATGAAGCAGAATGAATCCTCTATTAACCCAAAACGAATTCTCTTTTTGTTTTCTTCTTTGAATACTAAAATGACAGAATGATACAAAGTTCATTTTACATCTGAGTGAAAATGCATGCTAAAAGCTGCAGTTCATGGATTGTCCACTCGAGGCTGGCTGCAGAAAAGCCTGAAACCACACACAAGCCAAGCCAAAAAACAGACTTTTACGGTATCACAAACCTTTTAACTGCCTGGTTAAAAAATATGCTTGAGTCTGAATAGCTTATTTCCCAATCTTCACATATTGTACAGGGGTGATTTTTTTTTCTTACTCAGTGGGTTTGAAGATATTAGATCATGAGTTCATGACTGACAGACCTCTGAAATCTTGTAGCCAGAGTTGTGCCAGCTCACACAAAAAAAATGAGCAAGCTCAAAGTTCAATTCACACTAATTAAAATGAACTAGTTCACATTCATAGTTCATGTTTTAAAATTTTGAACGTAGTTCATGATCCAAAAATGAACAAGATCACTTTTTTTCCCCTTACATGTTCTCCTTATCAGTAGAGCCATTTACGCTTTAATCCATATCCCTCAAGCTAATTCCCAAAATATATGAATCCATGTATGTAGTTATAGCACCACAGACAGAAAAAGTGTAACTGTATTGGTTGAACTGTCAGAAAGATGAACCATGCCGAATGCACATAGAGTGCCGTAGTAGATCTGAATTCTGTTGCCCTGGATTACTGTGTTCGACACCTCCTGTCAGCAACTCCCCTCATCTTGTGAGCTCACATTCCCGTTCATGAGTTAAAAACTGAGCGGTTTAGTTCACCGTTCATGAAAAAATGAGCATGTTGTATGAATACACTCATTTTTACTCATTCATGCACAACACTGCCTGTAGCTGTTACTGAGGAGGCTCAAAGTCTGCCTCTTGAATTGAATTATGGTTCCTGCCGACCAAAGGCTTTGTTATTCTGTTTCAGAAACAGATGTGTGACGTCACGGTGACTATGTCCATGTTTTATAAAGTGTATGGGAGATAACATAACATGTCTCTTCTCATTACTCTGCAGAAGACTTCCTGCTATGACAGTGAGTGTTGCTTTGTGAGACAGAAAAAAGTTAGACAGGGAGGGGCCAGTATTGCCAAGCATCTCTCCTAATGTGTCACTCCCCACTCTCGCTCTGTCCTGATCTATCCTGAAAGCCCTGAAAGTAACTTATGTATGCACGTTAGATCTGATGTATCAGTGACAAAGGGCTGATCTTTTCATCTCAGCTCTATGCTCTTCTGTGTTTACAACCGCTGGTAGGTCTGTGGGTGTATTAGGCAGAGCAAATATGTATTCTGTGCAAGTTTAAGTCCTTGTTTTCATTTTGTTTTTCAAAATTAGAATGTCCTGAAGATGCCAATGAATGCTGAAGATGTTGCTCGGCACCGCCCTGTTGGCTATGGCTGCCTTTTGCAGCAGCTCTCTCTTCTTTGTCAGTTTCTTGTAATTTTTATGTCTCTTTTTCGTAATCTTTGTATTTTTAGTGGATCATTACTTTGTATGGCTCATTTGTTGGTTATGGACACTAAACTTTTTGTGGCTTCAGTGATATTTTTAATACTTTTTCTCCTGTGTTTGTCTGGAGATCCTACATGTAACCATGGCTGCATTGTTCACATGTGAACTCAGCTGTTAGCAGCCTGTAGCATGTCAATGCTAACTGGTGTAAGGCCTGATGTCTTCTCACAAAGTGAGGAGAAGAAGGTGAGGATGACGTGCTGGTCCTCAGGTGTGAGCTAAGAAGTGACGACATGGACCTGTCCTTCCATCCATCGTTATTGGGAACGTAAGATCTATCTCCAATAAGATGGATGAGCTAGCTGTGCTAACCCAGCAACAGAGAGAATACCAGAGGGCAGAGTAGCATTATGCTCTTCACAGACATGGCTAACAGAGCTAACATCAGACACCAACGCCACATTGGAAGAGCTTCACCTGCTGTGAGCAGACAGGATACTGGAGACAGAGGCTGAACAGACTGCTGAAGAAGCTCAGTCCTGGACCCTGTGGAGGTGGAGGCTGGCTGAACTGGAGAATGATGAACAAGCAGTCATCATCTATTTTCTTACGGACCTTTTTGCACTTTCAATACACTTTCTTACTTTTGTTTTCTTGATTGCTGCTGTGACTTCAGTTTTGTTGTATTTAATACAATGGCAATAAAGTTCTATTCTATTCTATTCTATTCTATTCTATTCAAACACTCATCCTCATATAAAGGAAAACGGAATGTTACATCAATACTTATATCAGATTGGATTGGTTTCGGCATTGGAATTGGCAGAGACCAAAGCTCAGGCATCAGGACCTAGAAAGTTGGGTCTGTGCATCCCTAGAGTGTACGCTAAAAATGTCATTTTTATCTCTACCAATAGAAAACACAGCAAGTAAATACTCAAATTGGCTTCTCCAGTTTAAATGTTTAAAAGTGGTTTGTTTTGCAGTCTCTTCTTCCAGCCTGTTTTTGGAAGTGAAGAATACTGTCAATAGATCTCATCCCAGATGTTCTCAGCTTGACACTCTGTATGAATTAAATGATTCCACTGAGATTGAACTCATCTCTGGTTCAAAGTGACTGAAAATAGTGTGTCACATGTTTGGTTTCCTGCAGGGTGAGATGTGTTCCTGATGCTCTCAATGGCTCTGCTGAAATTGCATTGTGTCTCAAAGATTACACCCAGTCATCTCTGCTTACAGTCAATACTTCATCTGGACATGAAACATTACATTCCCCTGCACTGCCAGCCAATGTTTGTGCCACAAATAGCATCAGGGTGGCAGAGTTGTGTTACAATGCCCCTCGTGGCCCTTCTTTCATTTCTGCAAGTCATTCAATGTAAAGAAAGTTTATCCTCGTCTGCTCTGAGAAAAGTGCAGTGATTCCTTTTAAAGACAGAAAAAAAAGCATTTTAACTGTCTTAAGAAGTTTATTATATCTGCAGTAAATCAGAGGTAAAGGTTGTAAACTGTGTAAGATCTGAGTGATAAAACACTATAACTGCCACAAATCAACAGATCTACACCACCTCCAGGGCCGGACCACGACGACAAATTCACTTGTTCTCTTTGGACTCTCTTCCCATGACTGACAGCTTTAATTAAAGCATGATTGGAGCAGGGAGGATGGTCCTGTTATAATAGGATTGTGAGCTTTGGTCCGAGTCCAGCTGTGACTATCAGGGTATCACGGTCCTTGGGGATGAGGATGCAACTCTGGGCAGAGACCAGCTGCGACCAAGGTTGAGGCCATGGGCAAATGAGAGCTTTAATGAATTCAGTCAAGGTGATCATGAGAAATGAATGGGTAGATGGATTTGAATATGTATTTATTTTCATTTCAGTTGTAAAAAACACACCCAGAAATTAATCTTATCTTCCTTATCCATGATAAAACTTACCGCCAAGTCTTAGTTATCTTGCTCACAAACTGTCCAAGAAACAGCTGCCAAACATCACCTCCTTGGCTGAGGTAGAAAAAAGTCTGCAATCCTAATAGCTGGCACGAGAACATCTCATCTTTGGACAAGAAGGAGTGCTGGTAGAAGAAAGAAAGAACTAGAAAAGTACTCAGAGAGCACAGACCTCCACCAAGCATATTTTGGTTGTCACGCAACACTCAAGTCCCTCTTTAATGTTAGACTGTCTGCTACAGTTTGGTGTTAGTTGCAGGTTTGTATGATAATTTGTTACCTGAAAGTGTTGGAAATGATGATGACCCAGTTCATATTTCATATTCTGGATCTCAGTATCCAGATTATTGGCAGGATCTGGATCGTACTTTTGCATCTATCAGAAATCACGGTGACGTTGTCTTGTATTCTTTGCAAAGCAATCCAACCATTTTTTGTGGCGATATATACAAATATGGTGAAAATAGCCCTATCTCACAATGGTAAAGAATCCTCAAAAAAAAAAAATCTTGGATCCAGACAGTGATCTGGGTCACCTCCAAAACTGAATCACTTCTTCCTTATCCCATTTTAAACATTTCCTGGAATTTTCATCAAGATTAGTTTATTATTTTTTGAGTTACGTTGAGGGACTTAAGGGGATCCATATAATGTATTTATTTGGTGAAAGGAACTGGTGCCACCACTGTGTGGGTTTTTCATTCATTTATTCCATACCGCTTATCCTGTTCAGGGTCACGGGTGGCTGGAGCCTATCCCAGCTGTCATTGGGCGAAAGGCGGAGTGGACTGGTCGCCAGTCAATCACAGGGCTGGCACAGAGACAGACAACCTTTCACGCACACACTCACACTTACGGACATTTTAGAGTGGCTAATTAACCTGATGAGCATGTTTTTGGACTGTGGGAGGAAGCCGGAGAACCCCGGAGAGAACCCCCGGATGTACGGGGAGAACATGCTAACTCCACACAGAAAGGCCCACCAGCATCTCCAAACCCTGAACCACTAATTGCTTCCTCCTGGTGTGTGAGGGTGTAATGTGGCGCATACATTGGTGTAGTGTGTGTAATGGGTTCAAGCCGTCTTGTTATGTTACGCGCCTTCTTTTCATGGGACATCAGTGCAATCAGACAACTTTTCCTTCATACAGTCACTAAGTATTCGTGCAGGGTCACTTCTCACTCCTGACATGCGCCAGATACATCTGCGTCTTGACTGCGTTGTCAACTCACACAGGCTACGAGTTAAGTCCGACAAGCAGCATGACTAACAGATAGCTGGAGTCACAAGACCGAGGAGTTCCCACACTTCCACTACTATGATAAGTCTCTCCTCATTGTTGTTGGGCTGTAAAACCTCAAACCTGTTGACTCTTGGTCTGGCTGTGCTCATTTTGTCCATTAATCATGGTAGTCAAGCTAAATACGAACTGATTTTGACACGGTCTGTTTTAGTTTGAAACTCATAATGTGTTTTTAGGTAGTTTCCGGTCAGGACCTCCAGTCCCACTCAAACTTCCCTTCACTGAATTCATGCATTACAGCTCCACATTGGTCAAAAATAGGATGGCTGCGAATTACCTGCAACACGAAGGACCAGCCCCGCAGACGTACTGCAACAGAACAGATCCATTGAGAGTTGACAAATTGATTTGAATGAAACCTATTTGATCCATTTCCCGTAATGGGACAGAGACGCATACGGGTGCATCCGGTGTATTTTAGCCGTCATCCAAACAGCCAATGTGAAAAACACTGCAGCTCCTTAAGTGCCCACCAGAAGCAGGCTGCAAAAGCCGAAGAATCCCCATTAGCTCTGATGTTAAAGTGTACAACTCACAAGCAGGATGTGAAAACTTTATTGCCTGTTACAAAAAACAGTTTTGCTCCACATGGGGTGGATTTTCTTGAAATGATGCAACTGTGAAAGCGAAGCTTAAGCAAGCACAGATTCATGAAAGACCTATTCACATTCACTACTTGTGTTTGTTAAATTCAGTTTTCTTTTGTGTGGTTGTTTACAAAACGTCCATACAGGTAGTTAATAACTGTGGCAGTGGACATTTGTGCTAAGATGGGGGAATGGGTCATTTAAAATGAACTGAATAAGCAGATCAAGTTTTCTGGAAGTTAACGAAATTCAAACATCTTACAGATCACCAAATTGAGACAAATGTAAGACAAGTGTTATCATATGAAAGACTTTAACACAAGTTCGAAAGACTTTTTTTCACAGGTCAATTATTTTAGCTCATCATCGTCCCGTCGTTGTTGTTGAAAAATAAGTCTTTGATGAATATTTATTGTCACAATTCTCGTTGAAGGAATGAACACCGGTTTTCTAAAGTCTGTAGTCTCACCTTTGCGCCAGTAAAACACAGAAATCAGTTAATCGTCGGAGGGGTTAATGTGACAGTTGGCAGAAAGGTTTCATAATGAGATCCACACAGCTGAGCTCTTGTTTAACTTTATCAGATTAAACAGCCACAAGGCTGCAGCTGCACTTAGCTGTGCTGCACATAAGCTCACATCCATGATATAATGTTCAACTGCAGGTCGTCACTGTTACGTAACAAAAAAGATAGCTTGTGCCTCTGAGCTAATGAGGCTTGTTGTGACAGTGTCCCATCAGGGGATAAAGTTTGGTTGTGTTGGAAGAATGTCAAAAGGACGATTGTTGCCTTACCTACACATGATGCTGTTAACTCTATATCCAGTGTTAGATACTGCTTTCGGTGTCTTAATCTAAAATTTTAATGGGGTTTAAGGTCTAATAAAGGTTAAAAATGTGGTGGTATTATTGCTTTCTCTATTGAACTTTGAATTAATAGCCTTGAACAATTTGTTTACCTTTTCTTGTTTGTACAGTGGTGTAACATCATGGTGATGCTAACGACCGCATGCAAATGAATCACATATGCATGGGTCCCACTTTCCCTGGTCCCAAGCCCAGATAAAGGAGGAGGGTTAATATTTTGACACAAAAAAAAATCAACAGAAAGAAATTTAACTATATTTCCAAAAGTTTTTACATCCCCCTCAAGGTCTATGACAATTACATGCAAATGGACAGTTACACAGATTAGGTGATGATGTTATTTAGCAACTTAATGGACATCCAGGTACTCTCTTACTGATCCTAAAGGAAGACAAGGGACGACTCACAATTCTCAAATATGAGGACATTTCTTTCTCATCCTTGGGTTTGATTTGTTGAAAATCCCAGAGGTTACAGAAAAGTGAATGTACACAAGCTGAACCCACTGTCCTGTTGCTTGTACTGATTTTTGTCCTGTTCAGAAAACTAAAGGAACAGTTGTAACCAGCTCTGTACTTTAAGAGTCCTGTGGAGTAGATTTGAGACACAGCCAAAGTTAGCTCCTAATACTGTACCACAGTGGGCTGCCTGCCATACCTGGATCCAGCCCAGCTCTCTCAGACTCCAGAGTGACCCAACACCTGAACGTGAGCCTAGAGTACAAACAATTCTTGGCTGCAACAAATATGTCTCTTTAGGACAATAAGGTCTACTGTGCACAAAAGACCTGAGACTGGAATAAGGTCCTAACTGAACTAAAACCACAGAATCTCTCGCTTTTGTTGTGTTCATAATAATCCAGCAAATCGTTGAAATACAAGTAATAGTTGTTGTCTGTTAGATTTTAATTTGTGCATGTATTCAGCACTTCACAGTTAGTACACACCTCTTTCACCAAGTTATGTTTCTACTCTAGTGTAAGTGGACAGATAAAGCCCATAAGCCTTTATTTTCAAAACAAATTTAATCTTTCACTTTCACTTTTAACCTTTGTCATGAGAGTGGACAAAGATCAGTGTAACATGCTGTAGGTCATTTGAAGTTACACACTCACAGCCACCTTTGCCCTGGGGTGTTACACACACAGAGTGGATCAGGTGCAGATGCGCCATTGACAGTCTTTCAGCGCCTAATTCCAGCTTTGCAGCACACACAGTGTCCACTTGCTGCACGTAGTAATCCCAAAGGATTGGCAAGTATTTTTAGTAATGGATTTACCAGTGTCTGTTGATCCCTTGATGGGTGGCGTCTATTAGAGAGGTCGTAGAGGTGTGGGAGGCACAACTGCTGAGCAGTGTTTGGAATATGAATGTGAGAGAAAGAGAAAGAGTTGGAGTGTGTGTGTTTGTGTGTGTGTGTGTTGGGGGGGGGCTGTCAGCATTTCTTCCATTCCTTTTCTAAAATGTTTATTTGCTCTTTTAAGTTTAAAAGTAGAACTTACTTCGAGTAAAACATGACACAGTTTCCATTAAGATCTTTTTCCCAGTGACCAATGTTGTTTTGTTTTTATCCATTTCTCTGAGTTTAGCTGTTCAATGATGACTCTGGTCCTGCTTGAGGATTCTGCCTGTTAGAACCAAGACACTGCAGCCAAAGTGCTTTTTCGTGATGGATTAATGAAACGTCATTTACTAAAGCAAACACAGTGACACCTGATGCATTTGAACAGGGACAAAGTTCTTCTGTAATTACAAGACTGTCAAGATATCTGGTCTGGCAGAATATTCTTTCTTTTTTTTTAATTTCATTTTATCCTAATCAAAAGACCTGAGTAATCTCAGATCAGACACTTTCTTTTGATTAGAACAATATTTCTTCTGTCTTTTCTAAATGGATACATTTGTTTATAAAAAACTGGGAACTGACTACAAATAAGAAATATCCACTTGTGTTTTTGAAGTTTCTGTCTTTCCCATGTAAAGATAAAATATTAAAAAAAAAACTAATGTGGACACTCTTGACCTGCATCTAAAAGCCCTAAAATAACATTTCTCCAGTCAAACCAGGGGTAGCTTTGCGCTCGCTTCATCTAAGATGCATCACAAAGTTCTCCATACAACTCAGTAGAAAGGATTGAGAAGAGAGGAGGGGAATCAAAGCAGTAACTTTTGCTTTACATAAGTTTTAGTATGTGATATATGGATTTAAAGACTTTAAAGACTCACTCAAAGCAGGCTGACTTTTTATAAACAAATGGGGCGAGCCCGCGAGCTAGTTCAGGCAGTCAACTCGAGCAGCACTGCTATACACATACCACGTGTCTCACAGGTCATAACCATCTTGCAATCACACTCTCTCAATTGGGCGGTCTATTTAAACCGGGAGTCTCTCATCCCTCTCTGCCTGTCAATGCCTTGGCTGCCCTGCGTTTGTAATGCTGCATGTTTCTTTGCCCCCACCACCACCCCAGCAACCACCTGCAGGCTCCGGGGGGATTATGTTCAGTATGTTTTGCTCATCACTCCTCAATGTCACCATGTAAATTTATTGTGAGGGGTGATGAGGCCAGAGCCTGGACGCCAAACATAAAATATATTTGCTGCTAAATAAACAATTCAAACGTGAGTTGTCTGACTGAACTGTAAAATGAAGCATTTAGACCCAATATCACTCTCTTTTCTACTTGTAAATATATGCTTTCCACATTTTAACAAATTTCCCTAAGGATAAATGAAGTATTTTAGATTCTCATTCTGATTAATGAGCTTTATAAATGATATCTTCTAACAATATAAGGACTATACAGTCTAAACACATCATAAAATGAACAGAAAAAGGCTACCATGAGCAGGTGTTTGTTGTAATAAAATATCTCATATTTGAACGGTTTTTTTTTTTTTTTACATTTTATTTCTCCATCTTTTTATTGTCTTGCACCCATTCATGCATTATTGTTGATGGGGACTAGAATGGATGTGAAGAAGGCAAGAGGGATACATAGATGCAACTTTGAAGACATAGGTCTTCCCTCTTCTTCTTGATTTTAAAAAGCTGGTGGGATTTGACAAAAAAACAGCAATGGTTCAAAGAAATTTCAGGGTAAGATTCTTATCTGAAATGTAAAGTTTGAGGAGATTTGGACTTTGTATGTTTGAGTCACAATAACTTCCATTCTCCAGTTGCTACAATACAACTCTTTTTGTACACTGAGCTGAAATAAGAGAGCTTGAAGGGAAAACTCTTGTTTGACGCACACATTAAAATAAATATTTCCTCTTGTTTTAATGTTCTGAAACATTTTTTTAATATTGCCTTCACTGAGGCACGCTGATGCTTCTATTTTAAGACACATCTGTCGAGAAAGAGCTCCTGCTAATGCATCTGGAATTGCCTGGACTTCTTACCGTCTCACTTTAATGCTTCTGTCCCGAGACTGAACAGGAAATTGGAGTGTTTTTCACCTCTCTGTAACAGTTTTTTCCCCAATTACAGACAAAGAGAAACACTGTTTCTGTTCTATTACATGACTAAGCACAGCTTACTAAAGTACTCTTTTCTAAAAAGACCAAAGTAGTGGTTTCTGAGTGGGAACAAAATAATTTCAGAACCATCTTCAGGAAGCTCAGATTTCAGCCCTGCCTGTCTGTTTGCATTATTACCAGTAATATCTGCTGTATGAGTGGGTGCTGATGTTGGTTAGTAAGGCTGTCTGTCTTTGCTTTATGGTACAGCTGTCAGCTGCAGTCATTTCCCCTCATAGTGGATGGGGCTGCAGTGCCTATTTTGTATAGTTACCGAGGTGGAAAATCTCCCGACACACCTGATACTGAAACAGAGGTAAGCAGTCTCATATCTTTATTAAACAAGCAGGGAATCCATGACTTTGGTTCGATTATAAGCACTTAATTTCAGACCAAACCATTTTGTTAAAGAATTATATAAAAGAGAATTGCTAGAAGTTGTAAAACACACAAAATTTTTATATTATCTCCTTAAACTATGCCCATTATCTTTAAGTCTTGTATGCTTGAGAGGACCCATAAAGTATTAAATGAGGAGTTTCTAAGTTATTTTGCAAAAGTCTCCCTTCTAAGTATATTTCTGGTCGTAATCCACACTTCAGAATTAGATTATCAGCCTCAATTCTACAGGGCACAAGTTATATCTAAATGCTACTTCTTAGCCTCGGGTCAGGCAGGCCCAGATTGATTTACTGCTGGCTGATGAATTTTAGAAGTGAGAAGGTAGATCTGTGATTTTCTCTGCTGAAAATGATTTCTGTGATTAATTTTGTAGTGGTGGTGGACACAGGAGCCTAACTGGCAGACAGAAAAAGGACAGAGGAGCAGAAGAAAACTGAACAGGAGAGTGGCAGTGCACAAGCTAAAGGCTAAGACACAAGCTCAAGGCAAAAACAGGGGCTAAACTGTTTGTGATAATGTTGACTCCAACCCACAGTCAGCAGTTATTCTGCAGTGGTCTGTTCAAATTTGAGAGTCTATCAATAAAATGAACAGTGAGGTTACGTTAGCTCTGCTTGGTAGATGACTGACAGGATATAACCAAGATTCACTAACTTGCAACATTACGGACATGTCTTAAACCTGCCAGCTGCGCTAAATAAAGACAGCTACTAAACTACTTACAAACTGACAGTGTTAACTTGTTGTCACATTAGCCCACAGATACGTTGGAGCACCAGGCTGACGATGGCGCTACATGTATCCAGCTACAATGTCCACTTGATGTCATGTTCCGAACGGTATTGCTATGTAACTGTACTGATAAATACCTTACCTTGGTGCGTTATCCAGTAAAAAGTTGTCTTTAAAACAAAGAAAATTTGTTTCCATCCAGTCTCCCTTTAATTTCTAAACAAACACACACCTTGCTAAAAGTCTTTGCGACAGTGTGCGTGAGACTCCGGGCCAGAAGGTGGCAAGGCAGTCCAATAAAAAGAGATCCTCCTCATAGCATATTTAAGGAGGGGGTGCTCTGCTTTCCTATATTTGAAACGTGGATATAAGGTAACAGTGCGAGATATTCAAACTGAATGTGTACAGATTTTTAAACTTCTACATATTCATGTGTTGTAGAAATCCTTAAATCTGTCTATACAGTGATCAAAATTATATGTTCCAAAACAAACAAACAAAATAGGGGTTCCCTCAAACACCAAGGGGAGGAAAAAAGTGAAATCTGCAATGGGGTTACTACATGGGCAGTATAAAGCAAAAAAAAAAAAAGAAAGAAAGAAATAGCAAAATTTCTTCTTCAAGCAAACCAATCTATAAATGAGTTACAGTAAGATGGCTTTGGGTGTTAGTATGAGCCTGAATCACTTGTTTTATTGGTCTCTTTCACATATAAACTCCTGAAGATTACTTGAAATTTGGAAGTCTGGAAAAATGTGTGTGCAGAGATCCAGGCGTTTTCAAGGAATTTGTGTCCTGCTGTGTTTTTGTACTTTGGGAAATCATAATAGAGGACCTTAAGGAAAATGTCTAGTTAGGGTGAAACTTTTATGTTTACCTGCAAACATACAGTCCACGCAGGAAATGTCCACAAGTTTCTAGGAATTTTGTGCATATTTGAATACATCTGATGTGACTAGCACGATACTTTCTCACTTATATCCTCTGAGATTAATGTCAGCCCGCTGCGAAACCTCCAAGGACAAGCATTTAAACAAATAGATGGCTGTCTGTAATGTTGTGTATACATGTCTACCATGCTATGAGGACGTTGAAACCCTAGATAAAACATTGGTCACGCCAGCGTTGGCAAAGTATGACTGGAATCTAATCGTTAATTACGGCTCACAAAAGTCAAATCTCCCAAAGGTTGAAAGCCAGAGATTTGGATGCTGCTGGGAAAATCCCAGAGTAATCCATGGTGATCTGGAGAGGTCCAGCTACCAGACAGAGCAGACAGACAGACATGTGTGCATATGCTGTGTGAAGCTTGTTTGTGTGTGTCCGTCTGCCTGCAGGGCTGGGAACGAGAGGAGGGAATTACTTTAGATGAATTCAGAACGTTTTAGGGTAAGAGGATACGATGTGTTTCTGGTCCAAGGCTGAGGAAATGAAGTGAAGGGTGCTCGTCAGACCTCAGAGAAAATGCGTAACCTATGACGTCAAACTTTCCCACTTTTTCCTGCACTATCACTGAGCCTCTCCTGACGTCTGCTCCTCTCAACACATATATTTAGTTGAGACGCTCCAGCTCACCCCTCTTCACACTGCCTCTTTGTGTCCTGTTGCCCCTCACCTCATCATCTGTCCTCTTGAAAAACCCAACATCTTTCTCCTGCTCTGTCGTTGTGGTTAAGCTTCCTGTTGTTTTGCTCTGCTGCCTCAGCAGCACAGGAAGGTTAAATCTCCCAAAAGAAAGAGGTTCCCTGCAGCTGCTCATTACCACATGCAGAGTCCTCACCTTGGAATAGAGAAGCTGGATTATACATTACACTTACAAAATGGGTCACAAAGGGAAACCACTGGAAATATTTAGTATGTATCCTGAAGCAAGCTGCTTTAAGGTGTTAGTGTTGTCATAAAGGTGAAGCTGTCAAGGAGGAGTCAAGGAGGAGTCAAGGTTATGTCACAGCCACAAAGTCTTAAGGTCTTAATCTCTGATATTTCTTGCCTTGAAATCAGCCCTTCAAGCAGGATTTAATCCCAAATGGCTCCAACATGCTCCACCAGTCTAATGATTATGTTTAGGGTCTGCAAATCCTCATGAAGAAGCCAGGATTTGTGGAGTGTTATCTCAGCCGCAAAACTCGTGACAAGAAAGTCCCTGCTGATGGACCAGGATAACCTCAGAGAGAGGCTTGAGCTGTTCACAGGATATCTGTACTATATATATATATATATATATATATATATATTTTTTTTTATATATATATATTTTTATATATATATATATTAGTTATTTGTATTTCAAACCAATATGCTCCTGACAAGCTGACAAAGACACACAGCTGTTTCTAATGACATTAGTTACAATGACTGGTCCAGTTCCAGGTTCCTGCTGATCTGATTGGCAGAGCTTTGGGGAGCCCCTTTTTAATTGATCGTTAAGGTGGTTGGTAACACCTGGGCCCGTCCTCCAAAGACAGATTTGCACTGCTATAAAAAAAAAGAAAGCCCACTTACCATGTGTTTCTATTTCCTATACCTGACAAAATTAAACTACAAGCTTATCTTGCCAAATGGTCCTGTGGTGTGATGTGTGTTGGACTGATTTTCTTCCCCCTGATCTGTATAGAATATGGGGCCATACATATTTAAAAATGTTTAGTATTAGTAATTAGATTTTTATATTTTTATTTTCTTTTTGTTAAAACAGCCAATCAGG
This sequence comes from Halichoeres trimaculatus, assembly GCF_033239565.1. Lineage (NCBI taxonomy): Eukaryota > Metazoa > Chordata > Actinopteri > Labriformes > Labridae > Halichoeres > Halichoeres trimaculatus. The sequence goes on along the minus strand of NW_027437194.1, from coordinate 16,388,866 downwards.
AAATGCGAGACATTAACTAATTTTGTCATGAGCAAATAGAGAGCCCACTTGTTGATATGAGGCAACAATGTGACTGTTAATATGTATCTAGTAAATCACACCACAACTGTACTAACAGGATGAGTTGAACAGAAAATGCCGGAGTGATTAAAGAACCAAAAAGTGTTGTAGACTTTCCCAACAATAATGAGAGTAACAAGACTCGACTCAAGATCTACTATCTAGATTAGATAGATTTACAATGAAACAAAATCACAGACCCATTAAACAGCCATTTTTTTTTAAACGTAATTTGAACCATTTTGTTTTACTTTCCTTTTCTCTAGATAACAAAAAGACACTCATTCAACATCCCACATTCCAAATGGAGAGAAACTATTTACTTGTCTATTTGCTGTGCCGCCTACAGCAATAGCAAAACGCTAACCCAGCTCAGCTGAGTCTTACCTAAAAGCCTCTTTATTTCCTTTGTCACATAAATCTCTTTTAATGGTGCATGGATTAGTTCAGGTTGCCGTATTAGTCTGAAACAATGTAATATTTATTGAGTTCTGTCGGCCAGCATCTGATAAGGAGATAAGAGTCTCCTACTCTTTAAATGTCTTAAAGTTTAATTGGCGTCCAGGCGTTGGGTTTTCCTAAAGTCTTGAGTGTTCATTTTAAATTCATGCCCTAAATCGAATACTACAATTGAGCAACAGAAGAAGTCTCAAATTGGGGAAACATCTATTTCAAATATGAATTCACCAGTTCATACTGGTAGAGTCATAAGTGACTGTGATCTACATTGTTTCTCTATCTTAACATCTCATTAGACCAAACAGAGACTCAGGACAAAGCTGTAAATCCAGCTTTAGGTCCTTTGAGCTCATCCTTATGAATAATTAAGCTGCCCACAATGGCAAGGTGCCCTAATTCGATCCAAAGCTAATGAATCTATCACTAATGAGTCACTTACCTCATCAGGCCTGACATCAATAGAACCAACATTTAGACTACGCAGCATGACTCTGTTAGCTCGACACGCTAGCCTGAGGTGTCAGAGCTCCTCTCTGACTCATCTCCACCAACTCTTATTTCCCCAGGGCTTTAAGCTTATACAAGAAGGACAGCTTTTAATGTCTTTTATTGTCCTGCTTTCCCTATTATTCTAAGATCTAGATTGACTGAACTAATCTTGATTTTTATCCCCTGTCTATTTGGTTAGCTTTATTTCTGCTGTTACATGTCTCATCAATAGTTAAGAGTCACTGAGTATAGGTGCATCTTAGCATTTATTTAATTCAGCTATCAGACACATAGCTTCAAGACAAATTATACCTCTTTACTGAAAATCATTTCTTAACCCATACACCAGGGGTGGCCAACCAGTCAGAGACCAAGAGCCACAAAAATTACTGTGGTACTACAAAGAGCCACATCACACATGTGGTCTTACAAACGCACTTCCTCTCACAAACACCTGAAATAATAAAAAATGAAATGTTTGTAAGTGTGTTTAAATTCGTATCTGGAGCCGTGTCAAAGACAAATTTCTGTTTTTACTGCAGAAGAGACAAAGTTTCTTTTATCTATCTTTTTAGATAGATAGTTATGAGCACATGAGTGACTGAGCAATCGAAAGGAGCACACGCAGAGAAGAGAAACTGAAACTTAAGTATCAGTCCCATTACCCAAGTATTGATCAATACTGATCCCTACGTTGGCATCAATACATCAGTATTTTAGATTGATCGGCACACCACTACTCATAACAATATATACATATATATATATTGTTATGAATGGATTGAAGAGCCGCATACCGAAAGGTGAAGAGCCACCTGCAGCTCGCGGGCCACAGGTTGGCCACCCCTGCCATACACCATCAGCTCATTAATATTACTCTGTATGTAGCTCTGAAAACAGCTTGAAACCACACTCTACCCAAATACTATCAACAGTAGTTAATCAGATCTTCCAATAAAGAAAGTGTACATTGTTATGATCAATATACGCAAGACAATAAACTCAAAATAATCAGGGTTTCATTTTTTCCCAAAGTAGTGGCATATAAAAATGAACACAAGCCAACAGGTTAAATCCTATCCCGTTCAATGTGTCCTCACACACAATCTATCAGCCTGTGAAAGATGGTGAACAACATGTAGGATAGTGGGTGTTCCGTCTTTCTATTAGCTAGAGCTCTCCCTGCCAAGCTTGCAATAAATCTGCTCTGCTGGGACAGACTATGGATGACTCAGAGTCAGTCAACCTACTTCCATCACAGCCATGCATCACAGGAGAAAAACCTTTGGCTCTGCAGCTGTTCTCCCCGCTGACAAAAAGCCATCGAGTAATACAGAGGAGCTCCAGCTGGGGGGATACAGACTGTGGCTGTATTTCAGCCGGCGGTGGCGGGAAGTTGGCAGTGTCCAGCCGTTGAGTGATGTTACAACCATGAAGAGGCTTTCAGGAAAATGAGGTTTCAGAGGCTGGACGTGCTTCCGATGATGGATTGCTCTCAACTTTAGACCTCTGAAGATATCATTGCAGGAGGGCTCTTCCTGCTCCTCAACCTTGTTGCTCAAAACATACCATTGCTCGATGAAAGGTTAGTCCAAAGTCGTTTTATAATTCATGTTACACAACAGTTGGTTCTTAGTGTTCTGACTGGACAAAAAGAAAAATCCACGAATGCCAATATGCAGCACAATCAAGCTCCTTCTCCAAAGATATTTCGAGAAACATCACATTTTTCTCTCTGTGTTCTCTCTGTATTTTCTCTGTTCACAGATTATTGCACCTAAAGCCCAAAGAGTGATGAATACTCGCTGCAGCAGCTGTCTCAGACATGTGACAGAGAGAGGGACCACGGTACGTACTGATTGATAAGTCAAAACATCGCAGTAATTGAGCACAGTACGTCAACTTGAAACGAACACACATGTACACATGCTTTATGCACGAACAAGCACCCAATGCAGCACAAACAGACACAATTCCTTTCATTGAAGAAGTCCTGCTGTTGTTTACCTCCTGTCAGCTGTCTTCAAGCTGCTGTTTCTGCGTTTTTCCCTTGTTACCCTCCAAAACCCTTATGCAACAAAGCAAAAAAGCCTGTCCCCCTGTATTATCTGACTTCATGTACACGGTAATAATAATGTGTCCAGTGTGACACGTGGGGAACAGCTGGTACAGCTACCAGTCCAAATGTCCCCTCACAACCTCCTCCTCTCTGTGCCTGCATGTGTCCTGGGAGTTCACTGTCTTCTTGTTTCATTGACATTATGCAATTCTTCTCCTGCATGTGATGGTTTTATTTTGTTATTTTTAATTGCTGTGTTCCACAGTGATTTTTTGTTTTTCCGGAGCGAAAGGTAGATTCCTTTTCTGTCTTTTTTTCAAATTCAGAGTATCACACAGTAAAGCTCCAAGCAGCATTGAGTGGGCCGGTCACTGTATTATGAATGCCATATGGATGGAGGTGTGGTAAATCTCTACTTAAAATAAGACATTTAAGACATTTTAACAAGTGCCTAAAAAGTATGACCTTTTCTAACCCTTCATGACCAAGTCTTTCAACGTATACATTATTACATGGTGTAGTCCCTTTTTTTTTTTGCATAAAACCTTTGTTATACATCTATGAAACTTTTATAATCCAAACTTTAATAAAACAGAATTATCAAATAAATTGCTATAAGGTGGAATAAAGCATGGAAAAAAAGACAATTTTACTCATATTTTTCCAAATACAGAAATATCAAGGCTAGATCACCTACAAATGTAAATGTAAAAAACATAATGATGTGTATTCAACGTGGGGAATGATGTGAACAACTGTGGTCCCATAATGTTTTTGTTGCTTACTTTTTAATACTAGATATCTGGAAGGAAAGGAAGGAACTAAGGCTCTGAAACATGTTGAAAACACAGCATAAAAGTGTAACTCCCCAGATTTTATATGCAAAAAGAATTATCAATCAATCTTTTCTGGTTTTAAATCTACCACCAACCCAAACAAATATGCTAACCATAGCACTGGTGCTAAACTGGGCTCTAGAGGGATAAAATCATCCTCATCCAAAAAAAGAGTTGGGACACTGTAAAATGTGAATGAAAACTGTGGCCAACCTGGGGGAAAGCCTGAAAAACTCACAACAACAGAAAGCTAATGACCGCTTGTCTGCAAATAGTATGTTTTGTACTTGGTTTCTGTGACAATGGTGTGACTAAGGATCTCCTCACAGCGACTGATGGTTATCAGAGAGACCAGAATGTTAACCTGCTGCATGACTTTCTGTTGTGAACTGGCCTCTCATACTGCAGAGGAGCTCCATAAGTCACCTCTGCTTTCATAACTTAATGGTGGCCATGCATTCTTTTTTTTTTTTTTTTTTTTGAACATTAAAGAAATTAAAAAAAGAAGAAAAGAAAAAAACAAGTTCTCCAGGACCCATAAAAGTTTCCTTGAAATCCCCCACCCTCCCAGAGAACAGCCAGGCTGACTTTACTCCATTAACATGTTTGTGGGTGAAATCATCATGAATCGGTGGCTTAAGACAGGGACAGTAAATACAAATTTGATCCTCCAACACTGGCCAGAAGAAGGAGCAACACTGAGATGATTCAGCCACAGTGAGTTTGTGGACACCGTGGAAGCCAGCGTCAGTGCCAGTACTAACAGTGCCAAGCTAATTTGCCTTTGTCGAGCTTGTATGATGCCAGTTTATAATACATCAGTCTATGCTGCTTTATGCATGCAGCCTATGTACAGTTCAAACATAGTTTTGTGAGACCTTACTAGATACACTTTGGTGAAATTTGATAGAAAGTGTAAACGTAATAATTTTAAAAAGTCTCATTTTTTGATTGTAGAGCGATGTTTCATGTAAGCACACTGACCATTTGTCCACTTTACTTATTCACGCTGTGCTGTACCTTATTTCAGAGACATGATATCCTCACCACTGTAAATCCACTTAATGATGAATGAAGTAGACCTTGCTGTTGCCAGCGGGCACAAGTGTTTCCCTGTTTGCACATCCTCTCTTTCAACACACTGCAGGACCTTCCTGTGCGTTTGTGCATGCGTGTGTGCTTCTATTGGTTATGTAAAAGTGTGTGCATTTGCATGTTTCATATGAGTATTTGAAGCCCCTGCTTCTATTATCCACTCTGCTGTAGTTTGACATTCATGCAAATATAAATCTACTGTATACATTTACATTAACGAGGATATTTGAATTTGATTTATTGTAAATTGGGAAAAGTGTTTCTGAATCACTCATTGTTGTTCTGGGAAGGTGGGCATCGAGTGTCTCAGTGCCACTTGTGACTGTCAGTGAACAGGGATGTGTTTACACCTGACACTCTGAGTGAAATAAGAGAACACTAGGTGACACACTCACACTGGCACAGCAGAATAAGATCTGATCACAGGCTTTACAAGTACGGAAGAAAGACAAGACATCGCTTAACATTTTTATCTTTAACATAAACCATAAATTTGTTGTATTTAATCATCAATCAGCCATGACTTCATGTCCACCTTCCTGGGTTCTTGTCGTCACAGGTCAGGGCAGAAACAGCCCTGACCTGAAGTGACGTGAACTCCTGTAGACCTCTGAAGGTGTGGTATCTGGCAACTAGGCGAAAGTAGCAGATCCTTTAAGTCCTGTAAAGTAGGATACAAACAAACAGATAATCAGGCTGATTCTGAGCCTTATCCTCACCTCCAACAAAGCAGCAGAGTCTGGATTTTTAGCCGATTTTGAAGATTTTCTCCCCTCCTCTCACTCTGGTAAACAATCAACATTTAGTGACAGCTGCTATGGCAGGTGTCATCGTAGGAGAAATGTTAAAGGAGGACATTGATGATTTTTGGACACTAAAGGTCACATATCATCTAGAGTCGCCAAATAGTCTAAACTACACATTGGTGGGAAATATTAATAGTTTTATTGGTGAGAAGGTTGATAAGAAGATTCAGTTGCAAGACAAAATTTAAATGTCCCAAACCTGATACACCTCATCACCATCTCACACAACCAGATAGAGGATCAGCATTGGTCATGACAAAAATATAACACCTTTTTTACCATCTTTATCAAGAGTCTGTCTCTGTTAGCTTGGTGCTTCAGTATTTACACTGAATCATTCAGCATAACGTTTTCCAATCTCTGCGATTAGATAAGATAATGAAGCTAAGCTCCAGAAATTACTGTTGGTTTAACCAGAGCCTGTTGGATACCAGCGAACAAAGATGTATGATCACCAAAGTACAAAAACTAGAAAAAAAATAGGCCCATGAACTCCCAACAAACAAAGTGACATGACCAAAGACTGTATAAAACATAGCGTAGTCTCGTTGACGTCACCCGTCTGTTTCTGAAACGGAAAATGAAGCACACCGGCTGTGGCGGCCATATTGGTAGTGGCAAGGGCTTCGCCTACAGCCATAGGGCGCCCGTCGGTCACGTGACCCTCAGCTGTGCCTCTTATTGGAGGAGCTCGTGATCTTAATGTCTGAACGGCCGAGTTTGAAAAAAATTCACCCCCTGTACAATTAGTGCTGGTGGTATAATTAGCGTCTCAGACAAGAGATGTTTTTTGAACCAAGCTGTAAATAGGTTAATTCCTGCTTTGAAAATGGCTTTTTTTCAGCTTGGTGTGTATGTGACTTCTGGTACTTCCGGAGCCAGCCTTAAGCAAACACTCGAGAAACAGCAGATTTTAGCACTTTAGCATTGTCTCATATCCTTAGACCGGAGGTTGCTGCTTAGACATGACGCAGCTGGGAGCTAACATAAGGCTAACTTTAGCTAACTGAAGCTAATGTTACAGATGTTATAAACTCTGTATTTCTTTCCATTATAGTATATGTTGTCTCAGATATGCTGCCAGCTTACCTTACAACAGATGGAGACATCCTTGTTCATTTTATTCACATTAAGTTGTTGTTGTCATCTACCACAAAACATATCCAAAGAAGACCTTTTTCTCGGTTCAGATGTGGCTTTGAAAAGGGTTTTAAAAAACATCCTGTCATCCAGCCTCTCAGGATGCCATGTGTTGGAGCTGCATGTAACCCATGAACACCGTTTGACTATTTTTAAACGTAAAATGTCAGAAAATCTTCACAAAACCATATGAAAATATGTATTATAAATAAAATATGTATTATAAATAAAATATAAAATAAATATTCACTTAAAAACTGTAGTTTTTAAGTGAATTGCTCGTAAAAAAATAAAATAAAATAAAAATTCCCTCTCAAAGACCCCTTCTAAGTGCATGTGGCTCATATTAATTCATTAAAAACATTTTTAACTGAAGATAAAACAGTTTTGCAGTGTGAGCTTTAATTGCTAATGACCTTGATGCTGGTTTTTTGGTTTTCTTCGCTTGGTCCACTTTTGGTTTGTACTGGCCACTGAAAACCTTTGTCCTTGTCAAGTAAAATAAATAAATAAATTAATTAATTCTAAAAATAAATAAAAATCACCAGTAAGAGACGACTTGGTTGCGTTTGCAGGTTTTGAACCATACACACTGCACAGTGTGTGGAATGATTAATGCTGCAGTTAACCAAGAAGCTGTAGATAAATCACAGACCCTGCCTGAAATATAATCTGTAAGTCTTTGATGTCAGCACTACTGTATACACGCACAGTTATGTAGGTCAGGTTCATAAAGGGTATTTCAGTCACAGTTTAAGATTTACATTGATAAAAATCTGAAATTATTCAGCCTCGAAGTGCATTTGATTCGTCTATAAAATATCCAACCTTTATCCTGTTGAATCAGACATGTACACTCAAATCTAAGATAAACAGTGCAGTATGGAAACTGGAAGAATGTTAATGAAATGCAGAGAAATCCAGTCCTTACGTGCACCTCATACATGTTTTTAAGCACGTCTGCTAACCGCACTTACACTGGTATTGTATGAACAGCACACTTGAGTGTATGAGCAGCCCATCTCGAGCCCTCTTGACTAACACAGCTCTCCCCTGCTCTTCAGTGCTAATGGCCTGATGCAGCAGCCATGAGTACATACTGCACTAATACAGAATGGAAAGCCCTGTGTTCACCTATGATGACTCTGCATGAAGACAAAAATATCCAGCCTTTTTATCTTTTCATTAAATATAATTAAAAAGCAGAATACATTCTACAAAGAACACGTAACAAGGCTGGTAGACAGTTTTATTTTTCTCTGTAGACAGAGTAAAGAGAATAATCTAATACTGACATCAAAGTTTATTTGATATTAAATTCCCTCATCAAAGATAAGCAAAATTAGTTTTTGGAAGTACTTGCAATTAGAGTATAACTACATGTGTGTGCTGTGGACTTGTGCTCTGAGAGGCTAAGAGGCTCTGAGTGTGTTTGCACGGTGCAGTGGAGGCTGTAATTCACCTGCTGTAGGGCACTGTATGTTCTCTGCTTCTCACACATCCTGTAAAGACACTGCATGAATGCACAGAGTCCACACAGACTGCATTGCAGCACTTTACTGCCCCCACCCCATCAGAGCCTGTGATATTCACTTTACATGAGTCATTGCTGTGGTATGTTTTCATGTCGTGTTATGTCCCGTTGCATGAATCTGATTTATCTTTACGTTCACATGACTCATCATGCAGAAGTCTTTGATCATGTGGTAAATCAACAGGAGAAGAAATGGAGCTGTACCTGTCTGATTAAAGTCTCTGTGAGGATAACCCGTTTGGTGTTGATTGCAGTGACACCTGTGGCAAGAATCGGTAATGTTTTATGGGATTAAGACTCTTTTCTTTGAGCACCATCACCCACCATCATAAAGACGGGATTCTTGTCAAGATGTGCATTTTTTTTAAAGTGCAGACCTTTATTTAACACTACTTTTATTTTTTCAAGGCAGCTTTTCCCAGGATGCAAAGCAACAAGGTAATGTATTTATTGTTTGAAACATAAAAACAAGCAGACTTTGTCTGTCCGTTGTGTAGTTAAGTGTCCAGAAGATGAGCAAACTGTTTAGCGTTCCCCACAGACATGTCCATAATGTGTAGTGTTAGTGAATCCTGGTTATGTCCTACCAGTGCTCATCTACCAACTCCAACCTCACCAAGCAGAGCTAACATAACCTCGCTTTTCACTTTGTTGATAGACTCTCAAGTTGGAACAGGAAGAGGAAATTTTCTTCAAGAAAAAGGACAGATCTCTCTTCTCAACTTTGTCAGTCCATGTCATCACAGGGACTTTGCTGTATGTGGATTTGCCACGCCTTCCATGTACACTGAAAAACAACATTTAGAAATCACTGATTTTGATGCTGATTAACTTATTTTGAATCTCACATTTAATAATAAATGCATCTCAGCCGTGTGAAAAGGGACAAACTTGCACTTTTTGTAGTTTTTTATACAGGTAATAAACATAAATCCACCTCCAAGATAATAATAATTGTAATTATGGCAACAGTAGAAAGGACAATTTCTAATTAGCGGGCAGGGACCTCGATTAGGACCGAGCTCATTGGCAGGCAGCCTTATGCCAACAGTGGGGAAGAAGAAGAGACTATTCTTTTTTTTAGTACCACAAAAATATTGAACCATAGACTGGAAAAAGTATCCGTGACATCACTCATCTGTATGTGACGCTAAATTTTAAAGCCCATCCTTATTTGAGGTTCTTACTCAAGAAGCAGGCTTATGGCCGAAATACACCAGATATGTCTGCAGTACGTCTCCACTCCATCACAGCAATGGATCAGATAGGTTTCCATTCAAGTCATGTATCAACATACACTGGATCTGTGTACAACATACGATGCTGGTCTGTCATGTTGCAGGTAATACGCAGCCATCCTGTTTTTGCCAGATGTGGGGTTGTGATGCACAAATTCAAAATTGAACATTGAACATGCAGCCGGTGTGAGTTGACAAACACAGTTAACACGCAACAGACCGAAGTCGGACAACAGACATATCTGGTGTATTTAGGTGTTAGAGGCTTCTCACTGGCAGCTACAGGGTGCCCACCTGTCAGTCAGGTGAGCTGTGCCTAAACTCTCTAACACAATTAAGTCAGAAAAACAGCTGCTTTGGCCCAATGTGATATTTTTTTCATAAGGCTGGAAAGTCTGTCTGCCCTGACTGGCAAGGTGAACAAGAGAGATGGAGAGAAACAGAGAATATAAAACAGTATGTTTACAGACAGACAGACAGACAGACAGGGAGACGAACAGACAAGGAGCAGCAAAAATAACAGCAGATATTAGAGGCTTAATGTAGCAATGCAAATCTCAGTTGTAGGTCCACAGCAGCAGGCAGTCTGCAATAACAATCCACAGGGACCCGAAAGACAACAGAGCACAAACCCTCCCTAAGTAGAGTTCAGTTATATAAAGGAGACATGAGGATACAGAGCAGCTATAAAGCTTTAACATTCAGTAATAGAGCACAAAGAGGAAACATAGGGCTCAATTTCTCCGTCTAACAAGGGGTGTCAGAACTTTCTGACCAAGATTCAGCTGCTCTGACATATTTGATAACCCTGAATCTACCATATGAATGCTTGATTTGATGTTCCTGGAACAAATCAAATATTAAGTGTGGTTGAAGATCCTTGTTGCATCATTCAAGACTTATGAAATCAAACCTTACCTGGCCCTCAACTGTTTCTTGATACCAGATGCTAAGTGGTCAGTTTTCTGCAGTGTTTCTTTTTTGAGAGTGATGAACAGCTACATACACTCACCGGCCACTTTATTAGGCACACCTGTCCAACTGCACGTTAATTCAAATTTCTAATCAGCCAATCATATGGCAGAAACTCATTGCATTTAGGCATGTAGCATGGTCAAGACAATCTGCTGCAGTTCAAACCGAGCATCAGAATGGGGAAGAACGGGGATTCAAATGACTTTGAACGTGGCATGGTTGTTGGTGCCAGACGGGCTGGTCTCAGTATTCCAGAAACTGCTGATCTACTGGGATTTTAACCCACAACCATCTCTAGAGTTTACAGAGAATGGTCCCAAAAGAGAAAATATCCAGTGAGCAGCAGTTCTGTGGGCCAAAATGCCTAGTTGATGCCAGAGGTCAGAGGAGAATGGACAGACTGGTTGGAGCTGATAGAAAGGCAACAGTAACTCAAATAACCACTGGTTACAACCGAGGTCTGCAGAAGAGCATCTCTGAACACAACACATCCAACCTTGAGGCAGATGGGCTACAGCAGCAGAAGACCACACCAGGTGACCCTCCTGTCAGCTAAGAACAGGAAACTGAGGCTACAATTCACACAGCAACACCAAAACTGGACAATAGAAGATTGGAAAAACGTTGCCTGGACTGATGAGTCTGGATTTCTGCTCCACATTCGGATGGTAGGGTCAGAATTTGGCGTCAACAACATGAAAGCATGGATCCATCCTGCCTTGTATCAACTGCTGGTGGTGTAATGGTGTGGGGGATATTTTTTTAGCACCCTTAGTACCATCTGAGCATGGTTTAAAGTCCACAGCCTACCTGAGTATTGTTGCTGACCATGTCCATCCCTTTATGAGCACAGTGTACCCATCTTCTGATGGCTACTTCCAGCAGGATAACGCTCCATGTCATAAAGCTGGAATAATCTCAGGCATCAAGGGTGTACAGCCGACAAATCTGCAGCAACTGTGTGATGCTATCATGTCAATATGGACCAAACTCTCTGAGGAATATTTGCAGTACCTTGTTGAATCTATGCCACCAAGGATTAAGGCAAAAGAGGGTCCAACCCAGTACTAGCAAGGTGTACCTAATAAAGTGGCTGGTGAGTGTAGATCTCTGTGATTACTCTGCTCACAGACCTGACCACTGAGAGTACCTATGTTGTGTATATGGCACACTCTCTATGGGCTGTGCTACAACATACAGGCATTATCCCAGGTGTCAGGTTTATGCTGTATGATACAGCCCTACTTTGGTATTTTAAGCTTGTAGGGAGCTTAACTAGGTCCCTCAGCAACACGTCGTCCTTCCCTTTCTCCTGTGTCATCATCTCTTTGTCCTGACCCCACCGTATGTGAGCACAGGGTTTGTATTTGTAAGCTGTTGTGTGCGAGATATATGGGCTCATGTTGCCCCAGAAAAGTATCCTGGAAGGTCTTCAAAACCTGCTTCAGACAATATTCTCAGTTACATCAAAGTTTTTTTGTCTGTTGCCAAACAAACCAGACTTTCCCTTTTTTTCTCTAACCCACCAAACAAAAGAACATAAAGTATTCATTCATATTACGCTTCACTTCCTGTGCTTGGAAACATTTGAACATCACTAATCTGACCAAAAATAGCTCAGTCAAACCAGCTCTAACATTTGTACGTCCTTTTTTTTTTTTAAATCTAACAATCATGGTCAAGCCCATCAGACAACAACACTGCCAGATGGTGCACACCAGATGTTCATGATTACTGAGAATACAAAATGATTTGAACATCATTAGCAAATAAAAAAGGAAGAGAGAGGGGGAGGTGGGTGAGAGAAATTCCTGTTTCTGGCCCACAGTCAACAGAGCAAATAGGAATGCCCTTCGTATTTTGATCCTATTGGGGGGAAAGAAGGATGGGCTAGCGGGTATTGATGTAATCACTGCTTTATAAAAAAAAAAGATGTGCTTGTATCGTGAGGGCCCAGATGTTGTTGCGTAAGAGCTTATTGAAAATAAAAGCTCTGTTGTTTAGCTTTGGCTTTCAACCTCTGGGAGCAGCAGGCCAGCTTCGGCTGCATGAATTTGAGCTGATGCCCACTGCCAGCCACGGGAGGTAAACCTCTGACCTTTATAACAGACTGTGTGCGTGGGCCAAAGGATGGAGGGACGCTCAGCTGGGCTGCGTTTGTAAACCAGAGATATTAGGCAACTTTAGCTTCATCCTCATTTAATACTGATGACGTATTATTACCTGGATTTGAATGAAAGAGGATTCACCAAACCTCATTTACTGGAAAACAGAGAGACTGTGTTAGTGATTGACCTGTAATAAAAAAAATAACATTTAACAGGTTTTGCTTAAAAACTTGCTGAATAAAATGATAATGAACAAACAGCTGGAAGGAAACAAAAATATGCGTCCATTGGATACAAGTGTTTAACACTCCTCTCTGCTTTTGTTTTGAGATCCTGTTGCCCCGTCAGACACTGCTGCATTATTAATCAGAGCAGACTCAGAAGGTTGCCAACTCATGTCACTTATCCTCCTTAAGTGCAGTGACACATCCCAGCTTTTCACTCCACTGGACATTTAAGGAAAATTACAGCTGGAGAGCAGGTTTGTAAAAGGATGCTGTCATGATATGAGCAACTTTACACTATTAATACACTGATACTACTGTGTTTCATGTTTTTTTTCTGTTAAAAATATATGTAACATATTTTTTCAGATTAAAAACATTTACAATATGTTGAGAGAGCAACATCTACATATATAAATGTATCAAAAAAAAAAAAGAAGGCATATTTAGAGATTCAACATTGAAACGTTACATGAACACAGCAGGTTGATTGCTGAAATTAGCTGGCCAAGACAGCAAGTTCAGCAACTGGGTCTTTTTTTTATTTATTTATTTTTTTGCTGTTGTTGGTGTTACATTAACACTTATATTGTCACTAGCCATTGTCATAAACAAGATACTGTGTTGTAGCCTTACTGTGTTCAGGTATGTTTTGATACTAGTCAGAAGGTGGAAACGTTGTCACACACACAAAAAAATGGTTCTGTTTAGTACTGATACCAATTGCCTGGTACCAGGCATCTGTACCGTATCAATCCAAAAGTAAAGGGTACCCAACCCTAAGCAGAGACACGGTATCATAGCTCAGAACAGGAAAACACTCAGATGAAGCAGTCTGAGCACCTGCGCAAGTAGTCGCCACCATTGAACTCTGTGTTGATTCTAACATGTACTTTGTCTTCCTGCCTGCTGTAAAATAACAAACTGCTTTTATTTCTTAACATTACAAACATCATAACAGTCTGGATAATGTTACACAAGCATAGATGTCTTATTGCCACTAAAAAATATGTGGGGGGCTAATTATTTAAATCATTGTACTGATTTAATTTTTAGATATGTAAAAATGATGTTGTTAATATTGGGACAAAAAATTTTGTTGTCTTAAGATATCAGGGGAAATTCAACAAAATCTTGAGAAAACAACTGATGTGAACTTGTTATTTCGAGGAACCGGAGAAAATAAAGTGCATTCCATCGTGACCTTTTTGGGCTTTTGTACTTTCACTATGTCAACTACTCATTCTCTCAATCTATCTTACTAAATTGCGTCATACGTTAACAAAAATAATATATACTATTCCATTCCTGTCTTCCATCTAGCACATATCACAGCATCCTAAGTGTGAGTTGGCTGGCAGACAAGTACATCCATATCACATCGCATCCTGAAACTGTACCACAGTCTTAAGTGTCTCTGAGGTACATGGGTCACACGCTGCTGGTCCTGTCCTGTCCTGTAATAAGAGAATGGAGGGTGCCATACTCAAACAAGCCCAAACACATCACATCACTGCATTACCTCAGCGATTCACTGACCTGTGCCCAAGTGCCCTTGTTTTCACAGTCATCCATTTACTGCCTGGATGAAATGAGTTCCTCTGATTTTGGAGGGGGTGGAGGGGAGATGGGTGGAGGAATCAGGTGACCGGTCACACTCCTGTGTTGCCTCAGCGAGACTATGTAGGTCACACCCTCCTTTGACTAATTAAAAATTCAGGATGGCGAGACCTGTTTCATTCTGCAGAGCTGTCAGAAATATGAGAATAACTTGAATAAAATCTCAATAATTCCAAACAAAGTTAAACTATAACTATGACTAAAACATAATAATACTAATTATATTAAAAGGTCAAGTATATATATATATATATATATATATATATATATATATATATATATATATATATATATATATATATATATATATATATACATATGTTTGACCAAGCAAGGTAAGTGATGTTCATATGTTTGTTTTAGTTAGTAGATGAGAAATGTATGGTAAACGGGTAGTTATGGGATAAGGCATTCTGTAACTACCTGCTAACAAAACATTATCCCTTACATATTACCTTCACATTTGTCCGTATTGTTATGCTACATTAGCCTAGCCTAATGTAGCATAAGTTAGTAAGTAATGTTAGAAGCAAAAGCAGAAACAAATAGCCAGCCCGGTACTAGAACATAACAGAAGGCTCTCTCGTATTTTTGTGGCTCATTAATTAGCACTTTTTATATTCATAAATCACAGAGAGAGAGTCACTAAAAGCGACCACAAACTTTTACTCAAAGTTATTTACCAGACTAAGTTATTTACCATTCATAGGTATTCCATTTCTCCATATGGTCAAGGGGAAGGGCTACACAGCCCTCGAAACACAGACATACTGGGACCTTTGTTTAAAAGGAGTATGAGAATTTTCCTATCAAACACTGCATCATCTGACATGATGGCAGAGTAGAGACCAAAGGAAGCATAGTTTTTGTTTTTTATAGTAATGACGCTCAGATTTTTATCAGATATCAGATTTACTACTCCACCTAAATTTTAAAAGAAAATTAAAGAGTAATCGCTTGGGAGAAGGCATTTGGAGGCAAATGAACAATTGTCACATTTGCCTACGGCGCAGCCAGCAAGTGGCTAGGGGTGGTGATGTAGCAAGAAGTGTATAGCATCTTATTTCCCAGTGATCCATCCTCACTCCTTCTCCTTGGCCTTCAAAACAGAGGGCCGAGGGGAAGGAGTGGGCAAAGGGGTAAGAGTACAGTTGGGATTGGCCCTTAGCCTGTTGGCAGGCAGTGACCACCTTAAGGCGTCAGGTGACTTCCCCTCTGGTTTTCCTGGTTCATTTTCTTTTGCTTGGGGTCAGATAAACAAACAAGTATTGCATCAGTGTAACAAAGGTCCAGAGCAGTGACCTCCAGGAATACATGATTCCTCTATAAACCTCATGATGGCTACCTGTTCATCTTTATGCCAAGCTAAGCAAAGCAACTCATGGCTGCAGACTCTTAACAACCAGATATGTGGAAGCGAAACTAAGCTAACACATGAATCTTACAAATTACCAGACTAATACTTTGACATGTTAACAGAACTGTGTCATCAGCATACTGACTGTGACAGAAGCTGAGTTTAATTATGTTGGCCTGATTGGCCATTAAAATTCATTTTAGCACACTGAATGTTAGCTGAACTAAAATAGAGCTCATACTCACTGTAGCAGGATGCATGCCAAGTTCTGATGTTGACTCCCTCCTCCCCCTCCTCAGCACTCTCTTTGTTCGTGTTGCTCACTTGATAACAAATGTGCCACCCTGAAGTGCTCCCCATGATGCAGGTCATGGATAATAATCCTGCTGTCTTTAATTCATTAAGCCTCATTTCTATGACGGAGAAAAAAAATTTAGGAGTAATTAAAGAGACTGTGTCTTTTTGTGTCTGTTAGAAAAGGAGGGGTGTGAGGTTTTGGGGATTTGCACCTGGGAGGAAACAAATCTATGTGCCCTACATAGAGCAGTGACACGCAAGCAATTCTTGGTTTGAAAACAAGTTCATCACGCAAACTAAAGCCAGCTGCACTCATTCAACCTCAGGATGTCATTCCAGAGAGATGAAGCTGTCATTGTCAGGCTTTAAAACATGAATTATTGGAGTAATTTGACCACATTCTGTTTGTTGTCTTATACGTTGTCATCCATTTGTAGGGATCAAAACAGCTGATGGTAGACACGGGGTGACAGAGATTTGCTGACAGTGATATGCACCATCAGCTATACCGTTCCCTCCCTCTCTTTCAATGTGTGTGTGTGCTGGACTAACTGTCTCTGCTTATTCTCAAAGCTCTCTTGAACTTTCACATCTGAGCACACCCACACTGCCCTCCTGTGGGAAAAGGGAGCATTACATATTTATAACCAGGTCTGTTCACACTTTGTCCAGTTAATTATTTTTCACTCTGAGTCCGTACAGGAGGAAATTCTGTTTAGAATTTGAACACTGACATAAGATATTGAATCACAGGCAGCCAGGTGAAGCTATTCCTGCAGTTAAACCTTTTGCAATCACATCTTTGACATGCATGGCAACAATCAGAAGCAATGCAATACCTGGAGTCAAGGTAGTCAGATGTAAGGATTATTTTTCCATACGGACCCTCCTAAATCCTGTCCTCTTGAATTTAACACAAAACGTAAGGCAATTTATGTTTCAAGGATTATTTCTTTGTTGAAATGATGCTTCTTGACAATAACTCTTATATTATATATTCATAAGAACACCTGTTAAATTCCCATTTAAATGGCGCCACATTTGTAAGGGACATGTATTTGTAGGATTCGGTATGCGAATTGTGCTCATGAAAATCTGCCAAAATCTTCTCTGCCAGTGCCAAACAGATAACTCTGCCGCTGACTCATGTTTGGTGCAGTTCGGTGGATTGGCTGATCGAAGTCCTAGATCAGGGGTGCCAAATCTGTGGCTTGCAAGCCACATGTGGCTCTGTGGTCCATTCATAAAAAAAAAAACAACAACATTATATTGTTATGAGTAGTGGTGTGCCAATCAATCTAAAATACTGAGATATTGATGCCAACGTTGTGATCAGTATTGATCAATACTTGGGCGATGGGATTGATACTTAAGTTTCAGTTTCTTTTCTCTACATCGCTAATGTGCTCATAGCTATCTAGATAGATGGAACTTAATGTCTTCAGCAGTAAAAACAGAAACTTGTCTTTGACACGGCTCCGAGTACGAATTTAGAAACATTTAAAAACACAATTTAATGTTGCTTTGGAAATTGGAAATGTATTTACTTTTAGTTTATGTCCTTTGGTTTATGTGTGAGAGGAAGCGTGTGTGTGTGTGTGTGTGTGTGTGTGTGTGTGTGTGTGTGTGTGTGTGTGTGTGTGTGTGTGTGTGTGTGTGTGTGTGTGGTGTGGCTCTTTATCTCAGACTGGTTGGCCACCCCTGTCTAAGATCAAAGAGGCTCAAAACAATAGTCAATGTCAGAATTAGCTGTTTGGCATTGGGAGAGAAGATTTGGCAAATTTTTCATGGGCACCACCCACAGACTCTGCTCTGCTGCTCATCCCTCAATGTATGCTCCTTAGAGAAAGAGATACACAGGCTTTACAATGATAAAAGATGTATTGCTAGGAAGAATTGTTACATTAAAGAAATAATCTAGAGAACACAATTTTCCTTACATTTTATGCTAATGTAATCTTAACCCTTGACTCTAAATCCTGAACCAGAACTTTTTTTTCATTTAGTTATATTTGTGGATCTACATTGAAAATTGGCGTGGGGTGATGCCCTTTTCCTCTGTGTGTTTTCAGATGGGATTAAATGTAACGTAACCTCTTTTATAGCAGAAATGTAAAATGAAGTTGACCAAATTTCTTGGAACAAATCTCCATAATTCTTACTTCCTGGCCTTTAACAACTGTGTGCACTTTTTAAAGTGATGGATGATGTGATATTATTACCTGGCAAGGGCTCATTTAAAAAGCCGACCCCCGCTCAGCTGCAGGGCTGCTGACTTCAGAGTCGGACTCTGCGTTACTGGCCGCGCAGCACGCAGGGAAACAGATGGGTAATAAGGTCACAGCAGACGTAACTCGCACTACAGCACAGACAAATTGCAGACACACCAGCTGTGCTGACTCAGGACAACATTACGCTCTGGAGAATTGAATTAAGATCTCTTTTTATTACACGGGGAGTTGTGGCTTTGTGGGTTATTTGCCTTCCGTGTGGTTATTGGAAAGGCAATGAAAAGGCCAAAAAAAAGCTACTTCATCATTTCCTTTAATGACGGATGTCCTGCTTCATTAAGGATTTTTTTTTTTACAACCTGACAAGTTTCTGTTTTTGACTTTACTATAACGGAAAAACTTGAAGGCAATGCACTGAAATCCTTATTTAAACACTTTATTTTACAATAATACTGCCTGTGTGGGCAGGTCAATAAATTATTACATTATCTTGAAACAAACAGGCACATAAACTCTTATTGTGGCTTATTCACCCAGAGATTTAAAAATCGTACTCTGTATCCCTGTAGTTTTGACTCAGAGTTGTCACTGCAATAATTACAACACCTTTCACAGTTGAAAAACCCAAAACTACACACATCCTTTAATCCACCAACATATAAACAGTACACTACCGTACAGGATTGGCGAATAAAAACCAGTGTTCAGTGCATAATGTGCATGGCATGAGAGAAGTTACATTCATCACACAGTTGATGACGTGTGGCGGCTTCAGTCTTCGGTGCCCGAGCTGTCTGCAGGGTCCGTGTTGTGTGTCAGCATGTAGTTGTCCATGTCGATGGAGGGGCAGTTGTGGATGGAGTATCGCAGTCGCTCGGCGAGGATGGCCTGGCTCGTGTAGGGGGGGAGGCGGAAGAGGAAGAAGCAGGTCTGAGCAGTGGGGAGGCCGTTGATTGGCTGAAGAAAACAAAAGAGAAATCATAAAATCAAAAAGAGGTCATAATTGATACAGACCATTATAGGCCAAATGGGTTATTACATTCGCCAAGGAGGTTATGTTTTTGGGAGAGTTTGCCTGTCTATTTGTCAATGAACAACATAACTCAAAAAGTAACAAACAGATCTTGATGAAATTTTCAGGAAATGTTCAACATAGGATAAGGAAGAAGTGATTAAATTTTGGAGGTGATCTGGATCACCATCTGGATCCAGGATTTTTTTAAAGGATTCTTTATCAATGTGAGATAGGGTCCTTTTCACCATATGTGTATATAACTCCACGATAAACGGTCAGATTGCTTCGCAAAACAATACAAGACAAAGTCACCATAATTTCTGGCGGGTGTAAAAGAACAATCCAGATCCTGGCAATATTCTGGATACTAAGATCAGGAATATGAAATATGTACTGAGTCATCATAATTTCCAACACTGTCAGGTCACAAATCATGGTATAAACTTGCAACTAACACCAAATTGTAGCAGACAGTCTGCTGAAAGGGAGTATAACATTAAAGTAGGACTAAAGTGTTGCATGACAAACACAGTATGCTTGGTGGAGGTCTGCGCTCTCTGAGTGCTTTTCTAGTCTTACAAAATTAAAAGTTGGAAGCTTGTCCTTTATTTCAATAATGACTCAAAAAATAGAAAACATGTTATGTGGTAAACTCCTTTAATCACGTATTTTCATCTGCCAGCTTCAAATGTTAATGTTCTAGATTTTTCCACTCAAAACCAGCAGATGCAAAACACCTCAAATCAACAACTGCTTTCACTTCCTCACATGTTTTTAACAGCTGTGCTTCACCTTATTTGTACTTTTCAGATTATGATGTACGATGACCTCACCCTGTCAACCTTGATGATCTGAAACTTCTGCGTGATGTCAGCCGGGTTGGAAGGCAACCTTGATCTGCCAGAGACGAACCGCAGGAAAAGCACTCGCTCCTCGTTGGTGAACTCCTCTAAGCTCTGCCAGAACCAGCCAATGAGCTGATGGCTCTCGGTGATGTCACGGTATCGCACCAGCTTCTTTAACATCTCGACCGAGACCTCCGGCAGGCCGCACACCAGCTGCTCCAGCTGCTGCGCTGTCAGCAGGGAGAGGAGGGGCACGGGGATGATGGTGGACATGCCCTCTCTGACTGCTGCCACCTGGACACAACACAACAACACGCTCGGGTACTTTGATACATCAGAGGGCGAGATAAAGGGGACAACAACAGACCAGCACACAAAGTGGAGAAGGGTGAGCACTGAGGGGAAACTGGTGGACTGACTGGTCAAAACGACTGCTTCATTTCAGAAACAGTAATGAGAGAAATGCACTTTCAAAACTGGATCATACATTTGTGATATAAAAACCAGGCTGAGAGCGAAGGTTGAGGGTTGACTACATTCATCAGTGATTATGATTAGGCATGAATCAAGAAGAGAGACTTTCTCAAGATCACCCAGAAAGTCCTCACAGTCCCTTTGGATTTAGGTACAAAATAATTGAACTTGTGCACACAAGATCACGACTGAATGGCTCAGGATTATTTTCTTGTACATGATATTTTGAGCACACAAAAACGATTTTGTGAGCCCACGTGATTCAGTCTTTATGTTTTTGGTTTTTTTTGCTGACTGGGTTCTCTGTAGGTTTCATGGTGTAAGTTTTACATTGGTACCCCTAATTTAAGTTCTCAGGTTGCATTGCTTAACTGCTGGTTGGATCATTTGTTGTTTAGCTCTTTGTCTTTGTCTCCTTTCTGTTTGGGTTATCTTTTCCTGACTGTTATAAGTTACTTTGTAAATGTTATTCTACTTCTTATTGTTATCATTCTGTTGCATGGTCCAGATATCTTCAAAATTTTTACAGACCCAGGACTTTAGGCTCCCTTTAACTTGCTATCGTTGAAATAACCTTTAAAATTCAGGCAAATTCTGTGTTTTTTTTAACTTTGATTCCAACGGCTACTATTAATTAAGACCTGAATTTTTGTTCGTAAAACAAAAAAATCAGACAGAAAACACTTTTCGTTAGATACACAGACCCCATTCAAGACTGTTTTTAAGGATAAAAAATGCAAAAGCAACAACCAACAATCCAAACCCTTGTACTTGCTGCTATATTCAGTCTGTTTGTAGTCACCACAGTAAAATCATTTTGCATGCTCAAAAAATCTGTATGGAACCATCAGTACGATTGTTTCATGGCAGCTTTAACTGGACTGCAGAGACTACATTTAGCATCATGTATCTCACAATATGCTAACACTTGTGTAATGATGCTATGAGCATAGCATGCTGGGAATCCAATGAAGGCTGATGACACATGAAATAGAGTTTTTTGTGGTCTCATGCTTACAGGTTTTACGGTTGCAGTTCAAATTGCTCTAAAATCAAACCTGCAAGTCCATCTCATGCAGTCGGTAGTCCAGAGCTCGCTCCACGTATTCATTCCTGTTTGCAAATGTAAGTGAGATGTTCTGCCCTCCAGGAACCACAGGAACCAGCCGTCCGTCTGCACTGTGAGCCATGAATGAGTCCAGAGGGATCATCTTCAGAAAGAGATAATGAGGAGAAATAAGTAAGAGAAAAAGAAGAAGAAAAATAGACGTTCTTCTACTTAAATAATTTGCAGAAACTCTCACCACATGGAAGTTATCCTCTGTGATGCCGCTGTTTTCCAGGTGGAGGATGCCCTGCAAGGTGCGGTAAGTGAGCAGGTCCACCTCCTCCAGGTCCGGTCCCCCCAGAGGCATCGAGCACAGCTGCTTCCACACCCACGGAGCCAGATGCAAGTCCAGAGGTTTCTTAGTGCGGATCGCTACGGCCATGAGGATGCCAAGGAAACGAAACTGGATCATGTGATCCTCTGAGAGTGCAGCAGGGTTTAACAAGAACCTGTGAAGATACAAAGTATGTGAACAGAAATGTGGCTTAAGAGAATGTTTTTATGTCAGGATAGTGTTACAGAAAAGATGACAAAAGAATCTGCACCTGTCAGTGTTACAGCCCACATCTGCGAAGCTGTTGGGAGTATGAATCAGAAGATCCACAACGCCAGACTGCAGCTCCTGGATGAGACACAAAGTATTGTGTGACTTAGAAAAAAAAGAAGAGAAGATTTTTTTTCTGTTGCTCTCTGACTTTTCTCTCCTACCTGACACATCTCAGTGATGGTGTCATCAAACACGCCTCCGGCATCGTCAGCTCCCTCTCCAACGAGCTTGACCTTCCAGGCTCGAGAAGGCAGCCGCAGCTCGAGGGGATTCAGACTCACCACTTGCTTGGCGATCTGCACAAAGATAGGTTTGCTCGAACGACCTCTGTGGGGGTGAGAAAGTACTAATGAAACAAACAAACCAAAAACACCAACTTAAGATACCAAAAAGTAGTCTTTAAAAGATTCTGTCTGTTCCCTCCAGCTGATTTCCCCTCACCTGACCTTTAAGGACACACAGAGCATAATGGTCATCCTCACCTGGTGGAAATCCGCTTCACAGTGATCTGTGGCCCATATGTTTTGCCCTGCGTCATCGTCCTGCCAATGGAGCGCACCAGAGGCAGAGTATTGACCTTGGGTGATAAAAGGCCTCTGAGTTCACCGCGGATGATGGCTGTGGTCCCTGAACTGTATCGTGTTGTGGACACCTGAATGGAGGGAAGGACGGGGGGTTTAATTAGGGAGAAGTAAATGAGGCGTCACGATGGAAAGATGAAGATGAGGCAGAACATTTTAACTCGCTTGAGGACTGCATTTTAAAAAGGTCAGAATGTGTAATGAAAGAGTACCGGGTTTCTTGCATCAAGGTTGAGCAGCCTCCAGGATTTGTACATGAGATCAGAGAAGTGGTGGAGGACCTGGAGGCGCAGGCTGAGAACACCGGGGCTGCAGTCTTTCAGAGTGTTGTATTGAGGGGGGACTGACTGGGGAAGGCCAAGCTGGAAGTTTCCAGAGCCACCTGGTAGTGAAAGTTATAAAAAAAAGGGTCCTGAGGGTGTCCTCTTTCGTGGGTGCGGCTGCAAAAAGGACTTAAATGCGTACCTGAGTGTTTAATGGAGGTAGAGGGGGTAGTCCATGCAGAGCTGTGACAGCGGCCGGCAGATATCTGTCTGATGTTTTTCCCCTGGAGGGATGTCACCAGCGTGGGCTCCTTAACCGGGTTGGAGTGTCCAAGGCCAAGCTGGAACACAAATAAGACGGTAACGCATGCTTCTGATGTGCAAACTTCAGAGGTTTAAATTTCATCAAGGATGTTTGTTACCTGTCCCTCGCTGTTGCAGCCCCAGGCATAGACGTCTCCAGTGGAGGACAGGGCGAGCACATGCTCACAGCCTACAGCTATGTCTTCTATGAACAAACCCTCCAGAGACGGCACCACCTGGGGGCAGGATTTATTCTTCAGCATAGAGTCTGGCAGGCCGATCAGACGCTCTGAGGAACACACAGGAGAGGGATGAGTTACACAACGCAAACACCGGTGTGCAAGAAAAATTAACAACCAAAATAAACTCTGTGTTAGGATATGGCTTTTGGTTTGTCTTTTGAGTTCAGAGTTTTGGTTTTTCTTGTGTATCTTGAGTTTCTTTGTGTCTTTAGAATTCTTGTCTTGTGTTTCCTTGTGTTTCTCTGTTAGTCTATAGTTCTTGTTACTTTGGGTTTTGGTTGATTCATGTCAAGTGTAGGTTTTTTTTTATGTTTATTGTTTGTGTTTCTGTGTTTTGGATTTATCTTGTCTTTGGCCACGTACACAAGTAGCCGGGTATTTTCAAAAGCAAATATCCTTCCTTTTTTTAAAACACTTTCGTCCACATGCAGCTGGCAAATTGACCGATAAGTGCATTTCAACCGCCAGCAGCCAATCAGAAAAAGCCCACGTCATTCAGCTGTGACGTTCGAGAACCGAAAACACTGTTTACTGGCGTCCACAAGAAACCATGAAACTGGAGTTTTCCAAAATCTTCACTTTGGTTGGAGTTTTCAGAAAACATCGTTTTTAGTGACGTAAAGCTGTGGTTTCATGTGGATGACAGGCATAAACGTATAAAAATACATGCAGTTTCCCAAATTCCCAGCTATATGTGGACATGGCCAAAGTCTCTGGGTTGCTTGAGTTCCTCTGTCAGTTCATTGTGTATCCTGTCTACTGTCATGCGTTCATTGTCTCCCGGTGTTTCTCATGCTTCTTGGTTTTCTGTGTGAGTTTTCTAGTGTTTTAGGTTTTGTTTCTTTTGTAAGAGTTATTTAATTTTAGTTTTGTTTCTTTTGACTTTAGTTTAAATAAACTTTTCTGGTTTTTCATCTGCAACTGGGTCCTCTTCCTTTGTTTCCCCCGTGGATTTTGTGACGCTCTACACACAACTTTAAAGTTCTTTGCACACTGAGTCCATTTTTTTTGTTACTAATTGACTTATTTTAAAAAAGAAATTCAGTCCCATGATATGTCAATCATGTTCGCACATTCATGCCAAAATTTTCATCAGTCATTTTATGTTATTAGAACAAGTTCGTTTTTTTTTGTGTTTTTTCACATCTGCCCAGCTTATTTCCGGGGTAGTTTGACTGTTCAGTGACACCGTTTGCTACTTGCGACATCACACTTTCACATTTTCTGTAGTTTTGGGTGATGTTTAGATGATGAATGTGTGTCCATGTGCCTGTGTGTGTGTGTACGTGCATATTTCAATCACACTGACAGCCTCTGCTCAGGATCAATTGCTTGATTATTCTGTTTTTCTCATAATGCCAATTTTCACAATTAATAGAAAAATATGTATCAGATTCAGTGCGCAAATTGTCCTTACATTAGTTTTTTTTTTTGGATTACGGATCTGAAAAAAACGCAACTAAAAAAAGAAATACTCAGTGTGCAAAGACCTTAACATTCTGCTGATGTAAACCAACAGGAAGAGAGCAGTTAAATCCAAGGTGATGGTAAAATGTACCTTGTCCAAATGTATAAACACGGCCATCACAGCCCAGGGCCACAGAAAACTGAGTCCCACAGCAGACTTTCTTGATTCCCTTGTTGCAAAGCTGCTCCACTTTCTGAAAATGAAGAAGAACTTAACATAGTTATATAACCGTTAAAGCTGGAGGTAGGATTAAGAACTGTTCCTCCAGGAGAAACCAGCAGGGAACGTAACTCACCTGTGGGTAGTATTTCGCTGTAGAGGAACCAGTTCCCAATTTGCCGTAATCACCATCTCCAAACGCCCAAACA
This sequence comes from Halichoeres trimaculatus, assembly GCF_033239565.1. Lineage (NCBI taxonomy): Eukaryota > Metazoa > Chordata > Actinopteri > Labriformes > Labridae > Halichoeres > Halichoeres trimaculatus. The sequence continues at coordinate 16,363,124 of NW_027437194.1, read as the reverse complement.
ACCATTCCATCCAGTGACAGCACCAGCGTGTGGTTGAGTCCACAAGACACCTGGGAACATTAACAAGGTTAGGTTAGAATTTAATCACGCTCCCCTTTTTGAAGACTGGTTTCAGGAGATCCATCAGTTTCTACCTGGCCCACGTGGTATCCTTCCAGTGCAGCGACCCTCTCAGGCAACATCTTGTTGGAAGTTGACCTTTGACCCAGACGACCGGACTCACCACTGCCGAATGTGAACAGCTTCCCGTCCGCGGTTACCACAGCTGAGTGCCGGAAACCACAAGCGAGCTGAGGGTTGAAGGAAAATTGTGGTTCAGTTCAAGGAAATTTTGAGTGAAACAGGTTTTTCCGTGGAAATGTAAAGGTGTATTCTGACTACAGGACCTTTCCCTGGGAACTACAAGCGTTTTAACAAAATAAGGGTCTAGATGTGGTTCCAGGGTAATACATTTACCCCTTGAAAACGCCCCTGCTCGTAGGGTAATACTTTTAAGGCTTCTTTCTTTTTTTTTTTGAACAGAAACATGGTTCAATCTCTGCCGTCCTCATGCTTTAGAGCGGTCCACTGTTTCACCAGTCGAAGCTGTTTCATTCTCATTGAAATGCTTCAATTGGCAACAGCTTTGCTTTGAGCGCTTGTCTCCTTTCAAGTGTTAACAAATCCATCTTCAGTGAAATAAAACATGATCTTTTCTCCCCCCCCTGTTGTGTCATTTTTGCTGGATGGCCTCAATTGTTACCTTACTGCGCTCTACTGATGAGGTTCAACTACCTCTACTTTTTCCTCCTTACATCACTGCTCTGATTAACATGATCTACATGGGCCACAGGAGCCATGCAGTTTCTGGGAATGTTTTACCAGAAACTAAAAGTTCTTGGGACTTCTGGTAAAAAAAAAAACAAAAAACAAAAAAAACCTTTTTTGTATGAATATGACAACATTTATGTAGAAAATCACAACTTCTTTATGTTTACCTGTGTGACGTCCTCTCCTTGTAATGCCTCTATCTGTTTGGGTCGTCTTTGCCTTTCACTGTTTCCGTGGCCCAGTTTCCCAAAATCACCATCTCCCCAACTAAACACCTCACCAGTCTCTGTCAGAGCCATGGAGTGTCCGTCAGATCCACACGACGTCACCAGATGAGTAACAACATAACCTGCACACAAATCCAAGAGGATGAATGTAAAAATATGCGTTTTTCTTGGAGGTTTTAGAGCAGATTAGCTCCTACAGCAGAGCCCTTGTTGGTTTTCGTACCTTGAAATGCAGAGATAAGAGTGGGGATGTAGAGATCATCAGAGTTCCCCTGACCCAGTCTGCCGTATTGTCCTTCTCCTACAGCCAGCACTGTCCCGTTGGACTGGACTAGGAAAGTGCAGTTTTGTCCACACACAACCTGAGAGACAAAGAGAAGAGAAAAAGTGAGAAAAATAATCAGGGACAGCAGAGACTGAGCTCTGAGTGGAAACGGTTTTTACCTGCTGTGTTTGTAACAGAGAGGGTGCAAGAGCAGGCATCATGAGGTTTGTTCCCATTCCTGCCAACTGTCCGTAACGTCCGTTTCCCCACAGGTACACCTCGCTCTTCCCACCTTGTTGCCAGTCCTGAAAATGAAAGAAGATTTAGGGGAAGTCACAGTTAAGCGTAGAGCTGACTGGAAGATAACGTCAGCAGCTGCGAGAGGTGATGAAGCTGACCTCAGGTCTGGTGGTGGCCCATGACATCAGCTGTTCATCCATCCTGAAACTCCACTTACTGTTGTCCTAAGAAAAGAAAAGGAGAGAGGTTTTTTTAACACAAGTCTACAGAATAAAAGTCATTCATCCATTTTCTAACCCAACACTGACACAGAGGTTCGAGTCTCTGCTCACCAGTGCCTTCATGAGTCCACTTCTATCCACTTCCTGAAACTCAGACCCAATGAAGGATTCTGGGAAAGCAGTACCACTAGCAATAGCCTCAGCACTGCGCACAGTGATGGCGTAGGTGGAGAGCCAGTTCCACTCTGACGGGCAGGAGTGGGGCTCAGGACTGCTGTGGTGTGGAGGCCGGGGAAAGCGGCACAAGTGTTTCTCTAAGGACAAACCGACAGTGAGGGAGGCCAGGCTCTGCAGGAAGGCGCTGTGGACCAGCTGATCACCGGCTGCCACGTGGCTCTGCATGAAGAGAGGGGATTTAAAATCAGCTGAGTCTCACAAAACAGAAGCAAAAAGATAAAGATAGTTTCAGTTCTGACCCGCTCATAGCTGTACTGTTCCTGCAGCAACAAGGGCAGCCTCTCCAGGAAGACCGCCAAACAAGGAGCTCGATTTAGACCCAGGATGTTCTGGCTTCTGAGGACCATGCGACAGGATGAGAGGACGTGATTCTGAGTGATCCAATCAGGGGTGCAGCAGATTAACAACACATCCTGGAGGAGAAAGAGCCAGAGACCAAAACTTTAAAGTGACACAAGCAGAAATACCAAAGTGTTCCTCTTGTATCATGTGTTGTGTACTTTAATCACCTTCGACCTCCCAAAACAAGCAGCTACACCCAAGTTTGGAATCCAGCTTGTGCTGACGACTGAACCCAATCCAGTAACCGTCTGTAGGACTGAACCATCCTGCACAGAGACACAGGGAGTGTAAAACTCTACAGAGAGACTCCTAAGTGTGATATCACACAATGCCTGTTTGACTTTTGTGGTTTTGTTTCCTGACCTGCAAAGACCAGATGTTAAGCAGTCCCCCAATCCCTCCAGAAACCAGAGCCAGTCCACTGGAGCAGAATGACAGAGATTTTACTGCTGTAATGTGTCCGTGTAGTACAAACACACACTTTGCACCATCCTGCTGTGAAATAGAAACACAGTAATAAGCATTAATGGTCAAAAAAGCAAAAAAAATGTGAATAAAGACATGAAAACATGATATTTAAAACAGAAAATCAGTGGTGAAAGCTCAAACAGCAGCTTCACACTGACCTTGATTTCAGTGCTTTTATCCTGGCCCGAGGGGCTGTTCAGGATGTTTGGCAAAGATACAGTGGTTCCCCCCTGTGGAAATGTCCAGACATGCACCGAGCCATTCTGACAACCACTGCAGAAATAAGGAGAGGATTAAATGACTGATGAAGATGAAAATGTACAGTATTCAACAGTGGAGGGGAATAGATGCTCTTACGCTGCCATCATGAGCCTGGGATCAGGAGCTCTGCCTGTGAGTGGACACCAGTCTGCGATGTTAACAGTGCTGCTGTGAATGAGGGAGTGGAGCGTCACCCAAGTGCCCCCAAAGCGCCCCAGTATCTTCACAACCTCTGACCTCCCCAAACAGAGGAGGAGGTGTCCCGTGGGGTCCCATTTCAGAGAACTCACGCTGTCCTGCAGTGTGGAAATAAGAAATCAGGGAGGTCAGGGAGAGACAATTTGATGCTGCGCTGGTTTCTGTGCTCTGTGCAAACCAACCTGGAACACAGACAGCTCCACAGGCTGCTCATTCTCATAGGTCTCTGTTGTGGCCAAAAGTATCTTTCCACTGGGATAGCCGACAGCAAAATGTTTGTCTTCACTGTGCCAGGCCACACACTGGGAAGCTAGGAGCAATTAGAGGAGAAGAGAGTTTGACGACAAGGACATACTTTGTAATTTAATGAGGAAGTCGGTGCTTCTGCTGCTAACATGGATACAGTGTATAAAAATATCTAAATTCCCCACTTCTTGTTTTACATGTTTTGATGTACAGACTTAAGATGAGATACAATCTCTTTTTTAGACTCTAAATCAGTTGTTTCTGACTCTCCTCTTCTTATTCTAGTTCTACGGCACAATCCTGTTTGGATGTGCACACCTTTCTACCTGTCTCTACTCTTTTGTGGGTGTGTTTTGAACAAGCGGCAACCTCCGGTCGAAGAATATGAGACAATGCGGAAGTGCTGAAATCTGCTGTTTCTCGAGTGTTTGCTTGAGGCTGGCTCCGGAAGTACCAGAAGTCACATACACATCAAGACAAAAAAAGCCATTTTCAAAGCAGAAATTAACCTAATTACAGCCTGGTTCACAACCCCTCTCCTGTCTGAGTCGCTAATTTTACTACCAGCACCCACTGTGCGGGGGGTGAATTTTTTTCTTACTCGGCCATTCAGAGGATATTAAGATCGCGAGCTCCCCCAATAAGAGGCACAGCTGAGGGTCACGTGACCGACAGGTGCCCTATAGCTGTATGCGAAGCCCTTGCCACTACCAATATGGCCGCTATAGCTGATGTGCTTCATTTTCCGTTTCAGAAACAGACGTCGGCGAGACTACGTCCATGTTTTATACAGTCTATGGTTTTGAATGCTAATTAGAAAAACCCTCAACCCTCAAGATCATGACGTTCATCACTTTCAGAACAGTGGTGAAAACACTGCTGTAGTCTAAGAACAGGATCATAAATCTGACAATACTGAACTTGCCGTAAACCATTTATTAGACAAAAAAAAAACTATGAAAATGTTGGATCAATTTTCTTCCTGGACCGAACAATTTTTAAAAAATAAACTCTTTTAGTTCTTTGTGTGTATTAAGTCTGAAAAATCTGCATGACCCAGATTCCTCCTTAAATGCATAAGATCATGTCCTCACCCTCCTTCCTGTAGCAATGGGTGAGCTCTGTGCTCTTCACATGCAGGTCAATCTCCTGCAGTGTGACCTGCAGCCAGCAGAGGGAGCCGTCCAGCCGCCCCACCAGTAAGCTCTCAGCAGGTCTGTTCTTACTGGCAGCTGGCTCCTCCAGAGTCCACAGGCTAAAAGCCTGAGCCCAGCAGAGGGCTGTGACCCGAGACACCTGAGCCTCCACGTGGCAATGAGAACCTGTGAGGTAACAGAGGAACAAGGTTTACAGAGCAGTTTAAAGTTGTAAAATCTCAGGTCCTGATTTCAGAAAGAGGGATCCAGGACTTTCTTACCCCTGATGTTCATGATGTTGATGTGTTTGTTCTCTGGAGCAGCCAAAAAGTTCCCACCTGTGCTCCAGTAAACAGGGGACGCGTGGTGACATCTACCTCCTCTCTCACTGCTTGACCTGTCCGTCTTGCTAAAGGGAGTCAGAGGAAGAAATTATAAGTAAGGAACAGAAGGTAAAGTGATTTTCCAATCCTCGCGTCCTGGAAATATTTGAATAAACCTAGTCCTCAAGAAGTGACACAAACATTCTTTGCTAATTCAGCTTTACAAAGTGAAAGTAAAATCTTATTGGATCATCCCCTCTGACCTGGTGATGCAGGAGAAGGTGGTCTGCAGCTCCACATTGCTCTGACTGATGCTCCATAGCTGCACCACCTTGTCCTGAGAGCAGGAAGCCAGTAAACTCTGATCACTGTTCCAGGAGCAGCTGATCACCTGAATACAACAGAAATACCATTATTATTTCAATCAATGAGGTATTTTTGTTGCAACAAAGCTCGAGGTCCTTCACCTTGTTGTAATGTCCTTCCAGCCTCTTGAGAGGACATTTGCGCAGATCACTGGCCAGGTCGCTGTATGTCTGGGGACGATTGGGACTCTCCCGCCCTGCGGCAGCCAGAGCCTGAACCAGCTGCTGAGCTGCCCACTGACGGTGCTTACTGGTCAGCTTGGCGGAAAGAACGCACGCTGCCAGAGCGTTCGCCAGCTCCAGAGGGCCCACTCTGGTGCTCAGGTGGGGAAGAGGGGAAGGAGGCAAGGATGGAGAAGACACCCCTTGATTTCCTGCATCTAGGTCAGACACACACAGATTTAGAAATGGGTTACACACAGGTTCTAATGAGTACACTACTGACGTGAACAACTTCCTCTCACCGTGAGCCTCATGTTCAGCTCTCTCCAAGCCGTAACAGTGAACTCCTTTTTCTGTGAGTAGGGAGACCAGACTCTGTGTGACCAGGAATGTAGAGGGAGTCTGTTCAGTGGAGTCCTTCTGCTGCTGCTGGGCTCCTTGAGCTGCTGGTGTGAGAGTGGAGCTCAGACAGCCTCTCTGCTGTGGGTCACCGATGACTCCAATGTTTACTCCTGTAGCTGCTGCCATCAGGTCCTACAGCAAACAAAAAATTTAGATTTTAGGATTCTTTGAATAAATATTCATATGCCTTAATAGGTCATAATTTCACTTTGGCTTCTCCCAAAGTCTAAAAACATGCTTTTCAACTTGATTTGTCACAATTACCTGCAGGTATGAGAGTAAGTGCTTGAGCATTTTTTGTCTCTAAATGTTAACTATGTGACAGGCTGGCCACTTGTCCAGAGTGTGCCTCACTTTCGGCAACAATGACAGCTGGGACAGACTCCAGCAAGTAAGTTTGATGTAACATACTGAAGATGTTTAAATGAGCAGGATCTTCTGAGGAGTGGCCCTTCTTCTTCTTTTTGTTTTATTTTTTTCTTCTTCTTTGATGTTTCATTGCCAATTCAAGGTGCTTTTGACAGCAGTAACTAGGGACTTTTTGAGTAGCTACATGCCTTTTGACTGCAGGGAATAGAGTCTTAATGTAGTTCTAGGGCAATAAATCAACTGAGAGGGGGTATAGGATGTGCATTATGGAAGGCAGGGCCTGCAAGCTGAACATCTGATTGGTGGGCAATGATCTTCTTTGAGCCTGATGAGTAAACTGTAAACTGTAGACCTTCAGCTGAATGCATCAGTTGGCTTTGTAATGCAACACATCCCTGGCCTGATTTGCATGATCTTCACTGGGTTTGAGGCCCTGATTCAAATGCAACAATGGGCCACAGGGAATACTTAATTCCTGGAGGAGTACATCCAGAAACGTGAAGTTCCTGGAACTTTTGGTTGAAAAGCACCTAGAGTTATCGTGCTGCAATTCATCAAATATTGTTTATTAAGTGTCAGGCTGACTGGTGAAAAACTGACCTGAGTGCAGATCTCCACCAGCTGTCTGTAAGCAGCCGGGCTGTGCGACACCACACTGCCAATAGCCGAGGAGAGAAAGCTGAGGCAGGTGGAGTTGTTTCTCTCAGATGTAAGCCCTTTCAGCCCCGGCTGTCTGTCCACACAGGTGTGAGCTCTGCCTCCTGCTGCTAGAGTCATCAAACGCACCAGGATGCGAATATCTGCCAGACCCAACGACTCCAGACCGTTTGACTGGCTGCACACAGACGCACTGGAAGGGAGGATTAAAAGAGGGGGAAGATCTTAAAAAATATAAATCAGGGAATAATATTTATCAACAAGGCTGCATGCTGGGAAAACACACCTGGAGGTGGTTTGAGATAGAGCTCTCATCACCATGCTGTAAGCCAGCAGGATCTGGGCTGTGGATGTGACTCTTCGCAAAGCTTTCAGTCTGTCGTGAGAGTCCCTCAGCGATACAGCCTGCTGTCCAAGGCTTAAAGAGGCCTTCTGCTCAACAAGTGCACTCCCTGGACGAGAAAATAACAAGAAATAAACAACAACAAACCACTGCACAAACTCCAAAAACATCCAACCTAAACAGGTGTAATTAAAGTGTTATCAAATTATTCATGAGCCAAATTCACTTAATGAGTCCAGAAAAATGTCTTATTTGAGATATTTAAAGACAGAAATGATGCCAGAATTATTTGTCTTGCCAGTGAATGCAGCCCATATTAAACCTTATAAGCCAATTTTGCAAGATATAGGTCATAAACACTTGTTATGGTTTCATTTTTTGCAGTTCCTGCTTTGGGCATGCAAAAAGTCAGAGTACTGGATCAATTGGGGATAAATGGGAGTACTGTATGTGTGCTACAGATAGTATAAATGAGGGATGAGTCACTCTGCTGCAGTACTTTTGGCTGTGGCAGTGGTCTGCTGATGCCAACAAGCGCAGAGGGAATGTGGGTGTGTGTTACAAGCCGGCTAAATCTTTCCGCAGAGGAAAAGTGACAGAAACACTCAGTGCAACATGAACGACAGGACAGAGAAATATCAAGTAATGACCTTTAAACACAGCCGAATGTGCTCTGGATCTGAGCAGTGATTTAACATTTTAAGGTGTGAAGATAGGTTTGTTTTTGTGCTTTACTTGTTCATAGAGTCAGGATGCAGCTGCAGAAAAAAAAAGTGCTGGAAATATTTTAGACTGTGTTCAAATGTCAGGCATGTTTTCCTGATGCAGAAGCGTGCATTGTACAAAATGTAACACCTTTTGGAGCCACTGCTTTCGTAGGCTCAGCTGAGCTGTAAACCAGAGCTCCAAGTGGATCCGGCTCTGTGAAGGCGATAGGGTCTGGCACCAGCTTCTTCTCAGTCAGCCCCAGCGGTCTCAGCAAAAGCCCGAAGTCCTCCAGTCCTGTCAGCTTGTCTGTGTCACACTCATCTTGATGGCTCAATTCCCAATCATCTGAGACAACAGGAACACCAGTTTCCTACAATTTTACTGTATACCAGAAATTTGATGTTTTATTGTTGCTATAAAAGCCACCTTTCCTACCATCAGAGGTGCTGTCCAAGTGGCCAACCAAATCAGACGTCAAACGTTTAATCCTAAAGCAAAACGGAAAAATTACGACAGTATGAGAGTGTGTTTTACAAATCTATCATTTCTCTGCATAACCTTCTCTACCTTTCATATTTGGAGTTTGAGTCGCTCAGGTTAGCAGCCAAATACTTTTCCCTGCAGGAGCTGCACAGGAGGTAGAAAGGGAAGTTGGAGCCACATTCCCCTTTGAACCAGACGTCCACATAAGCACCAGTGCTGTCGTAACCTTTGCGTGCAGCGCTCTGACCGCAGCCTGGGTGACGACGCTTTATGTGGTTGTTAAACTGTAGAGTAAGGGTGTTGCAGAGCTCGCACTTCACCATCTGACTGTGTTCTTCTCCAGCCTAGAATTAAAACATTACTTGTGAAAGAGGACAACTGGATTTCTATGTTCTTCCCATTCGGTTGCAGTGATGGGTGTGTGTGTTTCACCTCCACTATCTGGAGCGCATCTCTCTCCAGACTGAAGAATGAAGGTGTGAGCAGGTCCTCGTAGCTCTCCTCATGGTATGGGTCATCCATGTAGCCGAGCTCGGACTCCTCCTCTGCAGAGTACGGATGAAACTCCACCTGCTCCGGCCAGTCGCTGACAGATGTGTGCTGCTGGTAGAGCTGTGGGAGAGGGTTTGGTGACGGCAGGTCTGGAAAGAAAATGACGTTACAATCAGGGGTGTTCAAACTATTTTTAAAGAGGGTCACATTTAATTTTATAAAAACAACCAAGAGTCAGCAACTGTCTCCTGATACCAGATAAGTGGTTAGTTTTCTGCAGCGTTATGTGCTGCATAAACATCAGCAAAATCTACTTATTCTCAAAGAAAGTGTTCTCCATTAGGGGGCGATATGAGGAAAGTATCTTAGTTTTTTTTGTGGCAGGATCAGGATCTGGATTTCATCAGAAATTAGTAGTCTAGTGTCCTCCAAGGAGGTTTTTGAACCCTCACATTTTCACATCATGATAAATACATTCATTTTAAGACCTCAGCTGTTGATTTTTTTTTTAGCTCTAGCTTTATACAAGCATCCTATGCACAGTCCAAATGTAGTTAAGTGAGATGTTACCAGATAAACGTTGGTTTTGTTTGTCCACTTGACAGAAAACAAACATTTATTTCTGTTGCCTCACTGACCTGCTCTCCTGAAGGACGTTCTCTGAGTGGGTCCTGAGCGGCGTCGCCGAGCTGGAGGAGGTCTATTCCTTGTAAGGTGGACATCTAAGAAGTTCTCCCTCTCAATCCAGTCAAGTCCAGGCAACAAACTGAAAAAAACAACAACACAGAGCTCTTTATAGAGAGTTATGAGGCCATGGTAATAGTAAAGATGGAAACAGTATGTTTCTGAAGTCCCCGACCTTTCACTGGGTTGACTGGTGGGTCGCTCAGGACATTGTACCGTCTCTGGCCCATCTGGTGATGGGGTGTCAGGGGCACCCTCTGGTCCAGCTGATTCAGCGGCCTGCTGCTCTTCAGTCAGCGGGTGCTCCAGCATCCAGCTGGCCAACACCTCAATGGTTTGAGAGTCTAGGTCACCTGCTACATCTGGGCGGGACCACAATGAAGGTCAGAAGGAAGAAGATGGATTATAGAGCACTGCACTGTCAGATGATTGTGTGTCTGTGAGCTTTCTGAGGATGAGTTCACACACCTGCTCTGATGATGTGGTGTTTGAGAACACTAAGTGTAAAATAATGTGCATGGCAAGGCCTTTGAATTTGATAATGTGGGAATTTACGATCCCAAAAAAGGTGGGTCGAAGTGTAAAATAATTTCACTAAAAAAAGTGCAAATACAATGGATCAGATGTTGACCTGAAAATTTTGTTGAGCATATATTAACATCACAGCATTCCAGCTCTTTGGGTAGTAGATAAAAGGTGACACTGAAAACACTTCTGTGTTTTTTTGGGTGCAATGTGTACAAATGCTTTCACTGTCTTCCACTTAAAACTCATGCAAGTTCTGTGCCATGCGTGAGGTAAGACTTTTACGAAGTGGGGAAACTGTCACTGAAAACTTGGACAAAAATGTTTGAAGGTTTGATAAATTTTACATTGTTTGTTGACAAGTTGGCAAAATCTGACAGTTATCAGTCGAATTACAGTACATTGTTCCAGATGATGAAGTCCCTGAGACACAGTGAATAACTTGTATTATATTAAGGTTTAAATCCACAACACAACTTAAAACATTCAGATTCACACTTTTCTTTGTATCTGTAAACAGGCTGCAGCACACGGTGAAGGACAGATGTTAAAAATAGAAAGCACATAAAACAGAATCACAAAGCAGTACCTGCTGCCTCCATGGCCCAGTAGATATGTCTCATAGAGAATCCCATTTCTAGCAACCGACTGGTGACAAACATTTGTGTCCGTTCTGGTGATTAAGGAGAAAAGTAAAAGTAGACAAAAAACAGAAAACAAAACAAACTCACAGCTGGAAGATTTTTTTTTTTAACATGCAGACTGTTTAAGATCATCAGACGAAATCTGGATTAAAAAAGTCCAATTGTTATTCTAAATGATTAATCCTACAAAACCTAACTCTGTTAACAGAAATATTTCCATATTTATTATCAGTAAGTCATCATCCTTGGATGATTTGTACTGAAACCAAAAGAAGTGATGATGAAACAAATGGTGCCATTCAAGCATGTGAGTGCACAAACTGCTTCATGCATGAGACTGAAGGTTCAATAACTGTGTCAACACATGCTGTTTGAAACAGCAGCTTGGTTGTGAACAAAGAGGACCATGCAAGAGACAGACAGTTCCCACTACACTGTGTGTGGACTTTAATAAACATGAAGCCAGCATGGGGAAAAGATTAAGATTTTACCTGCATGACTGCAACTTTAAACAAACTCTATCACCCACTTTAAACCAGGAGACATTTAACAGCTTTTCCCCCATAAAGGTCACTGCGCTGCGTCTTACCCAGGCTGCTCCTGGCCTGTGTGCTGCAGGGACCTGGTTCCATGAAGCTAGTCTGCTGCTCTGTGAAGGCGTCACAAGAAGCAGAGCTGGCCAGGCTGAAGCAAGGGTGCAGCACAGGGGCGGTGCTAACCAGACCGGTAAGCGTGGGAAACCGAGTTAAGACCATGTGCCTAGAGAAAGTGAAGATAGAGTAATAACACAGAGAAGTGGTGCTGCGTGACCACTTTTCAGTCCTGAACAAATATCTGAATGAGAAGGAATCTGACGTACTTTTTTTTACCCTTGTACCTAAAATCATCAACCAAGCATGTATCTTTATCTATCTCATGCTAAGGTCTGGTATTTGCTCTTGGGGCATCAAACACTTTCAGAGACGGTGAACTGAAGTGCTTGATTTCATTTTCTGCTCTATACTTTAAACCTGAAGCTGTTCATTTAGCCTCTGAAGCAGTAACAACATTAACACTTCAGTCAGCTGGCTGTGTTAGGGGGAGAACAAGCAGGCCGGGCCGCAGCGAAGATTTAAGGCAGAGAAGGCAAAACCCTCACTCTCTTACTTCTATACATCCTAACTCACCAGTTCCCTCGACTTCAGGATAGCTGTTGCTGCCAAAAGATGCAGGTTTGTAGTTATCAGTCACAAAACAACAAGAGTCAGAGTAACTGAGTTTGTTCCCTCGTAGAAAACAAATGAAAACGCAAAGTGTACTCACTGGAGGAGGCTGATGGGGAAGAAAGGGTTGAAACTATCCAGGGCATCCGCGTGCAGGTTTGTCGGCAGAGAGGAAGCTAAGTCGGTGTTGGAGGAGGAGGCGGAGGCTCTGTTTGATTGGCCGAAGATGGCTGTGCCTTCGGAGCCGGCACTGTAGAGGGACACAGAGCTGGAGGACTTGGAGACGGGCTGAGAAGCCGAGTGGTGGCCCGATTCTGCAAGGAGAGAAAGTGGAAAGTTTATCTTGATCTGAGACACAAACCAAGAATCTTTTCAAGTCTTTCCAAAAGTCTGAGTCGGGTTCATGAGCTGATTGTACATTGGTATTTGTGATCTCATATTGGGACACAACTTTTTAAGTCCTGGTTCCTTTATCAGCACCATGGTTTTATTATCGGCCAATACCAAAACTGATCAACATTCTCTATCTCTTATATGAGGAAAAGACTAACAATGTTTTTGCCAACTTCAGGCTTGATGACATGATACACACTTATTCCTTTTTGAAGAAGAATCGACCTGCCTTTGTCACTGATAACCAATCTACCTTTCTGAGTCAGTATCAGACTGACACACACCACCAGGCTGGGATCAGTGCACCTCTAATCTCATTTTTTGTTGATTTTAACATTTCAACATTGTCTTTCCAAAGATGTGTTACAAGAATGTTTTACAATCTGATGACAGCTGCAAACTAGCCACTCCACCCAGAGATTTTGATGCTTTTTCTTGTTTTAAGTCAATTATCTCTGGATTTGTTGCTGTCCTTCAAATTGAGACAGTCTTTAATTCATTCTCCGGGAAAAGCAGACTGGTAAGCAGATGAAAGGAGATTAAATCAAAGCAGCAGCTAAAACTAAATCCTTTCTGTCTAACAGACAAAAAAACTCTTTGACAACCGTTTTAAGCAACATATCACTCCTCAAGCACTTTTTGTAAATATCACAAAGAGATTTTGATCATTTGTTTCTTTGATAGTTAAGTTACACTGGTGTCATCTTTGTTCTAGAGACGAGGTTCAGTTGTTCAACAGCTCCAACAGCTGTATCTGGATAAGACTGTGCAACCATTTGGACAACAACTCTACTAAACTTATCAGAAAAGTACCTTTTACCTAAACCACAGCTCGACATACCTTTGTGTTCTTTGTCCTCCTGCATCCTGTTGATGGCTCCTTTGTAGATCATGACCTGCGCCCTCTCCAGGTCAGCCAGAGAAACGCTCTGTTTGATGGGACACGGCCTCACAGCCCACTTCACCATGCTCTGCACCACGTACTGCAGCACTGACCGCAGCTCAGCGCTCTCATCCCACTGTTTGCTGCTGCTCTTCACCTGGTCAGGGTTTGGACTTGTTAGGGGACTTGCTGCAGGGTTGGGAGGTTCATGCTTCGGTACCAGAAGCAAATCTGAGAGCTTCTCACAACTAAAAATGACGGTAAGGGTTTTTAAAGCTCCGGTAAGAAGGTATGAGACTCTAACTGCTCGGAGTTCAATGGAGAAGGCATCCAGTTTGGAGTTTTGGGGTGTGTGTGTTGAACATGTTGACTCCTGATGATCAGCAGGCTTTGAAACATCTTTGTTTGGAGTCTGTGATGAGAAGGGGTCTGTTTCAGCACTCTCTTTAAACTTCTTCTTCTCGTCTTCCTGACTCACGTCTCCATCCAAACGACTCTGCACCTCACTCTCCTTCATGCTCTCCTCTGAGTGTTTCCTCTTAGGGGCCACATTTGCCCCGAGCCAGCCCTGTTCCTCCAGAAGCCCCATCAAATAAATCAGATCTAACAGCACCGTTGGTTTGAGGCCTCCCAGCTGGGTGACGCTGCAGCAGGAGACATCGCAGGGCTCCAGCGAGATGATCGGTGTGTCGCTAGGTGACCAAGAATTCATGTAGCTTAGTTATTGGGAAGGATGGGAAGAACCCACAGATACAGCATGGAGTGACAGCAGGACGGATTCAAGAGGGGAACATGGATCAAGAATGAAGAGGAAGAAGCAAGAAGAAAGTAAGATTCAGGGGGTGAATGGTAAAATAAAGTAAAATGTTAGACAGTAAAGGACAAAGAAAACTAACAGAAAAGAAAAACAGTCATAAACATGCTGAAAGGACCAAGACAAGAAAAATACAAGATTATTAAAATGGATGTAAATGAGAAAAATCACATTCATTCATTAATGTGTAGTACCTGACAGAGAGATCCGTCTCCTCCCACTGAAGCTTGGCCAGAGTGCTTCCCTCTTTCAGAACTCCCAGCAGAATGGCCCGTCGCCCGCTGGGTTTGTGCCGGCACAGACCCCCAGCACGAAGACCGTTGTCCACACCTCCAATCATAGCGAGGACCGGCCACACTTCAGTGCAAAGAGCAGCCAATTTGGCATCTGACAGAGAGCGATGATGTGACAGCGATTCTGCTGAATCATCCCCTGCAGCATCTCTCTCACTGTCTTCCTTCTCAGAGGAGCCGAGACCTAAAAATGAAAGACAGAAAGTCTTAGAAAATGCTTTGCAATCAAACTAAAGTGTGATCTAATTCTGGTCTATGCCTGACCTGCACTGTAGCTCCCTAAGTCTCCCTCCTTCAGCAGCGGGCCAATGAGCTCCAGGTGTGTATGGATGTACTCGCTAATGTGTGAAGCCCAATGATCACACTGATGGAGACGACGGAGGAGGTGCACGGTTGACTCCAGCAGCACTGTTGCTCTGGGGCTGCAGAAGGGATCTCCCGGAAGAAGATTACTGGGCATGCCTCGCATTTGAAGGTCACGTAGCGCCACCTGTGGAAAAGACAGAGACATATTTTAGCCTCCTCAAATCAGTATTTGAAATTGAGCAGTTTCTTTGGATTACATTGAACTGACTTTTTAACCGTGGTCAAAGGTTAGTTAAACCAAAATGTTGCATCTACACTGAAAAAAACTAGAAAAGCACTCAGAGAGCGCAGACCTCCACCAAGCATATTGTGATTGTCACGCAACACCTTGGTCCTACTTTAATGTTATACTCCCTTTCAGCAGACTGTCTGCTACAATTTGGTGTTAGCTGCAGGTTTGTACAATAATTTGTTACCTGACAGTGTTGAAAATGATGAAGACCCAGTACATATTTCATATTCCGTATCTTAGTATCCAGAATATTACAAGGATCTGGATCGTACTTTTACATCTGTCAGAAATTATGGTGACCTTGTCTTGTATTGTTTTGCAAAGCAATCCGACCATTTATCATGGAGTTATATGCACATATGGTAAAAACGGCCCTATCTCACAAATGAATCACTTCTTCCTTATCCCATTTTAAACATTTCATGAAAATTTCATTAACTTTTTGAGTATCTTGTTCACAGACAAAAAAATAGACAAACTCTCCCAAAAACATAACCTCCTTGGTAGAGGTAAAAATTAATCTAAGCGAGTGTTTGTCTTATGTTTGGTAAAAACAGTGTCTGACTTAATGTCACTTGACAAGTCCAGAAAAATGTTCTTATTTAAGAAAATAAAAGACAAAAATTACACCAAATTACTAGCAAAAGTGTAAAAACATCTGCAAATAAATAGCACATTTATTTACTCTATAGAAGCCATTGAGTTGGCATTTTTGTCTGAATATCTTGAAATAAGTAACTTTTCTTGACTTTTCAGGTAAATGTGGCCCACATTAACCTAATAAGACATTATTTATTGAAGATAAGACAAAAACACTTGGTTAGATGTCAGTTTTTGCAGTGTGTCAGGTGTGTTGTGTACCTTCTCCCCAGGATTGCTGCTGTAGAATAACACACATGGGTACAGCTCAGAAGCAACCACACTTTCAAACGCCAATTTAGGCTCCTAGTAGACAAACAGAAACACAGTTAATATAAGGAGCAATAAACAGTCAATGAGACTTTAATGCCTGAATATGTGTTGCTTGAAACCTTGTCATTCTTGGCGAATGAAATGGTGTGAGCCTCCATGTCCAGGATGCATGTGATGGTGTCCCCCTGGGTAAAAGAAGGAAGCGTGCGAACCAGTTCTCCTCCATGGTACAGGTTCCCACTGTAGGCTCGATACAGCCACATGTCAGTGGTGGTGTGATGGTTGTGATCTCTAACGGGCCAGCGTGAAACGCCGATACATGTTCCCTCGTTGCCTCTGTTCTCTTTGGTTATATAAAACTGAGGAGAGAAGTTTGGTATAGGTCAGGTCATTTAACACTTTTTATCTGTCAATAAACATTTTGAGTAAACACTGGTCCGTACTTTCCAAATAAAACAGCCAGAAGTGATGGCGGTGGTTGCCAGGCCGTAACCTTTCCCCCCTGAACCATGCGACAGGATGTTACCACTCTCCAAAGAACAGCAGATCAGCTTGTGAGGGTCGAAGGAAAAGTCTCCAATGGGAATACATTCATCATAGCTGCCATGATTCTGCAAGACACAGACATTACATAATAACTTCAATTTTACAATACTTTTATATTCAGGTAAAACAGTGCTTCACAAAAAAAAAACAGATATCAAATGCAGAAAGGCAAGAGAAGCAGAGGGGTAAAATATCAAAAATTGGAATAAAAATCACAGAATGATAACTTTTGTATAAAGATATGTCTTGATTTGAGAAATATATTTCCTCTTTCAACTTGAGTTTATAGTTTAGACTTTGGAGCAGCCAGTTAAAGCAGATCTCAGACTGCATCCAGGCTCATGGGGGATAAAAGCTCAGAAACATAAGGAAGGGAAAGTCCATGTCGGGCCTTAATTGTGATTTAAAAAAATCTTAATAAATAAACCAAAGAAGATTCAATGCATAAGTCCTCGTATGACAGTGATTCTGCAATCCCTAATTTTTTAAATACCCATTCTTGTATAATGTGACACTAATTAAATTTGTTGATATTTTTCTGTCATCAGGCAGCACTCCTACATGCACAGGTCCATCTGTTCAATCCAAGGTCCTGCTGTTTGAATTTCACTACTGCCAGGAGTAAGTTTCACTTCTTCCTAAATGCAGCACTTTAGAGGTCCTCGATAACTACATTTATTCATTACTTTTATTCAACAATATCTAATTTCTTGATCTGATTGTTCCATGTTTTTTCAGGTTTTTCAAGAGGAAAAATGTGTGGCTTTAGATTAAAATGTGAGACTAGCAAAAATGATTTCTAAATTGAAATAAGGGAAAAATTAGGGGTTATTTAGTGAAGTGTGATTGCACAGTAAGAGGTGTAGAATGGTAACAATGTGTTATATGAAATAAAGGTCAAGTCAAACTGCTGTATTACCCCCTTATCTTTTTCGGTTTCCTCATGGTTTCTTTCGATTAGTGGTTCCTTCCACATGTAAACAGATGAAAGCTGAAAGAGTTGTTTAACAATCTGCAACAAAAAAAAAACAGAAAATGATAACATGTAATCCTCAATGTCTTCACTATAATTTTTAAAACTTCAAAATTTGAATTTTACATTGTATACAGATTTTCTTAAGCTTCTGCAATTATTTCCATACCTGTTGGATTTGAGCAGGCTCAGAACAAGCAGGTAACAGTCTCTCCAGAACGTGGAAAGCCAAAAGCTTCGTACGGAGGTTCTGGAAGCATGGAGAACCTAAAAAGAGGACAGTGGAGTTAAAAAAAAAGTTTTCTGCACAACAACACAATATCAAAGCTGTCAAAGTGTCTTACCTAAAGTGCACTTGTGTGAAATTATGGCCATTAGTGGATCAACCCATTTAACAAAAGTGGACAGTCTTTTCATTACTCGTAATGACAGCACACGCCTCAGAAACACCAGGAAATCTGCCAGCTGAGATTCAACCACTTTGCTGTTTTCTACTCCTGAGAAGATAGAAACAGATAGAAAATGAGTCTCAAACTCACATAATGGCGCCAGATAACTTTGAATACAGGATTTTATAAGCTTTGTAAAAACACCATGTAGATTCGCGTTCTTGCTCCCAGACTCGACATCTACTTGCTCAGCTGTTCCTCTCTCTGCCGCCTGCAGCTGGTGGAAAGCGTGCAGTATTGTTTGGAGCTGCTCACACATCACTTCCATCAGAGCATGGGAGACATCCAGTGGCAGTAAATCCTCACAGGAGCTGCAAAAACAAGACGGATTGTAATCTACAGCAAAAAGTACATACTTTTTTTTAAATCATTTGAATCACATAAGGAATCATGCACACTCACCTCGCAGCCACTGTCAGAATCTGCAGCAGACGAGCACATGCTAACCTAACAGCCCCGCTCAGTAACACAGATCCAGAGGTAGACGCTGCAAACCAGCCCTGATTCATGAGTGCACAGCTGTTGTTGGTCAGAGTGGAGAGGATTTCCAGGATGCCACATTTGATGACGAGCACCAGGTCTACTGGCTGGTAGCAGAAATTCAGTGCAAACATCGTGGCTAGCAGAAGATGCTGGCATGAACCTGGGTGTGTTAGATACAGAATTTTAACTTTGAGAAAAATAAGTTATCAATGGAGAGGACAACGAGAGCTTTGAGCAATATTTTTCAAACATGTGAAGGAATAGAGAACAAACCTGGATGCTCTTTTTCTAACACCACCCTCTGTTTGAGGACACGCACCACCTGCTGGTAGAAATGGTGGGCTGCAGTTTGAAGGTTTGTTTGTGTGTCAAGTGAAGCTGATTGAGTACCAGACTGGAAAAAGAAACATAAACAACATGGAAACATTAAAAATAGACATATGATTCAGACTGTCTCTTGTTCTCATCTTGGGCTCTTATATTTAACATGTGCTAAAAAATTTGGAACTGCATGTTCAGGAGTTTTACCATGTAATGCTGCAGCTCGTAGTTGACTCCAGAGTGAGAGGTAATTATTTGTGTTCCCAAAGCAAAGCATCCAGACAGGAACTGAAGCTGCACTGACTGCAACAATGTAGGGAACTGAGGGGAAGCAGTAACACCCCTGCTCTTCTCCTCCATCTTAGACAGGAAGGATGACATCTGACACAAAGCCTCCAGACGCAGCTGATCAAAGAGAATACTAATTTAGTTGATGCACTTTTAAAAAAATGCATCTCTAAGCTCAATAATTTGTGTAAGATAGAAATGAGTACCTCTGCTCTCTGTTGCTGCTGCAGTATAGCAAAGGAAATGGCTTTAGGATCTGCCTGGCAACACATCTGTCCAGCAGGAGGCAGCGAAGGTGAAGGGGGTGACAAATGGCTCAGGCTTCCACAGACAAAGAGGAACACCTGGTTAAGAATAGGTAGCGTGTTGTCGCCGCAGTACGGCATGGAGGTGGTTGGGCTGATGCACTGCCGCAGACGATCCCAAGCGTCTTTCATGATGCCCAGAGAGCAGAGCGGTAAACCTGAAGCAGACAGAACAAGATGAAGATTACAGACTGGTACTGTCATCTAAATCAATCATACAATATTTCTGTAAAAAAAAACTAAAATGTTTTGTGTGATTCGTTTCCTCAAAGGGCTGGTCATTTCCTCTGGAAAGGATACAAAAATTGAGCAAATCTTTCGAATGAACATATTTTCCTCACCCATTTTATTCTTAGAAGATCCAAGTGGAGTTCTGGGTTGGTCAGTCTAAAAAAGGAAAAACAGATGACACTAAATCAGCACAAAAAACGAGAGATGGCATGAAGTTAGAACCAAGTGGGAGACTCACCTGTTTACGACCATCAGCGGACACCACAAAGGACTCCGCTGTTGATTTCCTGTGAGTGGAATGATGTGGACAGTGAGCATAGGAACAGGGAACTGATACTTTAGATCTGTAGAAAAGCATTTCCTCAAGAAGGTTTATGTTTTTGTTACCTTCCTCCGTTCCTCAAACCCTGGCTGTTCTCGCTCTCACTCGGTTCCACCCATGCAGGCCGGACCCCAAGCAGCAGGAAGAGGCAGCGGGACACCACCAGATGGCAAGCGGCGGGGAAAGAAATACTCTCCTCGGACTCCCTCTGCATCTCCCATTGCTGCTTTGGATCCAGCTCCCTCTCTGGACTGACTGGGCTCTCCATGCTGTTGGGAAGGGTGGAGGTGCCAAAGGACTCGTACACTGTTACGCTCTGCTGCACCTGCATGGCCTCGCGGGTGGCCATGAAGGATTCCAAGACTTCTGCAGGAACAGGATGAATGGATGTGAGTGAGACCTCAAAGATACAAGAGGTGACAGACATGCAGGTGTGTTTTTCTAACCTGACAGGTACATGCGGCTGTTGCCGAATGTGTCTTCGTCTGTAATTTCTTCTTGGTTGTGATTTGCTGTGGGAGTCGGGGGCACCTGCACCTCCCGGCTGCAGAGAGATCTTGACTGCTGCTCATGATCCTTTCTTGCCTGCTCCGCTGAGGTACTGGGCTCCTGTTGGTCTGCTTCCGAACTTTGGGGAGACTGAGTCGTCTGCAATCAAGAAAATATAGTGTAATATACCTTTTAATTCATCTACGTCATTTTTACTTGTGGGAATAATAGGTAATGATGAGAATTTGACTCTGGAATACATGGATAAATTGCTGAAAAGGATGTGTTGTTCATAAATTAGTCCTTTTATCTTCTGTAATGGTTTCACTTTGTCATAAACAGCTGCATTGTGTGTATTTGGTTATGAGACAAAGTGCACTTGTCTACATAATGGTACCTGTTTGGCAGCAGTCGGCACCTGAGACATCTTTGGAGAGTTTTTATGAGCCAACAGGGTGCTTCTGATTTTGTAAACTGTTTCAAAGAGGTCTAACAGCGTCTCACTGGGCTCATATCTGTCAACACAGAGTGGATAAATAAAGAGGATTATCAGCTCTCTCTGCTGCACTGCAGCACAGATCACATCACCCCACCCCTTATGGTAATTTTAACACATAAAACTCATGACTTAGGATGCCTCATGTAGTGTTAAGAGTGAAATGCGCAGGAAACAGTATTTTTCTCACAGAAACAACATTGTGTATTACTGACCTGTCCTGCCAGCAGGCCTCGTTCTGCAGCCCAGTGTGTTTCAGAAGAGCTGCCAGGCTGCAGCGACAGACAGTCTGCAGCAAACAGTCTCCTGAAGAGCCTCCACTCTCCCACTCTGTTTCACAGTAAAACAACATCACTAATTCAGAGTCACAGTCAAAAAAAGGGAAACAGAATCCTCAGGGCACCTAACAAACACACAGTGCAGTACAAATACCGTTGTTATTTTCTACCTGAAGCACCCACGTTGAAACATCAGTGTCGATGTGTGTACACCAAGTGCAATACATCAAGTACACTAAAGCGTCTTAATATCTTTATTTCTTGCTAGTACAGGTTTGAAGAAAAAGTACCTTTACTGTGTCCATACTCCTCCAACTTCTGCCACAGACTCCCAGCTGCCCCTCTGGAGGATCCCAGAGCAAGTTCCAGCAAAGTTCTGGTCTCTTCGTTCAGACTGAGCTCTGCCAGCCTGGCGTCACTGTTGCCCAGCAGCACAGCCTCTGTTAGCCACGCCATGCTAGAGTCTGCAGAATGACAAATCATGTCAGAAAAACACAAGGACGTGGAGGAAAACACGCTGCATACATAAAAGTACAGACATTGTTTTATAGTTTGATACTTCACTCTCTTCAAAACATTCACTCCCTTAAGTGAACATGAGGCTGCATGAGGATTCTGGGAAACAACATAAATGCTGCTGTTATTTGTATTCCTACCCAGTCCTTCACAGTCTGTCTCCAGGCCATTCCTGAGGAGGACACTTGAAAGCCAGAACTCTGACAACTTCTCTTGAAGTGAGGGCGGTGGACCTTGCAGCATCCCACCGAGGCATCGACCCACTGCCAACGCTACAGAGCGCTCCAGATCCAACAGCCAAACCCACCTGCAGTCCTCCTGTGGGCATGTGTTTTCTTCACTTTTATCTGCAAGGAAGACCCCAAGTCATTGAATAATTGCCCATGTTACTGTAATGATAACTGACTGAAACAATGAAGTTGTGCTGGTAGATCAAAACCCCACTTACCTGCAGAGGTTTTCGGAGCCTCCACCCCCAGTTCCTGTTCCTCCAAGAGGCCTGTCTCTGGCAGCAGCCGATTGAAATCATTGAGGTGCTCCAACAAAGACAGTAAATGGCTCAAGAGAGGCTGAACTGTGGCCAGAGGTAACAGCAGCAAGGAATACATAACCTGACACAGCAGGCTGCCGCACACCGAGTTGTACAACACCACTGTTACGAGAGATGAGAGGAGATTAGACAGATTTTCATTAAACAGCTTTCTTCAGAATTGAATCAAACATTCTGAATCTGCTCTTACTGTGCAGCTTCTTGATTATTTGTTTATCCAGGGAGCTGTCCTTTAAAAGTTTGGTGGATCTCCTGAGGGTTTCAGCAGCACACGGAAGCAGCAGGTAAAGATGCTCACGGAGCAGCGTCACACTGCTGTCATCCTACAGAGCAACAGGAACATACACCCAGCGATAAGACAACAGTTTTACCTCAAAAACACACAAAACTGTGATTTCTTTGCATGAAAATGAGCTGTGTTATACCTCAGTGCTGGAATGGATGTAGCAATGGGCAAGCAGGTGTTTGTGAAGTCCAGACAACAGCTGGTGGAAATGAGAGGGAGGATCAGATTGTCCTTTGTTATCCGATGATAGCTGCTTGTCACTGTTTTTCTCCAATTCCCCAAATGCTCGCTCCTGTGCACACATGAGAAACACACAAGAAAATCACTTAAAATAAATGTACAAATGCGCAAAAATGCGACAATTCAAGGCTACTCTTTCCATACCGTGTAAAAGCTGATGCTGAGGAGGAGCGTCCTGAGCAGCACTTCAGCTAAATGCAGAGGATCATAAGCATCAACAGAGCTGGATGAGGAAGCGGCCCTCACAGACATAGCGGGTGTCAGAGGGGGTCCCAGGACAGTCACCTCTCCAAAGTTGCTGTAACCCAGAAGAGATGCAACATGGCTCTGATCCTGGAGGCTGCTGAGGACCATGTCCAGCTGCAGACGCTTTGAAAACAGAAAGAAAGGTTGAAGGCAGAAATGTCCAGTACTTTGGCATCTTCATGTAATATTGAGGAAAAAAACAGCTGACGGGGAATTTCACAGCTTCAGATTTTCACAGCATTCAAGCCGCCTTCAACAATTACTGCTTAGCAATGCTTTGAGTTTAGATGAAGAAGCAAGAAAGATTGTTTTCTTTATTAGCAATTTATAATTGTCATATATTTACTCCATTCTTTCTTTGCAAGCAATACAGTAACCTAAATCAATGCTTTAAAAAAGTCAGTAAGAATTCTGCACACCTGTCCTTTGGAGAGGACATTTAAGCTCTGAGGGCCCTGAGGAAGGAGGGAGAGCAGCAGTTCTGTTCGTTCCCTCAGTGGAGGCAGCAGCAGGGAAGCGCCGATGGAAAGAGTGTTCAGAACGGCCTGAAGGTGGACAGAGAAGTCATCGCAATTTAATATAACAGAGATTAGCACTGAAATTTATTGAAAAAACAATTTGGCTTTCTAACAACCCAATATCAACCAATTTGCAAAACAGTTGTAATTATACTGATTCAACTCAAGTCACATATAAGGAACCAGAGATGTGTCATTCAAGCAATAGGAAAAATCCAATAGTCATTGCTAACTAATGGCTAATTACCGACTAATTAACTAAATAGGCTTCTCCAGAGCAGATATAAGGAGAAAGCGACTAAATGACTCAAATAATGACTGTGCAAAGTTGTCGTGGGTGAGTTAGATATGATCCATCGACAGTGCTTAACAAATTAACAAGACCAGCCTTCATAAGCAACAAAACAACCATTGGCATCATTACAGGTGCTGTGAGGACTATTTGGAAAAGGTAGAGTTTATTTGAGACAAAGACTCCATTTCCCATGAGCATCATCACCCACTGTCGTAAGAAAGAGACTTTCACAAAGACGTGCATTTCTTAAGAAGCCAATAAATGGAGAGTAGATCGTCTTCTTTTTTAACATAACTTTGCTCTCTTCAAGACAACTTTTTGCAAGACTCAAAGCAACAAGGTATTCATTCGTTTTTTGAAAGGTGACAACAAGCAAACTTTGTAAACTCAGTTTGTAGTTTGGTGTCCCGATGATGAGCAGACTACCTGTTTAGTGTTATTTACAGCTCAGTGCTCTAAGACATGTCTGTAATGTGTTAAGTTAGTGAATCCTGGTTATGTCCTACCAGTACATATCTACCAACTCCAGACTCACCCAACAGAGCTAACATAACCTCACTTATTATTATTTGATAGACTCTTAAGTTTGAACAGATCAATGCAGAATAACTGCTGCTTGTGGGTTGGAATGAACATTATCACAAACAGATTAACCCATGTTTCATGGTGACATGGTCTTTTTCCTTAGTAGTAGAAATTAACCAAGATTAACATAAAACCACTAAAGCACTTCTGTTCTGGAATGAAAGTAATATCTGAAATTTGACAATCAAAAAATAAAAAGGTACTCCAATATTTTTTCTGCTTTTTGTAGAAAAGTACATTTGACAATTCGTTGTTAACACCAACAATTACATTTTAGCATTAAATAGGTACTTTGATCGAAGAGCTTGCAAACACTAGGAGATTAACCATAATAGAAACATAAAAAGCTAGTTTCAGAGCAAAGTTGGCTATAATCCTCAATTCTAAGTTTATTTTACTGTAGAAGTTCCTCCCAGTACTCTTTGGCACTACAAAAGTCTTTTTCTCCAATTCTGAATCTCACAGTGGCACTCGAGGTTTTTAAAACATTTTTTTTTTATCTTTTTAAGGAAATTTATTGTTATTAATCATAAAAACAAACTGCTTCTGTATGCCCTTCATCCCCAAATATTATCCAAACATTCAAAAACCAGAACTCATTTCTATAAGGAACATGCTGTTAGTTCACCTGTTGTATGGAGTCTGGCATATTTGTATCAATGAGTCTAAAGAGCAGGTTTCTGAGGGGTCTCCCCTGAGCACCCAAAACCATAGCCCCAGTGCCTCCAGCATGGGCCAAGGACAGGTGGATGGATAGCAGCTTCATGCACAGCAGGAGGAACTGATGGTGGTCCCTGAGAGATACATATAGAGAGTTAGTGAGGAGAGTTAGTGAAGCAAAGAGTGGATGCAAGAAAATGAATTAATCACAACGCAGTAGAATAGAAATATATTTAGAACTCAATAACTGGTTTCAGTATACTGCAGAGATGACATTTAAAAAATGAAATGACATTTTTGCATGTTATATAAACATGAGAAAGTGTTAGCATCCGTCCTAAGGTTGTCAACAGAAACTACACCACATCATGACAAAACTGGGATTTTCACCCCTAAAAACTGAGACTGTCCCTTTAAGAACAAACCTTTTGGATAAGAATGGAGCAGGAGGCATGTCGTCCCCTATTCCATCACAATAACTCTCCAGAAAGTTGCGCAGGTAGGTGAACGTACTCTCCTCCAAGTCAACACAAAAGGGTCTGTGCCAAGCCACCAGTTGTCTGAAAAAACGCAAAGTCACTTTAAAAGAGCTGAGCCAGCACATTTGTGTCAGAACAAGGAAAACGTATCCTCAGATGTGACAGTGAGGGGAAAAGAGCAGATCAGCAGTACAGAATAATGCTGAACACTGAGATCTTGCAAGACAGAGCTGCCACTTTGGGTTAGATCAGATACTTTTTACACTTTTTACAGAGCAGAGGAAATGATTTTGCAAACTGAGATGAATGTTGATAAGATTATGAGAGTAAAAGCCAGAGTTTTATCTGAGGCTGTACCTGTCTGTTGGGACTGCAGTCCAAGCTAGGCTGTGGGACGTGCCAGCAGTGATTTGCTGGATGGACACCCCTTCTAAACCCAGCACCTTCTTGGGTTTGGTGATTGGTGTTGAGGTGTGGCCCTGCCCGCACTGACCCATAGTGTTGTTTCCCCAGGCGTACACTTCATTCTCTGAGGAAAGGTGACATCGCATTTACACAGCTCATTTTTCATCAAATCCTTCAAACAAATAATCTTTACTCCCAAGACAAAAATGTTCTCACCATGTGACAGAGCCAGACAGTGGCTGTCTCCACATGAGATATCAATAATTTTGGTGATACTCAGGTCTTCTATGAACCTGGGTCTTAGGGAGGTTGTTTCAGAGGAGCCACAACCTAAACATGAGCCACAGCCCCATGCAAACACCTGGAGAAACAATAAAAATAGACAAAAATACACACACACATTTTTAACTGAGATGTTTGTTAAAGTGTTTTTCTTGTTCTTACTTTGCAATGATATGTAGAGAAATACAACTGTTATATAAAAATGAACCAAGAGCTAAAAAAGGCAGCGAATAATTATTAATATGGTCATGGTAGTATGCCCCATCAAGACTTTGTTCTACCCTATGGTACAATCAGGACGGAGACACCAAAGAAGCTAAATCAACCAGCATGCTTAGAAAAAGCATCCCGTTTGGTAAAACGGGAACTCAAAACAGGGTCTTTTATGGTTCTTTGTCTTTTGTTTTGGAAAACAAAAAATAATGAAGTGTAAAGACGCATCTCAGCCTCCACCTTTTATTTTAATTTCATATTATGTATTAAATACTGTATTGTAAAAAAAAAAAAAGTATTTCTTCTTGCTGCTTCTTTTCATTCATGTTTGAGATTCTCATTTTTTTGACAGAATGAAATAAAGTCTAACTGACTAAATAAAATGAAAGTATTGCATTCCATAAAGAAGAGGAAATCTGGATTTAAATTAGTTTTAGTGACTAAAATGTTTGTTAGACTTTTCACTCATTTCATCAAACTTCTGTGGATCCAGAAAAAAATAAAAGCCTGCACTGTGCCTGACCAAAAGTGGGTCATCTCACCTGTCCTGCAGAGGTAAGGGCCAGAGATGATTGGCTGCCAGCACACACTTTCCTGATGATGAATCCATGCAGAGCCTCGATGACTTTTGGCCGATACACACGGTTGGTGTCTCCATGACCCAGTTTACCTGCAAGGATGAGTCATGCTTGAGCGTTGGTTCATGCTTACTCTAGACATTCCTGATACAATAAACTACAAATAATAATGCCACTATGATCGTTACCATTATCCCCTCCTCCAAAAGACCACACAGTCCGTCCATCCTGTGCCACGGCGATAGTGTGCGAGCTGCCACAGGCCACCTGACCCACCCCGCTGATGTCCTTCACTAGTGTGGGCACGTTTCTGCTCTGACTGTCACTATGGCCTGATCAGGAAAAACACAGAGGATGACGGTCATGGTAGAGTACTCACTGAAATTTCTGGGACAAAAAAGGATGGATTAGAAAAAAAAAGCTTGTACCCAGTCTGCCAAAGTCTCCCTCTCCCCAAGTATAAAGCTCTCCATCATTAGTCACAGCAGCACTGTGTCTGTAGCCAGCAGACACGCACACAACAACCTGGCAGAGAAAGCACAAAATGTGAAACACAAGCTGGAGTCACATGATTTGTTTGCTGGTAAAAATATATCAAATAACCTGAGGGAACAACGTGCACAATGAAAATCCCATCCATGTCTTTGTCAAGTTCAGAAACAGCCCACATTTCATCCTGACACATCGTATTATTTGTGTCCCGGTGCCACCTTAAACGGGATCTCTGTCCAGTGTTTTCTGGATGCCTACCTTGCCGAGCAGCGGCCCTTGGATGATTTTGGGGTATTTCTGAGTAGCACTATTGCCATGTCCTAGTTTCCCATATTCTCCATCACCCCAGCTAAACACCTGGAGGAAAAAAATTGAACATTTTAAACTGAAGTTACAGAGACAGAGAAAAATCTGAAAATAATCACTTCTGCATGGGCTTAATTTAGTACGCTTGATTTAGACATCTACATGCCAACGTTAATACGACTGTTCCTAAATTTTCCCCTCACTAGTTTCTTCAATCAAGACCAGGGGTCTGCAACTTCTACTTTCACAAGGGCCATTTTGCCTCATCCCACCTGGATTAGAGTCAGGCTGGAGCCACAAAATCTACTTTATCTTTACAATAAAGACAAAAAAGTGTATACAATTCCACACATGGTAAAAATCTAGTGAATAATTATGTAAAGGAGAAGTTTTTTTGTGTTTTTAAAATTGCACCAATAATGTCTCATTTTAATTTTCTAATAATTTTCAAAACATATTTCAAAAAAAGAAAAAAATGTAGTGTCATAAATTTCATGAATTTACAAAATTTATAAAATTTCAATCAGTTGCTAACTTTTTCAAAAATTTGCAAAACTGTTCAAAAAAACATAATTAAAATGTCCAAAAATAAATAAAGACATTTCTAGAATTTACCAGAATGTCAACACTTTGCAAAAAAAAATGCTTACTTTTTCTGGAAAATGGATTTTGAATAATTTGTAAAAATTTGCAGGAATTAAAAAAAATTTTAAGTTTGCAAACATTTTGAAAATTTGCAAAATTCTGCAAAAATTTGGATTTCCTTTTTCTAAATTGGAAAAATCTCTCTCTCTCAAAGATGTGATGCATATTTTGTTCAAAAAATAGTTAACGCATGATTTAATTAAGTGTGTATGTCTTAAACCATCAATACCCTAAGTGAGAAAAATAAAATTTCTTTATTTTAATAATATTCTTCAAAGCTACAAGGAGCCACTGCAAAGGAGTCAAAGAGCCACATGCCGCAGGTTGCAGACCCTTGATTAAGACAATCTCTTCCCAAGATATTTGAATCAAAATCTAAAGGAGAAAGAACACAGGCTGGGGAAACCTCTGATTTATGTATCGGTACTTTCTTTAACTTCTTACCTCTCCCTCCAAAGTGATAGCTAAAGTGTGACCATCAGACCCCTTTGAGGAGGACACCTTCTTCATGTTCCTGTGTGGCTCCAGTACCAATTTTTTGGGCATGGATTGGTTGTTGGAGTCCCCGAGGCCCAAGCGACCATAGCTGCCTTTTCCGCAGGCCTTTACTGATCCATCTGCAGACACCGAGAAGGTACAGTACTGGCCTGCCTCAATCTGAAACAGCAGGAGGGAAAAGAAACAAGAGGAAACACAGTCAGAATAAATGTTTCAAAGACGGTTTGAAATTTATTGCGTCTTTTCAACTTTTTAACCAAGGTTGTTGCAGTGGATTGAAGTAGAGGACCGTCCTCATGTGCAGCCATACCATTTGGGCATCACTGAAGCCCTGGGTGAGCTTTGGCAGCAGGATTTTCTCCAGAGTTCCTTCTGCCAGCTGGTGGCTGCTGTTGCTGCCCCACACATACACCATCACTGTGTCACTATCCGTATCAGGAGAGGCTGTATCTGTGCTGCAGGAGCACAGGCAGTAGGATGCTAGGTTACAGATCTGTAAAAAAAAAATAAATAAATAAAAAAAAAAAAGCAGAGCAAAGTGGAGAAAATCAGCTTTTGATAATATCTAAATGTCACTGTCTGGGACTAAAATTTCTCCTACCTCCTCAAACAGGCAGAGAGCAGCCTGGGAGAGACGGCAGAGTCCATCAGCGTCCTTTTTTAGCACCTGAGTATTGACGGGGTCCCCACGGAAACCCTGTGTGAAAAAAAGAATCACGGTTAAATCTAGAGTCTGTTTTTAGTCACTATCTGCTCTATCACTATGTGTCACATATTTTTAATTGAAAGCAGAAGTAAAAAGCTGCCTGTCTTCCGAAAACGACATGTTACTGGGAGGAAATCTTAGGGGTGAACAGTAGAAATCCTAGTCCTGAGAAGCAGATCTTTATAATGCTTTAAGTAGTGTAGACCTTCCACGCTGTCTAGGGCAACAGTTTGTGAAAACACAAACATCTCTCGCCAAAAATGTTGCAGGGCTGATTAGTGTTCTAAAGGTTGACTCGATGTGCATATCAGGAGAGAGCAAGAAGACTGACTCAATCATAATCCTTGTCTGTACACGAATGCATCACTCTGAGCTCCAAATGAGTCTGTACAAATAAGGACAGCCTGCAGCAGGAAGCCATTTTCCTGCTCTCAAAACAATGGGCCTCATTCATCAGAACATTCATACATGTTTTATGTAAGTTACCTCATATTATTTATGAACTATCCACTGCTGCCAATGGAAATACATAAATACAACATAAGACAACAAAAACATAACATGCCTGGCTATAGGCAAGGAAACTACAAGGTTCATAGAGAAAACGCAAGCCTATTTATCCTGCAAGAATATCTTAAAAACTCTTACAGGATGTTTTTAGATTTTTAATAATGCATCAAGCTCTTTCCAGTGAAAAAAAGCTGCCTTGACAAGAAGAGCAGGGCTGATTGGGCTTGTTTAAGTGCAATGACAGATCATGGTGTGTTTTAACTTGCAGTTGCGGCTGAATTAGGTTTATAGTAAGTGAAATAAAAAGAGAAACTCCTCCAAAAATAGACAGATAAGTGTGAGAATAACACTTTACGTACCGAGTATTGCCTCATTTGAAAAAGTGTTTTATGGATTACATCAAAGCCCACACCAGCTGACTGCTGAGAGCTCAGCGAGGAGGAGGAGGAGGAAGACAGTGTAGTGGTGGGTGAGGACATGGAAGCAGCCAAAGCTACTTCCACCCACTCCAGCAGGAACTTCAGAGAGCCTCTTTGCATTGCCAGGCCGAGGAGCAGCTCCAGCGCTAATCTCCGCCCAGTTGGATCCGCCCCGCCAGCCCCGCTGCTCACGGACGTCTTCTTCAGGAAGTCGGCCACCTGTGCCAGGCAGTCCAGCCCCACAGATGGGATCTTGTTCTCATTGGCTAAGGAGAGAGGCGGGAGAGATGCCAGCACAGATGAGGCCGTTGCAAGCACATCATTGCAAAGCACCGATTCTGGATGCATGGAGGCTGCGTATCTCCAGTTCTGCTGCAGCAGAGAGAAGAGCAGACTCAGACCAGTCCTCACGCCCATTTCTATCAGAACATCTGTACCGGATTTGACTTTGGATGGAGCACCCGGCAGGCAGGGCTCTGAGGCCAGCTCGAGTTGCCCACATTCAGTTCCGCTGTCTGTGGACTGGGAGGGCAGCTGCACCCTGAACTTGTCGTGGTATTTGCTGTGCAGCGCATAGTAGATCCTCTGGAGGACCACCAGCCTGTGGTGGAGGCCTAGAGTGTAGGAAGTTTGTGTCAGCATGCGGTGAGTGAGCCATCGCTGGCTGTGAAGCAGGGATGACAGGTACTCTTCCTTCTCCGCTGAGGCACTGGACTCACACTCAAAGTCTGGCAGGCGTGGGCCGACCAGCTCTTGAACCGGTTGAGCGAGAGTCACCACCTCCTTGTTGGTGAGGAGCTTGTTGTAGAGCCCGGCAGCTCCATCTCTCCTGGCTGTCTGTATGCTATCCTCTGAAGCCCAGGAGCTGTTAAAGTGCTCCTGCCACTTCAGCAACACATGGGTCTGACAGGGCACCATGTCTGAGCATTATATCTCCACCCTCATCTCCACCTGAAACACAAAAACATGGAAAAACACAATTAAAAGAGCAAACAAGGCCTGTGTATGTGCAGATAATGAAATTCAAAAATTGCACTCCCTAACACTCCATCAACAAAACAACATGACTCATTCAGAGTCAACATTTGCAGCCAAGAACCAATCTCCTAATGCCTCTCCTGCCAAGTAAATGCACTATACAAGTGTCAGGTTTCTCCTTTAGCGATGGCTTTGTTCCAACATAAAATACATCCAGGCTAGTGGCAGAAGCCCAGTGGGTATCACAGAAATGGGTCAGCTCGTACTGTGCTAAGTGATAATCAGCACTCCCACACTATTAAGAAGACGTATGTCTGATACATTTTGTACTGAGAGGCACAAAAGGATATACAGTGCATCCAGGAAGTATTCACAGCGTTTCAGTTTTTCCGCATTTTATGCTACAGCCCGTTCCAAAAAGAATAACATTTTTATCCCAAAACCCCTCCATGGAGTACCAGATAGCCTAGTTGAAGTTGCATTCCATGAGGTTTGCCTTCATGCAGGTGGCCCAGGTTCAAATACAGTCTGCGGCCTCCTACCTGCATGTCCCTCCTCACTCTTGCCCTGTTTCCTGCTCTATCCACTGTCCCCTCTACTATCTAATTAAAGGCATAAAAGCCCAAAGATTATTAAAAAAAACACCCCATATGACAATATGAAAAAAAGTGTTTTTTGAAGGTTTTACAAATTTATTGAAAATAAAAACTAAGACATCAAATGTACATACGTATTTACAGCCTCACCTCACCTCACCTCACCGCCTCTAGTTCTCCTCACTGGGCTATTTTTAGTAAGATTATGGGAGCAGGATAGGCAACTCTGACAGGCTATGATGATAGACATTCACAGGCAATGCAAATATCTATCTACTGTTATTTCTCAACACTTTAAAATACTTCCATATGATGCATAAACCCCGATGTGCTAAAGCACAGATAAGCTATGAATGCTAAGATGGTAAAGCAGGCCCTACATATACAAATGTTATAGAACTGACCACACAGAGCAAGGGATCAGTTCCCTGTCCCAAAAGAATTTGGTGCATGACAACCCAGTCTTTTACAACATTTCTTTAATGCTGAGTCTCAAATCTACAACTTCCACTCGTACACTGCTTACACTGCATACAGTAAGTAGTGGGCTGGGACCATATGCTATTCTCGCCATTTGATTCTTTTACGATTTTTAACATGATCTTAACACCAGACCATATTTTCCCATAAAATGCACATCATGTGAGTCAGAGAGAAACATTTCACCCTCTGCTGGAGAAAAGTGGTAATATTTTTTTTCCAATCCAGTTTCTAAAGTGAAGAATTCAAATTTGAAACAAAAGATTATTTTTTTGACCAAGAATTTTTTGTCAAACAAAACATTGTGATGTGTCAATTTTCGATTGTTTTCTCCAACCCCTACTAAGTACACTGCATATACTAAGTACACTATGTACATTGCGTACACCAATTGAGCTACATACTTGCTAGTGCAATGCACAAATTTTGGCAGGGTAGTGTTGTCTCAAATCAAACACTGGAAATGACAATCGCAGCCATCGTCCATCATTTGATCTATTCCTGCTCCTTTCACTGCATAGACAAGATGGAAACAGTTGAAGGTCAGAACTGTCCTGCTTTTAACTCTTTGGCAAATTTTAATGCACCTACCAAGAGCTATATTTGAATATCTGAATTCAGGCAATTTTTTAAAATAGTTTGTTATGGTTGGGCCAAGGTAGTGAGAGAAATAGTTTAAGTAGATCATCTTGTATGTGTCTATTTGCACACTGGTATGGTACATGGGTGATTTCAGGATACAGGCAATATTTATTTCATGACACTTCAAAGGCATTAACAACACCTCATAAATCTTAAACCAAGAGACAGGAAGATTTAATAACTGCTAGGCTAGATGTAGAATGCAATAAAAAAAGAAATATTGTAAATGAAATTTTTTCTCTAAGGTTTAAATAACAGATCATCAGGTTGAAGTGAAGCAGACTGGTAAAATCAGCTGTTCATCAGCAGGATATAAATCTCTATTCTCTCAGGCCATGACTTAGAATCTTTGTAGGATACAAGACATAAACAAGAAAAGCACGAAATGTCAGAGGAGTGAGAGAATGCCAGTCACCAGCAGTGGCCAGCATGCCATTTTGACCACACTCCCCAGTCACGGAGCCTGGGCCGTCTTGCCTTGCCTGAGGCCTGTGGGGCTATATGGTTTCCACTTTGTCCAAAAATAACACCAAGTACTGATATAGTTATGGGCCCTTTAGTACAACAACTACCAGCACAAAACCACCAGAAATGTATGTCTGAAGTTGTGGGACATTAACATCAAGGGTGTCTCATGGGTTTGCCTCTGTTTTCCTCTCACTCAGCAAGATTCAGACTTGATACAGACTCTCACCTCACACCAGTCTATTTAGAGTGTTTATAAATACACACAGACATAAAACATATTGTATTACTAGTTATTAATTACAGATGACAAGTCCAGACCTGCAAGTTGCCAGTAAGCTATGAAATAGAAATAAAAACATAAAGGGCTCGTGTGTCAGTCTTGAGACTAAATTAAATCAGGCGCAGGCGCACAGCAAAAAGCAGGATCAGGGACTGACTTTAAATACATGCAGCAGCCTGTGTGATAACAGGAAAAGTAAATGTCAGTCATATCAGGGAGCGAAACTGGGGCACATTTCTAAGCTGAAATATAAACCTTTAATGTGACATTTTTTAGTCTGGATCCCAAAAAAAAAAAGTTGTAGTCAAGACAGAGGATTTAAACTTAGGGTGCAAGAGTTAATCCACCTTTGGACTGAAAGCTTTTGCACATCAGTTCATCCTTAACAAAAAAAAAGGTTGTTAAATAGATCATAGTTGATGATAACTAAACACTATTATCATCATTTTAGCTATTCAATCTCTCATCAAGCCTCTTACAAGAGTGTACCCGACTGGTGGAAAGGTTTTTTTTCTTTTTGTTTGCTTTTTACATTTCCTAGAAGATGAAAGGAGGAAAAAGTCCAGAGTTCGGTGTTGCAATGACTCCTCTTTGTTTTTTTTAAAAAAATGTCAAAGATTTTAAATTAAAAATGCTTAAAGAAAAGCATTTCTTTTACCTTCATAAACACACTTACTTTGTTAATTTGAAAACTAAGTCAAACTGTGCATGTGCTGCAGGATGGCTGCTCTGATTCTATCATTAAATGGATAACAACAGCAGATGATAATGACAAACTGCTATCATTTTTTTATGTTTTCTCAAACATCCAGATTTTCACACAATAATGATGGGAATGGGAATGTTCTCTCTTTTTTTGTTTGTTTGCTCATTTGTCTGAGCTTCCTTATATTATCAAGAAAATAAATGACACAAATTTCTGAGCCCAAAATGTGACAAGGCTGTCATACTTCTTGTTTATTTCTTCAAAATCTCAAAGATTTTTAATTTAAAGAGTTCAAAAAAAAGGCACAAATGTAACCACATTTATTTGGATAATTTAATAACCAGATACTTTGTGTTTGCTGCACTGAATCTATCATTGAATAAGTAATAATTGATGATAATTATGCAACATCTTCAACTTTTTTTGTACTTCCTTATTATCGAGCCTTACACAAGACAGTGAGGGACAAATGAAGATGCTTCTTTTTTGTGTGTAAGTTTCCAGAAGCTACAAGTAAAGAAGTGGAAAAAACAATATGAGCTAAAATGAATCCTCGTCTTCCCCAAATGTCAAAGAGCTTTTATTTGAAGAGTTCTCAGAAAAGTATAAATTACCTGCCTAAATCGCACTGACTAAAGGCAGTCAGGGTGACTCTGACACCTGGATGACCTTTTCCCCTATGTCTCTACCTCAGGAGACATTTCACTTGAAATGTGTTTTGGCTGCTGCTGTCTCAACAAAAAATTCATCTGTGAGTTGATAATATTTAACATGGGCCATTTTTTGGAAAACATGAGTGATCTTGCCGAAATAGTGGTCAGGTAAGGCCATTTATTGTGTGTAAATCATGCAAATAGCCCTAAATAGTGAATGTTTACACCTGTGACTTGTTTGATTGTACTCAGTGTCCATGTATAAATAATCAGTTAGTTCCTTAGCTGCATATTTCATCCAAAGCTGCACAGATTTTCTGAGTACTGAGCCATGAGGAAAGCAAAAAAAGCTGTCCAAGGACCTGTGAAGATGAAGCCTCTAAACCAGGAAAATGATTAAAAAAAAAAAAAGATTTGAAATTTGATAAAGAAGTGGAAAATAAGTGATCCTGTTGATGACGAATTCTGCCAGAGGGTGTAAAATGATAAGCACAACTGTAACAATACATGCATGATGAATGCTGATCAAAACACATCAAACTCTGAACATGCATCTTCAGCATTTGTCTGTCATTTTGACCAGAAAGAGGGGAATAAACAAGCCAAAATACCTTCAATTGATTCAGAGTGTAAGTCGAAGCATTAAGTTGCACATCAATGCTAATAAGTCACATAATTCATCCACATTAACGGTGTAGTACATCTGCCTTCTCACTTCAGCATCTGTCAACATTTTGCAGCGCCTACATGTTCATCGAAATGTAGCAGCGGTTAGCTCACCGTTATGTGAAGCTATTTCTATGATAACATCCGACGTAGAGAGATAAATTTGTGAATTTGAAACGCAGTCTCTACCGTGTCATTCACATACACCGGTTGTGTTATTCTGCATCTGCGTTGACAGTTGAGCTAACACTGGCTGCAGTGCAGTTGCTAGTCGGCTCCATGGCTGTCAAACGGACCAAGCCCCTCCGCTGGTTGGCTGACAGCCTCCACAGAAACACTACAGCGACTCGCTCACGTCCCAACAACATTTACAGCTTGTTACAGCGGTATAAAAACACTCTGCAGGCCGGTAAGTTACCTTGACAGTAAACCTCCGCTGGTTTATGGTTGACGTTACCTGTCCCGTCCCAGTGAGGTCTCCCTTGGACGTGAATATCATATCAACCTTCTCCGCTTTCCTTTTCTTCTTCGTCTGTTTGTGATACAAATACTGATGAAAACGAGTGTCACCACCATGTGTCCAGAAGTATGAACTGCAGCCGTAATGACAGATTTGACAAGCTTTTGATTTGTATTCATCCATATCCTAACACTAATTCTTAACTAATTATCTTCACTAATATTACTCCTTTAAAAATTTATGTGCATTGAAACATGTAGTCCAAAGTGCTTTACAAAAGAATAGAGACAATAGATAACAGCAAGATGTGGGAGAAGTCCTAAAGGAAAATAATCAATAGGACAACTATAGTTGCATGGCAATGAATAAAAATAAAAGAATAATATAATATGTGTTACAACATAAAAGAACAATCAATCAATCAATCTTTATTTGTATAGCGCCAAATCATAACGCCAAATAGCGCCAAATCATAACAAATGTTATCTCAAGACACAAAAAACATGTACAGGTCTAGACCCATAAATGTTAATACAATTTTATTAGCAGAAACCCAACATCAAGACAAGATAAGGAGTCTTATCTTATCTTGATCCACCATGAGTACAGGACTTTGCAGCATTTAGCAAGTTACAATGGCAAAGAAAAACCTCCCTTTAACTGGCAGAAACCTCGGACAGAACCAGACTCATGTTAAACAGGCATCTGTCTCAACATAAAATGATCAGCATTAATAACTGTTTCAATAACATAAAATGACTTACAATGAAAAAAAGTATAGTGTGTGTGTGTGTGTGTGTGTGTGTGTGTGTGTGTGTGTGTGTGTGTGTGTGTGTGTGTGTGTGTGTGTGTGTGTGTGTGTGTGTGTGTGTGTGTGTGTGTGTGTGTGTGTCCCATCACTGGACTTGCTTTTCCTGGCTGTTGAGGTTCAATATTTATGCACAATTCCAATACTATTTGAGTGTTTAACTGACCATTATTTGTCTTTTTGACTATCAATTCACACTTCCACTAAGGTAAGAAAAATATACTGCACACGAGTTAGTTAAACTTGCTGTGGATGGATCATCAGATCAATTCATTTACGGATAAACAGATATTAAGAAAAACTTAAATATCATGGAAGTCAAAGAAAAAAAGTATGAAAAAGAAAAATACTAAAAGCAAAGCAAAGTGGGGACAAACGCAAGGTTTATTTTGTAATTATTTAAAAAAAACTGGAAACAACTCCATGTTCATCCCAAAAAATAAATATAAAATAATTCTCAGTGTCAATTTCATTTCCTGTCCAATAATCAATGGGTGTTGTGACTGGAATCATTTAATCCCAGCCAGTCACGACAAACCCGATGCAATGGGATGTTTGGGGGTGTCGTCACTCATCGAGACAAAAACAAACCAAAGATAACTTCTGACATCAGGTCACACGCTTTTCAATTCCTGGATGGCGGTGCAGAGAAAATCCCACTTCCAAGCCGGATTTCTAAAAAGGGGACTGACTGGCCTAAAAGGACAACACCGGAATGAGGAAATTGACGAGGAGGGTAAGTCATGTGCAAAACAAAGTTGTTCATTGCTGATAACCATACAACCTGATGCACCACAGGTCACTCTGCACAAGTCTCCCAGAGGTGCTCCGTGCTACTGTCTCTCTCCATCTCCAACACAGCAGCCCTCCGCGCTCTCCCTGCACCCAGCCATGTCTTTTCTTCTCCTCACAGTCTTGTCTTCACTTCTTGTGCATGATGCGGAGTCGTGGGGCAACAATGTCAAGTACGCCGTGAACTGTCCGGACCGATGCAACGTGGAGCGGTGCGGGACGCAGCGCTGCACACGGACCGTCCTGGATGACTGCGGCTGTTGCCAGGTGTGTGCGGCCGGCAGAGGGGAGCACTGTTACCGCACCGTGTCGGGGATGCACGGGGTGAAGTGCGGACCCGGATTATTTTGCGAGTTCTACAAGGATGAAGATGATTACGGAGACGAGTATGGCATCTGCAAAGGTAGGTTAACAACCAACACTTTCACATGCCTGTAGGCTATGCTGCATTTTGAAGATGTGCTGCCCCACTGCACCAAACCCCATTTGGTTTTTTACAATTTTTAAGGATGATTATCACAAAAAGCACCACTGAGCCAAATGTATCTGTAAATGATGTTTTTTAAATGAGACTAAACATTTAACCACGACAGGCTACACCCAAATATTAAAGCTCCTGCAACTATTCATTTGTATTATTTTTGTGAATATCCCCCTTTATATTGATAACTGAATATCAGTATTTGGATCTGTGACACTAAAATAGAGGGCTAGATCAAATGCATAATCTCAAATTTTCAAAAGACAAAAAAAGCAAGAACTCCCTCATATGAGTTTTTTTTTTGGTTTGTTTGTTTTTATGTTTTTTGCTTTTGCAGACTGCTTGTACGGGACCTGGGGAGTTGAGTGCCGCAAGACCTGCAACTGCAAAGGTGGCATCTGTGACAGAGAGACAGGAGCGTGCCTCAACCTTAAATTCTTTGCCAGAATTGCAGGCAAGCTCAAGACAGAGTCACAAGCAGGTAACTGTGCAAGTTCTTTTGATTCACACAGAGTATCTTTCTCAAACTTGTCTGAATGAATGAATTGCTGTGTTTCAGGTGGAGAGCTGGGCTCAGGGGAGGTCAGCGCTGCTCAGAGCACAGATCAGCACACAGACAGATCCACAGCTCAGAAGCAGCTCATCCCTCGCTGACCAGAGGACTGATTCTCTTCTGTGTAAATGTAGCATTAACTTATAGATGAACTGAAATATATATTTTAGTATGTTAAGAAAAAGATGTCAAAATGTTTCTACTGAATTCAGTGTTGGGTCTTGATTTGACACCATCTTTTTTCTGAAATATGCAGATGAAATGTTTTTCTTTCTCTGACTCATCTTTTTTTTTTTTTTTTTTTTTTTTTTGGTTTTGTACTAAATCTGTTTCTTATACAATTTTTTTAAAAAATGTGCCATTTTAAGTTCTTATTATCCTCTTTATAAGTTTCTTGTTTTTTTTCTTACTTCAAATTACTTTTCCATGAATACTTTTTCAATTGTGCTGTATAAAAGTGGGCATGTGAAATATCCTGTATATAACACCAGCCAATGTCAAGAATGGTCTTACAATTAAACCAAAGCTATCACGGAGTGTTGTCCTGTTTATCCTTCTTTTTTAAACCTCATGACCTGTGTATCGTTTGGCGCTATAAACTGCATTATCATGAAATCTGTGATGTAAAATTGATGTATTGTGAATTTTAAAGAGTTTGGATTTTTTATTTAGGTAAAACTTATGGCTATCCTGACTTAAACTATTCATTTTAGGCTCTGGAGATGGGTATCACAAAACAAGGAACCAACTTAGATATAGGTGAAACTGCAAAAAAAGTTGTAAATTTAGATCTTGTTACACTGTAATGATTTTTCATATTTTCATGAAAATGAGATAAGTAATAGAAGATTGTGTTTCAATCAGAGTTTCTCTAAGGTTTCTTCCTCTGTGTTGGATAATATTTGCTGGATTTTTCAACAAAGCTGAGTGAGCTTTGTTTTGTGTACCTTGTGCTCTGACTATTTTTAGCACTTTCATGTGCTTTGAGTATCTGAGGCACTGTAAAGGCCTGGGTGTGTGAATTCTGCAGACAGTCTAACAGACAGATGTAGCTCTGCAGAGAGTCTGTAATTCTCTGTTAGGCAGAAGAGACAGAAAAGACTAAATTAGAACAGCAAATGCAAACGTACATGGAGCAAATGTGTTTTTTCCTTGCTCTTTTGAAAAAAGGGAAGTTTGAAGTGGTTAGAAGAATACTGTGTTGTTACATGTTTCATTTTCACCATTCACCTCTACTTAAGAAAACTAGTGTAATGTAAACTCTGAATAGTACATATAGGAGAGAAAGGTTAGATAAGCTGAACATCTTTCAGTGTTATCTGAGATTTAAAAAATGAGGGATCCTACTGAGATTTTGATTTAAGGGAGGTAGTGAAAGCTTCTCTAGGCAGTAAAAAATGTTAAGAAGTCAGGATGGAAGTATGTATTTTAAGTAGAAGGAATTATGGTTTCCCATGATGACATGAAATCTGAAAGTGGTCAGAGTGGCTGAGAAATTTTTCAGGCATCCTTGACTCTTAAGTCCTGGGATGCCCTTCTTTCCCCACAAATGGCAATATGTTATTTGCTCCCATGCATAAAACATTTCTCAGGGATGAAAAAAATATTTAGTTAGCATGAGAAGAAGTGAAGAGTGAAGATGGGTTAGTGGCTTCACTTTTTCTCATGCTTATCAATGTGGTCAAAGCAATGCAAACAAAGCAAATGAATGGAAATTATTTAATTCCAGGTAGTGTTTAAAGCTCCAGTGAGAAGGTTTTATTTGGTTCTAAATCCGACTCAAATTCATGACTCTGTACAAATTTGAAAAAATAAATAAATATATAAAAAAACAAAGACCATTGAGGAAAAACTCAGACAATACTAATTAGAGTAACTGTTAATGTGTGAATACACTGGTGGATGGTAGGTGTCAGAAAAAAATGATTAAATACATCCTGCTGATAAAACCTTTTCGTCACGTTTCATGGTAACGAATCCTGATGAGTGACACATTTGACTTTAGCAGAGACTGCTTTGTCTATAGGGGGCACAAAAATTGGCGTAAACAAAAGTTTCTTTTTAGGAGCTTTAAAGTCTTTCTTGAAAAATTTATGTCTGTGAAAAGTTTAAATAAGTCTCAACTCTTCCCCTCCGAAAATTTCATCAGCAATTATACAACTGAAATAAATCAGAAATTTTTACAAATGATTTCGACTAAAAATATTTTTCAAGTAAAGTGCTTTTGAGAAACATTAAGTTTCTTAGCTTTAAGTGTATATAAATGTCAAATCCTTTAATTATATACCTTGCACTTTAATAAAAACACAGCATACACCAGTTGTATGTCATTCTAATGCGAGTGTAATTAGCAAATCGTATTGCACAGAAAACACTCTGAAACACTTTGTTTTAAGGAAATGCTCCATCCCAAATGCAGTAAAAATATGTGTAGCTATTATATCTGTGTCTGTTACTTTGATTTTTAAAAGATGAGTTTAAACCTTCATTTTATTTGGAGCTAGATGATATTTGCCTCCTCCTTCGACGGAGAATGATGTAGGTTTCTTTTGCACCCAGTTTCACTACATCACATGGTGGTATTAAAGCACAAAACATCTTACATAGATTGAAAAAACATTCTAAAATTTTGGCCCAGACTGCACAAATAGTCCTGTCCTGTCTAAAATTAACTCTTATGAGCCTCACCTCTGACTCTTACTGGTACACACACACACCCACACACACAAATGTTTTCCAGTATTCAGCTTGTTTATTTCCCGTGCTTCCTGACACCTGTGAAAATGGCCTTTCTTCCTGTTGTTGTTGTGTCTACCCAGAACAGGAATTTAAAAGCTGTTTTGTTTTTGTTTTTTTCCTTTTTTTCAAGAGACACTCCAAAAGCTTGGAATTTATAAGTGACACAAACAACTTCCCTTGTGGGGTTGTTAGAAGAGGAAGCTTCCTTGCAGTGTTTTTTTTTCTTTAAAGGTCTAACCTTTCTTTTAGAAAATGGCACGCACAGACATTAAAGGTTAAACACAGGCTAAGCTTTAATGCGCTGTGAAATAAGGCATATATATTAAGGGCACTGATTTTACCTATGTTTTTTTAAGTCATCTGCTTTAATATTTAATGAAGTAACAGGTTTACCTAACAAAGTTATTTTTCAAATTAAAATAAGAAAAAAAAGTGCAGCAAAAGACCTTGAACAAATACATGATTGTTCTTCTACTTCTTCAAAAAAAAATTATATTTAGTTTATTTATTTATTTACATATTTTATTTATCTTACTTTATTTTATTTTATTGTCATTTAACTGAAACTAAACAAAATTAAATCTAGATTTTTTTTTGTCAAGTATTCTAAAGGGAAATCAGTCTCATAGCATTCCAAATTTTGTTAACTATTGCAAGACACACAGGGATGCACCCGCTCAACCCCAGGACAAGGTGACAAGCACACGAACACATACACACATACAGGGTGACACAGTGACACGGGTATGAAAGCAGTCCCCGTTTCAGGACCGGACTGTTCATAAGTGCTAAAGCTCAAATGTTCCTCCTGTTCCCTTGAGAACCGTCAGGCTGAAGTCTCGCAACCAAACAAAGGACCCTGGAAAATAACAGGAAAGCGTTGGTGAGAAATACCCTTTATCTGACTCCCTGAACACGTCACTGCCGCCTCTGTAGAAACAAAGGTGCGTGAATGGAGTAGTAAATAACACTGATTTACTGCAAATAGATGTTCTGGTATTTACAGTCTGGCCCGGCCTCAACAGGTTGTTTATTGGAGCCATGGACGACAACGCTTAATGGGGACAACACATAAACACTGTGAAGAAGGAAATTAAGCCATGAGGTTGATTGCATTGATAACAAATATCTAAACTGCACTGTGAAACACAAGCTGCAGTGTTTAGTATTTCAATTGATTTATAAAGTTTGTTTCCCAAACACCAATGGCCTCGCATGGACATGCAGGAAATAAACAAGTGAGGTAAGATGGCAGCCTGAGCATCCCCCTCCTTGGAGCAGGGGCATTCTCTCACTGAGCTATAATCCAAGAATTGCCAGAATGAACTGGGACTGATGTCAAACCAAAATGCTATGAATATGCTAGAAAAAAAAAAAAAAAAGAAAAGAAAAACAGTGCAAGACAGCTCGTACTTTGAGGAGGAGTATGATGAGATTTGGCCTCCAAAAAACAGCTGAAACTCCATGCTGTCAGTCATTGTGAGTTTTGTGATGTGGGATTAATACCACATCCAAGAGGAGAACATGAAACATGTCATTTTCAGGTCTGATAGCAGATAAAGCACATGTCTGTGCTCCACTGTGAACATGTTATCTTTTCACAAAACAAGGATTCTCAATATCAGGACTATCTATTGAATTGTAAAGCATACATTTTCAGACACAGGAGAAAAATACTGCAGGGTAGTGAGGTACTGATTGATTTGTCATTACTTAGTCGACAAAAGGGGGTGCAAAGCTGAATATCCAAAAGTTTCAAAAGTTAAGGAACTTAAACTTTATAGGGGTCAAAGGTCAACACCAACAACAGTGTATGCACCAAAGCATTACAATAACTAACACAAACCACTTCACAGTGAACATTACTTTCTTAAAATAGGACACAACCAATCTAAGATGGCAATGTGTTGCTTTGGCCATAACAGAAACTGACCCTATTTACACTGAGCCACTGACCATCATCACCAGTTTTGGGTGACCTTATCTAAGGTGATCAGCCGATCGTCAGTGCATGTGGAGATCTGATCTTTCAGTTGGAGGTGGTACGGGAACACTGATGCCAGTTAACACGTTTATTAGCAAACAACAACACGTTACTCTGGTTCTACAACCTGCAGCTCTGGGGTCTCATGAGGCTCTTTGACTCCTTTGCAATGGCTCCTTGTAACAACATCAGCAGCCCACCAACTTTCCATTCACCTGTGGCTAACCACAAGACTTACACCCCTGGTAAAATAACTAAATATACAAAAAGACAAATCTGAATCTTTAATTCTGTGTGAATAAATTCAATAACTGCAAGCCTGTCGACTTAATATACATGCTTAACATGTGGCACGACATAAGAAAACAACAACAACAACAAAAGATAAATAAAACACCAAAATATTTCACAAATTTCTGAAATTTCAATGTTTATAAAAAATTGTGTGAATTTTAAAAATTCATTTCTTTATGAAAATTGTGCAAATTTACATTTAAATATTTGATTTTTGTTTCAATTTGCAAATGCAAATTTTTGTAATTCAAGAAATTTTGGAACTATTGCAAATTTTTGTTTCCCCCCACAAATTGCAAACATTTTTGCAAACTTGTGAAATTTGTAAATTTGTAAATTTTGCAAATTTTTAAATTATAATTTCAATATGAATGTTTAATTTTTTTTTTTCGGTTCATCTTGTGGGGTTTCCCACTGATTAATCCCAGGACAGATCCCCAAATGACCGAGACGAGCCGTCCCACTTTTTGGAACCCTTCTTCTGGGGTGCCAGACAAAACCAATCCGATCCCGGAAGGTGAAGCTACGACACTGCAGTCCGCTGATTGGTCGAAAGAATCGTCTCTTATCGCGCGACAGCGGTTGTGTTTCTCCTCGCGCGGCACTGCCTTCTCTGAAATGGAACGTTCTGTGCTTTGTAACGGAGAGCCACGTGAAATCACAAAGAAGGCGAACTACTGGATGTCTTCCAGAGTTTCTCTTTGTGTACTGTGTTGCGTTTTTCTTCTTCGTTTGATTAATTAGCGGGCACACCGTGTTGCGCTGCTGTGGCGTCACGTTACTGCAAAGCTATCATCATTGGTAAACATGTCC
The DNA here is from genome assembly GCF_033239565.1 of Halichoeres trimaculatus. Lineage (NCBI taxonomy): Eukaryota > Metazoa > Chordata > Actinopteri > Labriformes > Labridae > Halichoeres > Halichoeres trimaculatus. The sequence goes on along the minus strand of NW_027437194.1, from coordinate 16,318,218 downwards.
TCCCTCTTATTTTAAATGCTACATATCTGAAAAAGTAACATTGTATTGGTTGAATTATTTCAGCACATTTTTTCATGTTTTTCTTTATCCATGATGTATTATCACTATTTTCATAACCCTTGTTTGTAACCTTGTCTTTCTGTAGGAGAACAGACTGAGCTACTCTTAAGTCCACCGTCCTGCACATGATGCTGCAAGAAAGCACTGAAAGCCCTAAACTTTATCCCTCACCAGCAGATATCTTCTGCTGCTGAACACAGACTAAAAGAGGCAATGGGCAGATTAAGGTAACATCCTTTGATTCTCCATAAATATTTGTTTATCTGGCTACCACTGATGCCTGATCCCGTAAACTAAGAGAGTAAATCCCTCTTAGACAGTGGTTCAGAGAGACCAGTTGAATTATTTTCCTGTTGTAGAGTGTAAACTTGGAGGAGAAGACATGGTGGTGTTGGAGTTCCTTAGCTGGTTTGAGAAAGACTTCTTCCCCTGGGTGAACACCCTGCCCTGCAGCTGCGGAGGAGGAGAGGCCCAGAACTCCAGCTCTCAGTCCCACCTTTGATGGGGAGCCCAGAGAGTGGTAAACCACTGTAACCAACTCTCCACCAGACTTCTCAGGTGTGTGTGTCTTTGTGTAGTATCAAAGAAGGATTCTTGAGTCAGTTGTTGCCAACACATTAAAAAATGTTAAAAGGCTCAAATTTTTGTGTGCACAGAAAGCTCAATGATAATCAAAGATGCCACTGATGTTTTTGTTATTGTTCATTTCAGGTACAACAATCCAGAGAAGCTGCTAGAAACCAGCTGGGGGCGCTGTGGGGAGCGGGCCAACTATTTCACATTGTGCTGCTGAGCCATGGGCTTTGAGGCCAGATATGTGTGGGACAGCACAGGTGTGTAAACACTGATTTAAAGACCTGTTTGTGATTTTGTTCAGCATATTCGAAGGGGTTAGTAGACAAACTGGATATGAATCTATTTTTACTAGGGAAAAAAAATCAAGGCTTATTGAGATTCTAGGTTAGATGTTTTACAAGTGACCAGCAGAGAGCAGTGCTGCATCAAAATAAGAATGAGATGTGGTCTTAAAAGTGGGGGCACTCAAGTTTATCATCTCTTATAGCAAATTTGGCCTTTCAGAATAAGTTATGCACAAACAAAATAAAACAACTACTTAAAGTTGTAGAACAGGTATCGCCCAAATTTACAGATGTATTACAATTATTTGTCAAGGGTGTTTCCAGTTTATGGAGCACAAATGTTTTGGATTTTGTTTTTACAGCAAAGAAGAGTGTTAGGAAATGTTTGCATAGAAAAATAGATCTTAAAAGAAAGTTGATGTTAGCCCTTACCTTTGCTTTTGCCAGTGAGTGTCTCAGCAAATTTATAGAAAGGGAAAATCACTTTCCTGGAATGTGTTTCAGTCCTAACTAAAGCAACTCCTGGTATGTATAAAAAGAAGTACATAACACTACTGAAATGCCACTAATGATCTCTGCACTTATCTCTTCTAAATTGTACTGCTTCCTTTTAGATACTTTTAAAAGACAGAAGATTAGATATGTTTTGTGCTTATGTTTTGAGGCATTTGATGCAATAAGAGATGGAAGATCCCAGGGCTAACAGGAGATGATGTAAAAGAACTTGAGTGGAATGTGTGATAGCCCTATGACTAAAAGCAGTTGGACATTATAACTGCAATAACTGTTTTGGCCACTTGGGAGCATCAGAAACAAGCTATTGAGACAATGCTGCTGCACTCAACTGTGAACAGTTCTGTATGCTTATGATACAGTCTCTATTTACAACTCATTCACAAAGTTACTGACTAACAGATGGCTTCTATGGCTCTCTGCAGTTCCTGCCTTCATAAACAACATGGATATGAAGAACGCTGACACACTATCTGAGTCAAAATTAATTTACTTTTATATGCAGTTGAATTTTTACCCTAGGCCATAATGAAAGGCAAGTAAAGAGATAAAGTCAGTTCCACTTTTTAACATAGCAAAACGTGAAGAAAGTATATAATAAATGAGCTCTGGGAAAAGCTTCTCATCTTCCCCCAAGGATTTCTGTTATCCTTCCAGAAGTCAACTGTCCAAAACCTCTGACTTCAAGACCATGAGAATAGCATTTCCATTGAGAACAATTCGATTCCCAGGGGCTCTTTCTGTGAAGACTCATCCTCTCTAATCTCCTGAGTTATCTTCTGTCAGCTATGTCCCCCACACAGTTCCTCATGAGAGTAGATGCAGCTCTGGTTTGTTTACAGATGGCCACTTCTTACGTCACAAGGTCACAGTGCTTCATGTTCAGCATTCCACGTCCTGCAAATATAATAAAACATGCTGAAAGATGGCTGAAGACAGATGGCTCAGAGCTAACGCTGCTTTAGTCTCAACATTTCATTTTGTCTTAATGAAGTTTTTCATGACGCCAAGAAACCTTCCTTCAGTGTGTATATTTAAGATTTTACTGGTTTGATGAATTCTCTGTGTTCCCTCTACTGACTTTTGAATATTAATACAACTATACAGCTGCAAAGTAATATGCAAATGAAAAATATTAGTCTTCCCAAAAAAGATGCCATTTATTTTGGGAAGAAAGCTAACCAAAAAGTAACACTACAATGAGTTAGAGTGAATAATGACCGCTGCCAAAGAGAGGCGCATTTAGTGGCAAGCCCCGTTAAAAAAACCCAAGGAACTCTTTTGGGGCGGTGAAACACTTAACATATCAAGATTAGAAAAAAAAAAACCTTTTTTCTGCTAAAAAAAAATAGCACACTTCAGGCTCTTCAAATTTTCAAAATATTGCTGTATCAGCTAAAAGAACCATAGACTTGAAACAGAGTTAGGCTGTATTCAGACCAGAAAAGTCCTTTGGTCCACTTGTTTGGTCCGGACCAAAAGCAGACTTTATTTTTTTCGTTTGGTGCAGTTCGTATTCAGATTGTACTTTTTGCAAGTGGACTATATTCTGTAAACACATCCACGTGTGTGACGATCAGTGCTCTCATTGGACAGCACTGACAAAGGGCGGCACACAGAATACAGACCCGGAAATGGAGGTAAACATGTGTGTTTGTGCTCTTATTAGAGCTGCAAAATCATTTTCAGTTTCAAGAGCAGCTCCTTCAAAGCAGGCTTAACAACACAGTTTCAAATTTTGGAACAGCGAGGACGAATGCGCGCAGCAAGGAGACGCTATGCTCTGCATGTCCTGACCCACAACATGCCAAAAAGTGGGTCTCGGACCGGTTGTTTGGTCCGCACCAGGGTTTGTTTGTGTCTGTTCACACCTGAATGGAAAGTCTGCACCAGCGTGGGAAACAAACCCTGGTCCGTTTAGAGTGGACCAAACAGTCCAGAGGCCTATATCACGAAGCAGGATTAGTGTCTTAGCGAGATAACTTCAGGGTTAACTCTCGATTACTGATAGCACGAAGCCGGTTCCTTTTTTATCAGAGTAGATCACCATGGTGACCTACTCTGAACGGTTATCCTGCTCTGGAGCAGGATAAGTTGGAGGTTGAATGCGATCCTATACAAAAGCCCCTCCCACTGGCCAATCGGCTTCTCAGAAACAGTGGCCTGCCCTTTTCTCCTGAACCCGGTGGACAGAGGCACACAAGTTGTAAGAAGAGATACGAAAAGAAAGGGTGTTTAAAGATCGATCAGATCCACTCGATCAAAGCGACGATTCGCTGTATGAGAGGTATAGGTTCTGACGGCCCGGACTACTCTACCTCTGTGAAATATTAGAGCCGTACATTGTCCGTGCAACCCGCAGGAGCGGTGCACTGACTGTCCCACAGACATTGTGCATCGCCCTGTGATTCTTTGCCACGGGCAGCTTCATGTACTCTGTCGGGGATGAGGAGCGGCTGAGCAAGTTTACGGCATCCCGTGTTGGCTGCTGCACTCACGTAATTTAGGGACGAATTCATAGCGTTCCCAGGATGAATGAGAAAGAGGTCGAGCCAGTTACCTGTGATAGGAGCTGATTCTGAACAAAAGATGAAGGAATTCCAGCGCATATTTTGTCAATGAAATGTACACACAGCAGAACATATCACCACTTTTTTGGGAACATTTTAGGGGAAGCTGAGCTTCCCTTGTAGTCTTAGAGCAATCACCACTGCTTGAAACAGACTTATCAGACGTAATGATGTTCTTGTATTTGTTTTTTATCTGCTCCATGTTCTTCTAACTCCAGAAGGATTACATCTGGGAGAATGACATGATAATTGGAATACACGCAAGTCATTTGCACAGTAGCATTTATTGTTTTATGAGATTAAGAAGTGTGATCACTATCATACTGAGCCATGATGCATAACTTAGGCTTTTACACAGTCTGCTATGCGTTGCCATGCATTTTGCCTGCGGTTGGCCGCTGCTACCGTGTTCCCCCTTACCAAGTTGTTGCTTCTCTCCTTGTATTGCTGCATTATCAGCCGCTGCTCTTCAGCGGTGACGTACGGAGCTTTCTTAGTCGCTCATGATTGTGATTGGTCAGCTGCCTCTGAGCCCTCCTCTTTTACGTGCGCGTTCACGGCTCTCGATGAGTCAATCCTGGGTTGAGTTACCGTGTTGATAACTCGCATCGTGCTATCAATTATCCTGATTGCCATTGTTACGGTTACTCAATCCTGGATAGGTGTGAGTTACCACGGATAAGTTGACCGCGCTTTGTGATATAGGCCTCAGGTCTGAGTACAGCCTTAGTGTCAGTGATGTCACTGCTTGGTTTCTATGGAGGTTTTTTGAAGCCTATGGTTGAAGGTTGCCTTCTTGGAAATGCTGACTTACCCCAACTCCACACAGGACCCTTGACACAAGTTGTTTTTTTCAACTGGAAGATCAAGGAACTTTTAGTTCTCAGTAAAACATTCCCAGGAACTAACTGACTGAAGACATTTCAAAAGCCCAAAGACTGGCAAAACACAGAATAGCAAGCTCAATAGTGTAAAAATGATCAGGCTCAAAGAAGACAATTGTTAAGGACTTATTAAACCAAGTCAATCACAGCTGTCTGGACTGTTATTGTGGACAAAGGGTGCTCAACAAGGTTCAGCTTCCAGGCCCTGCCTCCTCAAACTAAATTCCAACTCTAGCTTTTCCAGTCAGTAAAACAGATAGTTCCAGGGGAAGTTCCTGTGGGGAGAAAGCGATGAGGGAGGAACTGAAGCGGGCTTTTGACCTACTGGCAAAGAATCATGTTTTGCCGATTTGTCAGTCAAATCACCCACACTCAAAGTGTACTAAAAAGATTGTAGTGAAATAAAAAGAAATTATTTGGCACTTGGTGCAGCTTCTCATCTCTAATTGATGCAGCTTGTTCTGTGAGATACTGCCCTCTTATCTCAGGTAGTCCTGCACTCACTCAGGTTATCTAGCACATTTATTAGTCAGAGTTTGAAGCTTAGGGCAGATTCATGTGCTGCTGCTGCCTCTTTGATCAATGCTTTGACTGATGCTAATCGAAGGTTCAAACGTGACAGCAACCTCTTTCCTGCATCTGTGCTCAGGGTCTGCCTGTAGATCAAACAAATCAATAGGTAATGTGTTCAACCTGACCTGACTCTTGACCCCCTCACACCTTAATAACACAGCCGTGTTTGTCCACAGCACCAGCCCCCACAGTGAGAACCACGACTGTGAGACTCCTGCGTCACCAAACTCAACCACCATATATTCACTTCCAGTGAAGTTTGCCCAAGGTTTAATGCACCGGACTTCACGTGAGGCCGCAGATGAACTAATTCTGATAGTGGTGATTGGATTTTGAGGAAGTAATTATTGTTGACACGTCAGTGGCCTCCCACACTGATTGGAATTTCCCTCCCTTATTAGTGCTGGGGACATTAGCCATAGATGTGGCTGACACGTGCCAGTGATACATTAAGATTGCACAAATGTTCTGCAGCTGAGTGGGTTGGATATAAATCGTAGGAAGCACGTTAGTCATTCAGTTGCGTTAGGATTGGATATTCAGCATGTTATAAGCAGTGTTTTTACATATCTCTTGCGATGTAAAAAAAATGCACCTTGCTTTACATCTTCATCCTCTTATTAGCAATGTTTTCAGAAGACAGTATTAAAAGTGAATAGCGACTTCCTTGATTCTGAGCTGTGGCTTTGAAGCCTCTCTTGTCTAATAAATGTTTCTCTAATGTCAAGTTAGCTTTCTGGTACTGTGTGGTTTGCGATTAATAAATGAGCAAAGATACAGTCTGTGGCTGATTCATTAGCTGGATAATAACTTAGTTCAGTGGTTCCCAAAGTGGGGGCCAGGACACTTTGAGGGAGTTGTGGTGTGGGAGTTTCTATATAGGCTGACAATACTTTGTATAAATTGCATAGTTTATTCACTACTGTGAAAATTTAAACAAAGATAGTGATAAACTTAAAGAAAAAAAAACATGGAACTAAAAAAGTGTATTTTGACTGGTGTATCTACAGAATGAGATCCTGACAGCTTACAGGAGTTGCTTCTTTGCATAACTTAAAACGTTTATATAACTGATAGTCAGTAAAATCACTAAAACAATTTAACAAGCTTAGCTGTCTCATTGTCAAGCATAAGTGCGTTTAGTCAACACAACAATAATCATAGACTGTTTAATGTATGGATGTAGTCTCTGTGACTCCACTCGTCTATTCCTGAACAGAGTATTGAAGCCAACTAAAATCTTTCTCTTTGTTTCCACTCTTAATACCAATCAACCCTTAAAAATAACGCACTTATTTATTGATGTTTTTGCTGTAGGCCTGAAATGTTGGCCGTATGCTGTTTAGATTGTAATTCAGCCACCTGCCACTAGTGAGGCCTACTGTTCAGGTTAATGACTACAATGCTTTTATGCCTTACTAATAGCACTACACATTTAAAAAAGTAAACAAAAGATACAAAAAGTATCTTATAGTGTAGCAGGGGTTGGCATTAAGGTAACAGAGATACATTTTCTGTGTAGGCTGTGTTAGATTAAACTGACATAAATACGTAGCGCATAACCCTCATAGGCATTACTGCAGAAGGACTGTGGTTTTGTCGTGCCCACTCTAACATCAGCCACACTCTGTAAACAAACCAGACAATGATTTTTGCTTTCTTTCCTATGCCCTTAATTAATTCTGTAATAAGAATTAATTTAAACTTAAGTTTGAAGAAAAAATGCTTAGCACTCCCCCTGCTGACTGTTTGTAGTATTGGTCATAAAGCCCAACTTCTCTGATTCCAACGGATTGGAGTTTCTACTTCTGATCAACACAAGAACCTGTCCAGTCTTTGATGTGTTATTGGTCAGTTCGATGACATGTCATTGCCCGCCCCATGGACTTTTAGCTTCATTTTTTTTTTTTACAGTAGGAGGAAATAGAGGCAAATCATGCATATTCATACTTCTTATGCTCTTTCCTCTCTGGGAACAGCTTTTCTAAAAGCTAAACAGACTTACGTAGAATGCAAGCTAATCATGGCTAATTTAATTGTGGTTCCTCTGCACTATACACATTCATAGGTGCTGACACAGTGTTGTACTACAGTTAATGACCTGAAAGTTTGAACTTTCAGTTTTGACTGTGGGATGCGGGGGCAGCTGATACTAAAGAAACGTAGGTGATTTTGAAACAGTAACTGCTTCAAACCACAGCATTGACCAGCCCATGCTGTCTTCTCCACGTGTTTTTTATTAAATCATGATGCAGATGATCGATCATGTGTCCTGACAACACAGAAACTTTAATAATGAACATAGGTCTGAAAAAAGGAGGAACTTTCTGATTGGCCCTGAATGTTCCTCCTCTGCGAGGCACTTCTATAATCTCCAACCACTCGCAGGTAAACAAGATGCACTTTCCACTGGTGTGTATACAGCTGGGCTTGCACTAAAGTGTGGATAGTGTCACTGAATAAATGTTTGTGAAGCTGCACGCATGCAGTCATTTGTATGTGTTGCCTTGAAGACTCTTTAAAACTGGGGCAGCTTTCTGTGTTTGTTTGCAGAGTTAGTCACTGATGATGTATGAGGACGTTCAAAGTGATTTATAATCCACGTTATGAGGCGTGGAAAAGTTTGTACATTTCTTAGTGGATAACATTGCCAGTTGCTCCTTGAAGAGAAAATATGAGCGTGTGCTGCATTGCTGCTCAATAAGAGCTCCTATCTTGAGACTTCCTAAAAGTGCTCAAGCACACACTCACACACTTTCCCCCTCCCTCTCTCCCGCCTCTTTGTAACCAACATACACACACGTTCTTCCCTGACTCGAGTGTGAGCGTCTCACCAGCCGAGATGACTGGGGGAGTGAGGACTGCGTAGTCTGCAGTGTTTGCCGGGGGAGAGAGTGTGTGTTTGTGTCTGAGTGCACGTGTGTGTGTGAGTGTTTGAGAGTGCGTGTGTCTGGGCGGACTCCTGCTGTAATGCTGCCCCATGTGTGACTGTGCTGACCGCGACAGCCATCCTGTCCTCAGCCGAAGCTTTCTCAGTCAGGGGGAAAGTTTTCAGGCGGCTCATCTGAGCCTCAACAACTCAATTCTCTCTGCACACCGAGTTCTTTCTGGAGGGAAGCAGCAGAAGCAGAAGCTGGACTGTAACTTCAGCTCACATCAGCCCAGGACTTGTGTTCATGTTGACTGATTACCTGTTACTGGATTGGATATTATAGTTGTGCATCACTACACGTCAGAGCTGAGGGATTTAAACAGACTGTTTATTTGGAAGGTGAGTCTGCTGGTACAGGTTGTGCAGTTTTACATCATGTTTATTTTCTGTCAACGTGTGTTAAAAATTGTGATGTGGCAGTATGGTTATATATTCCTTCTCCACACATGGTGTAACATGAGGGGGAGGATGCTAAAGGCAAATAGTCTGGCTGACGGCTTCAGTCTCATCATGTTTGAGGGACACTTTGTTATGTAATTCATATTTGAAGCAGGTATCCTTGGAGATGATACAGCATAGAGCAGAATATGGTCACAGTATGTGGTGCTGCTTTCATGGAAAAAAAATAATACAACAAATCATTTCTTTTGAATATCTTTCAGTCAAACCTGTGGCATCAGTGAGTCATTAACATGCAATAGCACAGCTCTGTGTAAATAGGTGCACAGATTATGTAAAAGTGGAAGTTTCAGAATCTGTAAACATAAGATCAAAACTTTAACTTAAAGATCATGAGAAGTAGTTTTAGTCTGCAAGAGTATACCTGAAAGTAACCATAGCAATGCGTGTTAGGCAGCTGGAAATCATCAATCTTTACTTGTTTGTACTTTTGAAGCAGCTGTTAATCAGGTCGTTAATATTCAGCGTACTGTTGGACCACTATTTTGCAAGGTCTGGCTAATTCTGGTGCACAACATGCAGATGGCCAGACCGTTGGATATGCCGTCCAAAACTCACTGACCCCCTGTCTGGCTGTCAGCGAGCCAAACAGGGAGGAAAACTCAATTATGTCTGGATTAATGCACTTGATGTCAGTATTATTGTCTTTTGCTGCCTCTGAAAACAGACAGAAATGTTAAATTGAAAAATCTAAGAAGTGAAGGACAAGGTGGGGACATGTTGATAGAAATGTCAAAGAGGTTAAGGGGCTTGTTTTTGCCACCACTTGCACCCCTCCACCTGATGTGCTAAAAGAAAAAGGAAGATGTGAAAGCAAACAAGGCTGGAGCCTTGGAGGCAGAAGAAGGGCTTCTGACCCCTGTGTGTGAGGAATGTGCGCAGTGCACAAGCTGTGCTGCTGGAAAGCCCAGGGATCAGGTTCCCCGTGTCAGCTGCCGCACTCGACTGTTCCAGGGTCTGACTCTGTGATAGCAGCTTGTTGTGAGAGAAGGAGAGAAAGGATGGAGACTGGAAGGACAGGAACTGCAGCAAAACCGGAGTTGAGATACAACCAGAGAATATGGTGTAGTAAGAGGAATAGGTTGACATTTTGAAGAATGGGCTGATTTGCTTTCTTGCTGACAGCTTGATGAAGACTGTCACTGTCATTTCTGCCTTTTAAAGCTCCTGTGAGGGTATTTTAGTCAGTTATGAAACAGACTGGAGGTATAACTGATGCCTCTTGAAGACTAATGAACGTGAATCATACCATCACAAATAGAATGGCTTGTTTAATGTTGTTATTTTTGATGCCTAATCTACTTTAATAACCTTTATTTTCATTTTCTCAAAGAGTGATTCATTTTACTGTTACAAGAGGGCAGGATGAGCTTTTTGTTTGAAAAAGTCTCCAGAGGACACCCAAATCCACACAAACCTAAACTTCTTTGCAGTAGGACTACATTTAACATTAGCTTGTAGCTAGCCTGTGTAGCTCAGAAATAAGAGTAAACAAAGAAAAATGGTTGGTCTAGGGCCCAGATCTGCTTTCAAGCACGCTAAAATTCACTCATTTCTGACCTCTTTGGGTACAAAGTAGTCTTACTTCATGTCATTTCTGGCTTAAGTAATGTCAGACCAAAGTCTCATCCGGTTGATTTTACAGTCAGATGTGTCAATTCATTTAAGAAAATTCAGCATGGAAAATGTAAAATAAGGGCTGTCTCTCCAGCCGCTCAAATGACACCTACCCATTCACACCAGTTTCAGACATTAATAGTCACAGTAAAAAGCTGTCACTTTTGTTGCTGATTGTCTGGTTTGTTTTTGTGGGTCATAAAGAGCTGTCATCACCTATTTCAACCCATTTCATGAATGTTAGAAAAAGTCTTCACAGGAGCTTAAAGGTTTTATTATGAGGCTGAGGGATGGATTTTTTTTATGTGTCACCTGAACAAATTAATTATAAAAAAGAGACAGAGATTTGTTGAATAGGCTGATTTTGAAATTTTTAAAAGGAAGAAATGTTTCTGTTTCCACTTAATCTCAATGACACTTGTTGGTTTCTATGCTATAGAGCCCAACAAATGCAAACATGTGATAAGTTGGCTAGCATGGTAGTAAACAGCTAAAGCCAGATGTCTGTATCAGTTTGGCTGATTCCCCTGATTCTGCAACTCTATGTTAAATTCATACTCGTGTTATTATAGTATTTTTTTCTTGTGTGGCCTTGCAGGGATTCCTTCACCTTTGAGCAAGCCTCAAGTGGCCACTCAAGGTACTAGGGATGAGAAATGATTTTGAAAATTCAAATAGTCATAAAAAAAGAATAGTTCATGTGATGATGATGGCTTTGTCCCGTCTGCGGCAGGTTGCAGTTTTATGCCAGATGCTGGAGCTGTTACGGGTCAATTTCATGTAAAAGCAGATCAAGCAGAACAACAAGTTGTGCACTGAAACCACCTAAAATGCCCATTGATTTTCAAAATAAAACAAAAGAGTGTCCAAACCGGGTAAGGCTAGCGTATCATGAGTCGTCAAGAACTACGTACAGCCATGTGTCAGTGAGGCATGCAGCAGAAAGTGTGGCGCTGTTCACAGATCAACTGTCAGTGGTAGGCTTTGCAAATATTGAATAGTTCTTTTTAAAAAAATACTACTATATTAAACGACTTTTAAGATCCATCTCACGACTCTTTTTCAAAAATGGAACGATCGACAACTGTTTCAAGAGTTTGGAGAGTAGACTTTCTCTTTTCAACAAGCAATGGGTGCTGCCCTCCCTTGTTTGAGACCACTCACAGGCAGACAAGTCCTCCTCGCTTGTGCAGGTGCAGCCAGAGCAGACGACTGCATGCAAATAAATCGCTCTGTCACGTGTGTTTCTTTTGGGTCACTTTTGCTGGTCTCAGGCCCAGAAAGAAGAAGGAGGGTTTTTATTTAGATTTTTTAAAACAAATCAGAATCAAAAATTTCTTTCTCTTACAGCGTGCAAACGGCCAACTGTGCAGAATAAGCAATGACAACAATTAGCGACTTCTTGTGTCATCTAGGACAGCCAATAGACACTTTTCTTACAGAGTTGTCAACACTGCATCTTACTGTACCAACAAACCAAATTTGACTTTGCTCCTGGAAGCAATAACCTCAACAACGGGTTCAAAGAACGTACAGTGAGGTGACATTTGTGAAGGTTAGAACGCAGAGTCAGCTTTTCACAAACTGCATACAACATCTCTGGGGAAAATGACTATGATCACAGGTGTGATGTTCAGCTCGCCCCCTCTCACCTTGTGACTTCAGCATCTTCCATCTTATTTAGTCTTGAAAATATCCCCCTGTATTCACCTTACTCTCTTACAAAGGAGAGCCACATCAGCAGTATCAGACTCTCAGTTTGTGTCAAACACATGTTCGGTGAGTCAATGTGAAATCTTCACCCCGGTTTCATTCTGCTAGGCTGCCTCTCAGTTCCCAGACATACCGTGACACATGGCAGGGAGGAAAATAAAGAGGGAGGGGCAGAAATGCTAGTGAGTGAGTATTAAGGCATCACACCAAACAGACTGTGGACTATCATGGGAGCAACATATGGCTTTTGAGTTAGTGTGTAGACAAAATAGACTCTGATTCAGCTCTTGATTCATACAACAGTAACCAGAGAAGAGAGATTCTAGCTTTGAGAAAAAACTACTTTGTCTGTATCTCATTACATCATCTGTTTTTTCCCTCCCTAGTTCAATCTGTCCACCTGTGACTCACTGCAGGACACATAGGCTAAGTATCCAGACAGTAATAAAGGATAGCTTAACTTCTGCTTTTTATCAAATGAGATCTGACTTTAGTGTGTTGTAAGAAGTAATCGAATTTTTTTTATGAGTACTTCCATCTATGGCTGCTCTGAAACCTCTCCTCTTTCACATCCTCATTTAACCATCATGAACAGCTACAAACCCAGCAAGGAGCATGCCCTCCTCTCACCTCCGTGACTTTCCGGCGGGAGTCTAACAGGCACAGACTGCTCCTGAGGTAGCAGCTTGGGTAGCAGAAGGGTTATATTTGTCTGTAACACATGTGGGTCATGGAGGCCCTGCTGTGCAGACTATAAGGGGGAAGGTTGCAAGGGGATATTTAAAGGGTCTACAGCATTGACTGGCGATGTGAAGTTCAAGTTTCTGATCCGGATGCAGTTTTTATAGCACATTTTATATTTTGCACAAGGTAAATGGATGATTTGGAGAGGTACACATAAAAGATGAAAATCATTTGCTTCTATTGATTTTGTGCAACTGTGCAACCAAATTTCAAAAGCAATTTATTGTTGTTGTTTTTTTTTTACATTTTTTGTGCTTAAGAAATCGCTTAATTACTAGAATAGATACCTTGGAAGGTGCTAAGTAGAAGGACAGACACAAAAGTTAATGGTATAAAGATATGTGGAAAGAACATTCACTAATAGAAGGTAGGGGTGTGCAATAAGACAATTTCAGATTGTTTAAGTTTAGAACAAGGCCCGATCTCAAATCCAGAGAGATCGACATATCAGCACTTTCGGTTGTCATCTGTTTTAGTTCTGTGCTCATACTTGGACATACATTTATATTGTGTATAGTGCACACAGAGCACAAAGCGGCGCTCTAACGTAGAGTATCAGCTAAAACAGCAGTCCCCAATATTTTTTGCGCTGGACTGGTTTAATGTCAGACAATTTTATCATGGACCAGCTCTTCTGTCTCCTCACAGGCTCTTTTAGCCTGCCTAAAGAAACTTTTCAGAGATGTTTGTTTTTTGTCCATTTTGCTAGATTGGGGGTTTGGTGTCAAGAATAAGTCATAGACAGATATGACAGATAATAAATCAAATAATGGAAGTCGAGTATTTTTGATGTGTGGACCGGTACTGGTCCACGGCCCAGGGGTTGGGGACTACTGAGCTGCGAAACAACTTTTCCCGGTTTTCCTGAGTTCTCAGTCTTTTGGGATGGACCATATATTCACTTATAGTGCAAGGTAGCAGACTTTGCTTGTCTTGATGTGGGATTATCACAAGCAAAGTGATGCACGGCAAAAGTGGTAAACTCAAGGACAGGGTCTATTTGTTTATAGGATGGATTAATAGACATTTTTGTTTGGATGGAAGAAAGATAAAGATATGATGGACACATAGATTGATGAAACTTAACAAGGATAGATGCATACGTCCAAGAATAGTTATAAAGATGGATAAATGCATAGATCCATGGGTAGTTAGTAAGGTATGTAAATAAAAAGTTAGTTATACTGCTACTGCTCACTGTAATTCTTCAAAACTTCTGGTATATAATGTTGTTTTCAAGTCTGCCTCAGGGATGTTGCCCAGCTTGTTGGTGAGGGAGCAGACATCTGAAAAGCAGAAGTGACGGTACTGCTAGGCTAGAGGGGTTAGCCTTTAAGCCTAGCATGGATCCCATATCTTGTTGCCCTCTTTTGTTTGCGTTTGAATTGAGTTCGCTCCCTTTTCTTTCTGACTGTCACAGATTGAATTCACTGCTGGCATAGTATGGCCAAATCCCAACCAAGTAATACAATGCATTTCTTGACCATCATTTTGCCCTGATGTGTAGTAGGGTCCCTTGGGTTTAAGCTATCCAGACCAGAATGTCTGGGTTAAAAAATATTCATGTTGATGCTAGGAAGGGCTGCTGCATCCATGTGCACTAAAAAACCTGAAGTTGGACAACGTGCCAAATTTCAGGTGATGAATTTGGAGTCGTGGACAATTTTCTCCTTTTGGTGATTTGCCAGTCGTAATCTTTTTGACCTCCCACGAAACAGAGAAAACACCTTCATCTTCCCTTTTTATGTAACAAGGGATTGTGTACTGCCACCTACTGAGTTGGAATATGTATGCTTGATAATGTTAACTGATAAATTTATAGAATTTTATAAATACTGATGAAATGTTCCCATTAACATCTGGTTATTTCCTGCACTGATAAACTCTTCCCAGACAGACTCATCAGACTTGAAAAGACTCAATGGCAGCATTGTTTTCAACCTTCATTGTGACATTTTCTGTTTAACACATCGTTGACCTTTGCATCATGCAAGGAAAGTTGGCGCAGGCTTTACTGGCAAGCACTGAGGCCCATGTGGAGAACAGCAGCTGCTGAAAATGAAACACTGAGGACTGAAGACAGACAGACAGACAAACGGTAATGACCGTCTGTCACATGTTAATGGATATGAATTAAGAATTCATGTCTGCTAATCATCAGTGAATCATTAAGTCTTCAAAGAGGTGATTAGTAGTTTTAATCAAAACATGTTTTGAACAATGTGATCAATTGAATGCCAACAAATGGCATTTTTGCTCAACCTCTCCTAAAGAAGTCTCTTTTTGTTGAATCATGCCATGGTTTAGCCTCAATTAACCATACCCAGCTTTGTCTTTTTGTGTTAAAGTTTTCAAAACCAAGAACTCAAAGAAAAATAAACCACACAGAATCCACTGTGGAGGGGCCAGACCAGCCTTTAATGCTTTTTTTTTTAGCCCCAAATGAAGACACATCGTTTAAAACATCACAGCAGTTTGATACGTGTGAAACTGTGTCCCCTGAGGTCAGTAAAGAGCGCTTCATGTTTACCACCTTAGCCTGTGGAGCTTTATAGTCACCACTCTATGGGAAAACCAGTCGATCTTAGTTTAGTGAGTCCAATTTTCCCTGACAGATTGCTCCCTTGCTGGTGTTGTTGACCGGGCCACTTCCTGTGGTCACCTATGATTTCCTGCCGCTGTCCCTACCCAACACCAATATATTCTGAAGTTTGGGAAACAATCTTAGCTTGGATAAAATGGCATGCTCTACTTTTTGCAGTCCAAAATGTATGGTTTTAGTTACTTTTTTATCCTGAAAATGTTCCCCTGCACAACTTTAATTTCCCAGAGGATGAGGAGCCAGAATGGGAACTGAAGCCTCAATCTCCCATCCACTGAACCAGCTCGATTCAAACAAAGAAGTATTAAACAAGAGCTCAGGCTTTTTTGTGTGCTGTGAGCTTCAGCGGTGTCTCATATGGGGAACAAATAGTCTGTGTAAGCACTGAACACCAGAAACCTCCTGATTCTGTGAGACAGACCCTGTATGGACAAGTCAGGCTGGAGGTATTACATTTCACAGCCTCATTAGATTTGTTTGATATGTGCATTTAATTTGTGATGGTAAATTGTAATTCATAATGTAGATAACATATGGTGCTAAACACAAGAGCTTTTTTATTACCAAGGTATCTTTTTACATCCAATGGTGCGGTCCCAGGAAACAGTTGAAACACTGCTGAAAAATTCAGTGCTCTCTTGGCTGCTCTGAGCGCAGCTTTTATCACCACAGACACATCCAGTAGCTGTATTTTAGGATTTCACTGACAGATGCACATTTTTAAGCCACAACAAGGCGTCCCTGATCCTCAGATGGCCTTACTCGGAATCTGTTTTACCGATGGCCACGGACAGACACAGAATACTAATACTTTGGTTTGGAACATTTGTAGCCCTTATTGAAAATTCAGTCCACGGTTTCTTTTGACTTTCTAAATCTGTGACTGTTTTAATGTTGTTCCTCATAGTGCTCATAGCGAGTGCAGATCTTGTTTACAGTATTGATCAGGATGTCTTAAGTATGGGATAATGTGTATTTAACAAGTGATTATGCAAAATAGAATCCTTACAGTGTGAACACATCCCTGTTAGTAAACCCACCTAACAAAATGAGTTTTGGTGATGTAATTACACAGCTAAATAAAGGTCATTGATTCCACCATGTTATGGCTAGCCTGCTAAATTAGCATGCTAACAGACATTTTTGCCACAGTGTCAACAAGCAGAGGTGATATTATCTGTCCTTTATTTACATCAATTAGATTTAATGTTGGTGATCAGGTTGTTGCTGCGTTGCTTTTGCTGTTGAGAATTAATCCTCATTACTTTGGCGGGTTTACCTACCAGAATCAAGGATCAACGCTGGGGATAGATGGAGTGACAGCTGTCTTTTAAGTGGTGGAAAATCTCTTATTTTTTGTTGACTCATCATGTCTGAATGCAAGTTTACAGTTAAGAAAGAGGCAAGTCTTACTTGGCATTAGCAGATAAAAAGAGGTTAGGTGTTAATTACTGGTTTGGAAACTGAATATTTTATCATACTACAGGATTTACTTCTTGAGAGATTTGACTTCTGTGCTCATGAAATCAGATAAAGTTGACAAAAAAGTTTATCTGTGTCCTTGAAAAATGATGTAAGTACAAAGCAAAAACACCCAAATGCAATTTTATGGCTCCAAGTAAGCCAGCTTTGCTAAAAGTATTTGGATTCTGTTATTCAAGATGTTTCTTTCCAACCTTGTTGTTAATATTGCAGGTCCAATTGTACTGCTTACTTTGGAGGCTGTGGCTCAGGGGAGACATACAAACACATATAACTACAGTAAAGACATATGCACCTGCAGTGTGTATGTTTAGAACACAGAATGCACCTGTGAGAAGCTTTTTTCAATCTGCTGAATGGACAAAATACAGTGGTGATATGTCCCAGCCTTAAAAGGCTTAGAAGGTTCACTGTAGAAAAAGCCTCATGTTGACATGAATCATTACTTCATATTGCTTATTTTTTCTACACACAGCTTTATGCAATATCTTCATTCATCTTTTCTTCTTGACAACCTTTATGCTTTGCTCTTGTTTTATGTTGCAGTACTGCAGTTAAACAGCAAAATGTATGAACCTTACATCTTAAAGAGGGGGTATTGTGCTTTTTTCAGGCTTTATACTAGAACACGACCGATATGGGATTTTTGGGGCCGATGCCGATACTGGGGGCAAAAAAAAAGCAGATATCCGATATATCGACCGATATCTGATATATCGGCTGATATATATAATAAATTCATTGATATACACAGGATATATACTGTATATGAACACAAATTATTATAACACCCATGTGATTCAAGACAGAGACAGAACACTATTTAATTAAAGAAGTCCAACTTTAAACACAGTAAGTAGAAAAAAAAGTCAAACTGTAAACACACAATGAGCAACTTACATGACGTTACAACACTGTATTATAGTCTTGCATTAGATAATGGTGGACATGTGAAATAACAGTATCATTTTTCTCTGTTTATCTCTCAAAAAAGTAACTAACACGACGTTAAAACGCCGTTCTTAAGTCTTACGTTACATAATGGTGGACGGAGGGGGCGGGCACTCGGGCAGTGTGCAGCCCAACTCACAGACACACAGGAGCAGGAGTGACAGAATCTCGGTGGAGCAAAATTTTTTATAATCGGCTACATTTTGGCCGATGTTGATTTATCGGTGACAGGCATAATCGTCCTGATTAATTGGACCTACTTTATACTATCCATTTGCAACCACTCTATCGTAGCTTTTAGTGATTTACATCTGAAAAAAATTACTGTATTTCTTAAATTGGTGTTTTAGAAAACCCTTAGTTCAGCCTTCATCTGAAACACTGCAGTAAACCTGCTGCCTCTTTAAGGCTCTGAACCTACCCCCTTCCCTCTGATTGGCCAGGCATCTGGAGGCCTGTGGGGGCCAGATCTATGAGCAGACCTTGGTGTTTGAGGTTCCGCCCATCCTGTTTTGAGCCAGTCAGGAGGACCATATGCAATGACATCATTATTTCAGCAAACCTCATTTAGCTTTTGCTATTTTTACAACGGACCATTTTGACAAGTTTACAGACAGATTTGAGGGTTTCTACAATGCATTAATAGCTGTTTAAAAATCTGCACACATTTGGTATTAACATTCAAAATTGTTACTTTTTATCCAAGATTATTTGAAAGCAAAATACCCCCCCTTTAATGATAAGTTAAAGCTGGCTTATTGTAGAATATACTTACCCATTATAATGCATAAATGTGCTTTGTGACTTCAAAACAGTAGCAATGCAACTAATATCCATATGTAGTTGCTCATTACACCATTGTTTATCCTTCTGTTGTGTATTTTTAACTTATGGCTGTTGTAAACACATAAAGTCTTTTAGTAGGAGAATAAAAACAATGATGTACCCTTTTGAATTTCTCATCAAAGGTCACATTTTATCTTGCTGTTCCTACATGGATAAAACAGCCACTAGTCTTTCTCTATTTGTCTGTTAATTTATAGATTTAGCCATGGTTATACCTGCTTTTCATGCATGGCCATTTGTTTCCTCTGGACCAGACAACAGCATAGTATAAATTTTAGTCCACGGTTCCACTGCCAGCCCCATTCAGGGTATGCACATGAATTAATCCCAGAGTTATTTACCATTTCGATTTTTTGCAGCCTAGTCCCAGCAGTGCTGTTGACCAGGCTCTGTGAGAAAGACATGAAATTGTAAAGGGGCTGTGGTACCAGATCCGCAGCACAGCATGTGAATCCATTTACACATGGGTGTATCCTTCAGACTGTGAAGAGTGTGTGTACTCAAAGATTGTTTAAGAAAAGAGAATAAAAGTGTGGGAGGCAGCAGGTTAAGAGAGGTCATTCCCTGCAATATTAGAGTTAAATGATACCAGACAATGTGGGATTTTCCCTTGAATGAACCCTTAAATGGATGATAGCTTTAACTGCTGTCAAACTATGAGCTCCACACACTTTTTCCTCATACACATCCAACATAAAAGCTCAACAAGTAAGAAGCAGCAACAAACAAAAGATAATAAGTAGGTTATGTCCACCGGAGTCCAAAACAAGTGAAAAATAGTTATTTTTCTCAAGGACTCCAGGTGAGTGAACATGTCTGTGCATGCACATGGCATGCATGCAGGTCACACTGACTTGGACTGGGTGCATGGAACAGGGGCCAGGTTTCAAATCACCACAACAGACCCACTGCACTTGCTCCACTACTGCTGGAACACTGCAGAGCTGCATCTGGTCCTCATCTGGACCTGTGGGCTGCTTGGATGTCCACCAAGGCAAGCTCAACCAGAGCCACAGATAACATGGCAAAGCTGAAACACTGACAGCAGCAGGCTCCAAGTGATGGCAGATGTCACTGAATGTGGCTGAAGTTTTAACAGTGCATTTTTATTCTGGAAACACTGACTTAGCCTGAAATCGATCTCCTCTAATACTATTTACTATTCTCCCTGGTGATTGAGAGTGTTATTTTATGGTGTCATCTTAAAGTTAAAGAGGGGTTATTGTGCTTTTTCAGGTTTTATACAGTCACTCCAGTGTCCCTGTAGTAGCTTTACATGATTTACAGAAAAAAAATCTATATTTTTCTTACAGTGGTGTTTTAGAAAACTCTTATTTCAGCTCTTCCATTTAAGCTGCTATCTCTTTAAGACTCCCCCTTCCATAACCCCACTTCTCTCTGATAAGCCAGCATTCTGGAGGCCTGTTGGGGGCAGTGCTATGGACAACCCCTGGTGTTTGAGACCCTTAAATGTGTCATGAACCAGTTAGGACATCATTTTGTGATGACCTCATCACTTCATGAAGTCACAGGAAGAGCTTGTGAGGATCACATGTAATTTCTAAAATGGATCTTTTTGATCTGTTTACAGACAGATCCAAGGATTTCTACAACATATGAATATGCAGCAGTCTGAAAATGTGTGTGTTTTGTATAATCATCCAACATTGTTACTTTATATTCATGATTGAAATGTGCAGAAGTATATCATAGCCCTTCTTTAGTAAAAAGTTAAAGCAGGGCCATTGTAGAATACACTTGCACATAATAGAGCATATTGCAATTTTTTTTCTGACTTAAAAATAGCAAATATGCAACTAATATCTGGAGGCCTGTTGGAGCGAAGCTATGGTCAGGCCTTGGTGTTTGTTGTTCACACCTTCAACATGTCATGTGCCAGTTAGAAGATCCTTATATGATGACCTCATCATTTTAGGAAATCCTGGGGAAAATCTGTATTATTATTAGTTCAGTTTAGACATCCAGCAGTATTACTGTATTAATGCAGTATTACAAACCTCAATTAAAGAGGGGTTTTATACCCCAGCTTTAATCAGTTAAACCCAATTAATTTACTTGAGTATTCCAAAGTGCATCAGGAAAAGTAGTGGACATTGACTGGTCAGTATCAAGCCAGCTAGACAAACAGATGGGTGTTAATCTAGACAGATGGACCCACCTTCAATGCAGCCAAATGGTTACAAAGAAATATGGCTCCCCCAAATCTTAAAACTTGAAATAGAAAAGGGTGCAAAGAGAAACCAGACTTTCCACCAAGACAAGAACAAGGAGAGTCAGTACATTTCAGTGGGTGTCAAATAAATAGTTGCAAAATATCGGGGGTTTGGTCTGTTGTCTTGTGTTGGATTTCTCCTACCCACGCTTCTCTTTCTGTCTTTGTCTCAGCCTCAAAGTGGTTAATGTTCGATGAATGGAAAACAGCAAATAAGCCAAACATTCCTGTTGAGGCTAGTTTCTTCAAATCCTCCAAAACAAAAGGAGTTTTTCCTCCATTTACCTCAGTTGGTATCAAGCAATGCAGGTGGTTAAGATGTTATTTGCTGAGGTGTGTGAGGGACAGGGACTGTGGTAAAGTTTAACGGAAGTTGGCATTAACTGTAGGAAATGATATTCATATTTTGCATATTTGTCAAACAAAGACTATGCCTGTATCATTTCTTTGTAACTTTTTTGCAGAAAGTTCACTGAATGCCCACCTGTAACGTGCCGTGTCTTGAAATCTGAACAGTTTTTGTTGGTTTTGTCACTTCTCAGGTTTGATCTGCTGTGATGGACGATCAGTCCGTATCCCACAGCAGTCCCCAGCGCAGCAGAGGTCACAGCAGCACAGACACACAGCGACAGCAGGCACGCCTCAACGTCATCAGGTGTGGGTGGCTCAGGAAGCAGGGAGGTTTTGTCAAGACCTGGCACAGCCGCTGGTTTGTTCTCCGAGGGGAGCAGCTGTACTATTACAAAGACGAGGAGGAGACCAAAGCTCTGGTAAGACCAAAAACACATAGCCTAGTGTAGAAATGGAGCAAGTTAGTGTGTCGACACCAATATGTTTCTGTAAAAGTGTCATAAGGCACAAATACTCAAAAATTTAATCTCAAAAATTAACCACCAGCTAGTACAGTGGAACTTCACAAAGAGATTAAGTTGAGGCCACAGCACTGCCGCCTGGCAAACAGCAACAACATAGCTTCCATTGTTCACCTTTTTGTCCCTTTTCCCTCCTCATGTTTTGCACTGAGGGCCACCATACTGTGCTAGAAGTACAATGAAGTTTCCTTGATATCTGCTTTCAGAGCCCAAATGTCAGATCTTCCATCACTTTTGTGACCCAAAAGAACGAGCTGTCGTAAGCTTGTTTCTCTGACTGAAGCTGAAACAAAAATCTGTCCTGAGAAGAAGAGACAAAGAGTGATGCAGACAATAACACCGTCTCTAACGTTACCGTAACCAAGCAGCCTCTCACTGAGCATGTGCAGGCTGAACAAAAGAAGCAGGACCAGACAGACAGTTGACTCTCATTACAGGGAAAAATCACACATAATGAAATGTTAAAGAGAAATAAATACATGACTTCCACTCGGTTATTTCTACAAATGGTCACCTTTTAACACAATGTCTCTGAAAATGAAATGTGAAATGAAACTGACTTCTGATGTAGAGAGAGATTAGAACATCCTGACACTGATAAAAGTTACTCCTGTCAGTTTGCAGGGTCCAGAGAAACAGATAAATACAGCTTACAAGGGATATTAGAGGAGTAGTTCTTCCTGATACAAAACTACAGCCAGTTAATAACTCTCTGGAAAACTACATAAAATTAACTTTTTTTTCCTCAAGCTTTAGCCAGGTTGCCTGTTTTTTATGCCAAGCTTGAATGGCTGATAGCCATCTATGAGTGTTGTCTAACTTAAAAACATGAATTCAGTTTCAGATCATGTTTTTTAGATTCAGTGTTATAATGAAAATTCAGTTTATATTGGGTGGAATCTCAGTCCAAAGTCATGTTTTAATCTTCCAGGATTTAGCGTGAGGATATACAATTATTTTACCAACAACTGAGAACAGAGAGGGTACTAAGCAGCCCCATTACATGCATGGAGAAAAACCACCCTCTCACTTGCTGTGTATTTTCCTGACTTAAGAGTACCTGCTGTATTGACAATTTAGCCTGACTTTTTCCAGAATTTTATCTGGGGGTCAATGAATAAATATAAAGAGCTAGAAAAGCACTTAGAGAGCGCAGACCTCCACCAAGCATATTGTGATTGTGGCGTAACACTTTAGTCCTACTTTAATGTTATATTCCCTTTCAGCAGACTGTCTGCTACAATTTGGTGTTAGTTGCAGGTTTATACAATTTCATATTACGGATCTTAGTATCCAAAATACTGTCAGGGTCTGGACCGTACTTTGACATCTGTCAGAAATTATGGTGACCTTGTCTTGTATTCTTTTGCAAAGCAATCCAACCATTTATCGTGGAGTTATATAAACATATGGTAAAACCGCCCTATCTCACAATGATAAAGAATCCTTTAAAAAAAAATCCAGGATCCAGACAGTGAGGTGGATCACCCCCAAAGTTATATCACTTCTTTCTTATCCCATTGTGAACATTTCCGGAACATTTCATAAAGATCTGTTTGTTAGTTTTGAGTTATGTTGTTTACAAACAAACAGACAAACTCCCCAAAACATAACTTCCTTGGCAGAGGTAAAAATAAATAAATAAAAAACTTAAGTTGGCATTTTGCATCAAGAATGTCCATAATTCTTCCGTAGTCCAGTTGGGTGCATCTTTTCCTCTACATACAAAAGTCATGAAATGCTAAATGTTTTTTGCCATCCTTTCTGATGCATTGCTCACAGATTACCCATATCTAAATGCTTACCACTGACTTAATATCATCTATCAAGAATATTTCAGTGTGTTAATGATTTTTTAGGTAGGAGTTATGTCCTGCCTTGTGCCCAACTCATTCATTTAAACCTTCTCAGTTATTTCTGGTGCTTCCCGTATGCAGTTCTCTGAAGCCCAGTTGTTTCACACCACAAGCTCTGTCCTTCCTCTGCTCAAAAAAATACACAGAGGACCAATACCTTTCATAAAATCTATTCCACCCCAACAGTATCCTCCTTTTCCAGGGGAAACTTGAACACTTTGTTCACAATTGAATTCTTCATTCTGCTCATCTACCCACACTTTTGTGTCTGGCTGATTTCCCAGAAAGCTCAGCTCAGCCAAACCCTGAGCCACATCATCAGCACAAGTCTGTGAAGGTTAAAGCTCCAGACCTAAAGGTGGGCTAGTGCCCAGATACAGTGAGAGGAGACGTTATTTTCTGCTATTTTTGGGTGCCTCGAAGTCTTAATGTGGTCTCATACTAGGAGCATGCCGAGTTTTGTTTATGCTGTTGTTGTTGTGAAGTCCTGAGGGAATGATGCAGAATCTGTGGAGCAGTTTGATAATAACTCATAGAAAGTGACACAAAACAATTTGTTCTTCTTTGAAATATTGTTGCCACCTGCAAGAAAACGTAATTTATAAATGATCTTTCAACTTCAGCCTCTAGATAAAAACTCTACACTTGGTTCTTAACTTTTGAAGAAAAGAAGGTATCAGTGTGTGATACCTAAACCTGCTACTTTTTGCAGCGAATGGGAAATTTCACCCAAACTGGGTCAGGCACAGAGCAGTGCGCTCAAAGTCCTTAAATCTCTGTGACCTCCAAAGCAGAACAGCATGGAGGAGCAGAGAAAAACAGCCTTACAAGACACAGCTGTACCCATCAGGAGAATAGAGAACAAGCGTGGAGTCACACATCCTGAACACAAGTAGGGCAAAGTGGAGAAAGAGCTCTAACTCTGTTACTGATGTTCAAGATGAGGAAAAAACAGACTAATGCACAGCTCAGATAAGTCAAAGTGTGTGAAGTGGAGCTAAGATCCACATAACGTGATAGTGTGAAGCCGTATTTAGATCAGCTATTAATTAATCCTCTCATATGCTGTGACGTCTCCATTTGTTACCTGTCACATTCGCCTCATTGCTGCCTCCTCAGTGGGCGAAGGAACATCTGCCTCGCTCTGTTGGGATGGAAACAAAGAAACCATAAACCCCAATCACAAGACAACTCAAGAAGACCAGAAGTTTCTCTGCACTTCTCTCCATGCTGCACTTTGTTTACTTGCCATCATTTTATCTATATCATAAGTATTGTTAGTATAACTGTAAAGGATGTTTAGAAAATCTCCTGTTCTGATGGCAACACACAAGAGGTTGAAGAAAAATAAGCCCAAGAAGACAAGGTGGCAAAGAGGGAAAAGGAGACAGAAAAATGTAATGCTAAAGAAAATGGGGAAGGGGGAAGAAGAAAAAGTAGATTTAAAAAAAAAGAAAAAGAAAAAGAAAAAATAAGATGGATACAAAGAGAAGATCAAAGATAAAGAGCAAGAAAAGAGAAGGAAAAAAAGAGGAGGATTGGGTCATTGTGATTTTAAGAAGTATAAAGAAGACAATAACCAAAAAAAGAAGATAAAAAAAGAATAAAAAGAGAAGGTGGTAGAGAAGAAGAAGGGGGAGAAGTAAAAATAATAATAATGAAGAACATGAACATGGACAAGGAAGAATAAAAAAGACAGAAAATAAATTGATAACACAGGAGGAGATAAGGTGATGAAGATTGAAGAGGGCAAGGAACTGGAGTAGGCAGAGAAAAAGACAAAGAAAACCATGAAGACCAAGAAAATGATAGAGAGAGACCAAGAAGAAAGTTCTGATAAAGATGAAAAAAGACAGATACAAGAAAAATCAATGACAAAAAAAAGAAAAAGACAAAGAAACAATGAATATAAAGAAGTCAAAAGGGGGCTAAATTCAGATGGATGAGAAATACAGCGACAAAGAAAAAGATAAGGAAAAAAGAAGACAAGTGATAAATAAAAGAATGAAGAGAAAATGTAAATAAAAAGACAACCGTGTAAAAGGGGAGGATGAATAAAAAGACAAGGCAAAAAGAAAAGATAAATAGGCAAGGAAAAGACGAGAAGAAGGTGGATAAAATGAGACAAAGTTAAAAAAGGCAGCAAGGACGAAAAGAAAAAGAAGACAACAATAATGATGGTGAAGGTGAAGAAGACAAACTTGAGGCTTATTCTTCTCATGTTTTCAGTCAGAAGATGTTAACATGTCTGAGAGAAAAAAATACAGAAACTGTTAAGACAATAAAAACACGTTTTCAGCTCTCATTAGAGACTCTTTATCACAGTTAAGTTACTGACCATCTGATCACTGATCATTTTTGTTGAGAAAGTGAGACTGTTCCCAATGAAAAAGACAAAACAGAAACTATGTATTTTTTTTTTTTTAAATGTATGAGCGAAAACTATATCCAATCCAGTCCGGCTTTATTTGTATAGTACCTTTCAAGACCAAGTTACAAGGTGATTGTAAATAAGACAAAATAAAATTAAAAACACAAAAATGAAACAAATTGATTTATGAAACAATGTAAACGGTCAGTAAAAGGCAATATGATAAAAGTGGGTTTTAAAACTATAGATTTAAAAGGTGATACCAAGTTTGCTCGGCTGAGATTCACAGGCAGGGGTTTTATAGATTGCAGGCCTAAACTGCCAAGACTTGGTCCCCTTTTGTGACCAGTCTGGATTAAGAAACTACTTGAAAGAATTTTGATTAAAATCTATTTATATGATGTGATTTATCTTTTAGTGCAAAACAATGGAGAAAAACTTTTGTTGGTGACTCCTTAGACTATGGGTTCTGTTATATATCTTAGGGCTACACCTTTTTGTTTGAGCCCCTCACATTCTCTCTAGCTGCTTTATGCAATCCCAGTTCCTGATTTGCTCTTTTTTTTACTTAGATGACTTCAGAAAACAGCACATTAATGTTGTCGATTCATGGGACAGTGTTGTGTCACATACAGTCGAGCCGAACCTCTCGGTGTAACGTGTGGAATCTGAAGAATGGAAGTCAGATGGAGGTGAAGGGTCGCTGAAAAGCACGCACAGGGTACGGCACGTGTGGGCTCGGCGTCAGCATGCCATCTGCTTGCCCCCACTCGCTCATGGAGATGTATGCACACACAAGCATGTATGTACTCGCTCTCATTCGTACACACACAGACACAGAGTCAGATTTCATCTGCTGCAGCTGTAAACAAAGACAGCATTCATGCCGTGGGTGAGATGGACTGATTATTGTAATTTAAATCATTTAGCATCCAATCTGTGTTCTAGTGAAGTACTCAGTAAGGTACCATCGTGACTGAAAGGGAGGATTGGGAAGGAATACATTAAATCAATTATATGTTATTACAATTTATAAAGATAAACCAGATATAATCAGGATGTTACGATTCCAGCCACAATGAGTCTTTTAAGTTAGTTTGTTAACATTCAGGACACGGCAAGGCTTAGCCTGAACTCAGACAAAATGATCTGAAGAAAAGTAGTTGACTGTAATGAGATATATTGCATTAAATCAATAATTCAGCAGCGCAATAATTCACTGAAAACCCTTTGTTTTTCAGGGTTGAGCTGGAAACAGTCTGACCTTGGCATTTAACGGGAGTAAATAAAATGCCAAAGCAGTTCTATAATTATTCATACACCAAGAATGTGTGTTCCTGCTTTGTGGATAAAATAAAAACACTGTTCTGACTGTGTGGCCTTCACGGCTCAAGTGTGGGCACTTTAACACAGACGAGAGCTACACTGCGAGCAGATTGCGTGTATCCTTGTAGGGTGTGAAGGGTCGAATGAGGCGTTTACATCCAGACGTGATTCGACTTACATTCTGTTTGCATGTCAGAGGAATGTGGTGGATAGCTTGGACGTTATCCAAACATCGTGCTGTCTACGTCACAGCTCACATCATCTTCTGCTTACACGGAGGTTACACACAAGTGTCACATTTGGACTACATGAAACAGCCATCAGGGAAATGAGCGTTGTTGTTTTCCTGACATCAAAACTTGCATTAACAAAAATGTTGGCAGAAGTTTCTTCAGCAGGCTTAACTCATTAGGTTTCAGTATTCATCACAGGAGCTCTAAATACAGAAATGATTTCTTGCTCTCTCTGGATGTTTGCTGCATGTCTAATAAACTTTCTATTGATGGATGGGAAAGTCAATTAACTCTCACTGGAATTGCAACAAGTTTCTGCAAGTTCTGCTTTCTGAGCACTTTTCCCTCATAAACACTTGCAGTTGAAACTGTCAACGACCGTGAATTCCAGGTATGTGCAGGTGTCGTGGTATTTGTACCTCTCTGGAAAAAACATTTCCTTGTGAGAAGTGAGTATGCAGCTGGAGCCCAAGCTTTGTGGTGTTGAATCCAAGCGGCAACCTCCGGTCTAAGAATATGAGACAATGTGGAAGTGCTAATATCTTCTGTTCCTCGAGTGTCCGCTTGAGGCTGGCTCCAGAAGTATCAGAAGTCACAAACACACCAAGCCAAAAAAATTTTCAAAGCAAAATTTAACCTATTTACAGCCTGGTTCAAAAAACTTCTCCTGTCTGAGTTGCTAATTTTACTACCGGCACCCACTGTACGGGGGGTGAATTTTTTCCTAACTCGGCCGTTCAGAGGATATTAAGATCGCAAGCTCGCCCAATCAGAGGCACAGCTCAGGATCACGTGACAGACAAGCGCCCTATAGCTGTAGGCGAAGCCCTTGCCACTACCAATATGGCTGCTACAGCCGGTGGGCTTCATTTGCCGTTTCAGAAACAGATGGGTGACATCGGGTGAGACTACGTCCATGTTTTATACAGTCTATGGTTGAATCGCATCAAATTTAGTCACAAATGTAACAGGGTTTGACGTTTCTAAGCAGAAGACCATTTCTAACTTATAATACACTGTCCCTTGTGTTGTCCTGATAGAAATTCATTTTTTACCTTAAAGTAACTTTTTGAGCACCCTAATATTTGGAATCACTCACTGTGTAGGACAAGACTCTGGCATTATGTCCTCATAAGCATTTTTACATCAACTAGCTTATGAATATTAGCATTAAGCTATATAATAGTGGATGACATGTCATTGCTTTGTTCCCCTGTGCATAAGTGTCATTAGTCATGTGTCATGATCAAAAGATGCAGCTCTAAGAGCCAGTGCTTTATGGTGAATCAGAAAAATCAACTCCAATCAAGTGAGAGCTGGCTCCCAGCTTTTTTTCTTTCGCTGCTCAGCTCTCACTCAGCCATTCAGCTCAGTCACAGCTGAGGATCCTACCATGTGTTAGATAGGGGGATGATGAGTTGGGTATGCAAAAACATGAAAATATGAATGCCAAGTTTGGTTCTCTCTGATGTGGTTCTCTTCTGTGGGTTTGTGTGCAGTGTTTTGTTCATTTGTTTTCGAGCTTGGTCTTCTTTTGGAGCTGCGTCCAAAGAGCTGGCTCTCTGGAAGGAGCCGACCTTCACATCACTAGCACACGTTTAGCATAAACATCTAGGATTGTCCATGTTTGAAATACGAAAAAGCAGAATAAACCCTCCCTCAATCTCCATACTGGCAGCCATACACCAGTCCTCAAATCGTCCTGTGACAGCTGACAAAATTTGTACTTTCAATGTCAAGAGATCCCTGCTGGACCATGTTTTGTAGTTTATTAGCCTAAAGGATGGATCAATCCATAAAACACATAAAGCCAAAAAGCCCTCTGACTTTAATATGGCTACTTAAAGACATTACTTATTAAAGAAACATAAAAAACTCTGTCATTTTCAAGGTTGAATAAAGACTTTGGGATACATTCTGCGTTCCTTTTTGAACAAACCCATACTGTCAGAGCTCTTACTATTATTAGATTTTAAAGTAATTGCTTTGGCTTTTATGTTCTATGTAAAAGTAATCAGTCTGTACAAAAACATTTATTTGGTTATCTTCTTTCACATTCCAGACTCATCCTTTTCCAAAACTTGAGATGAATTTTATGAAACTTGCTGTAAGTCAGCTTTTCCTCCAGTGAAGATGGAAGCTGTCTGCAGCAGTGACAGGTTTTCCTGTAAGAAGGTAGCAGATCAGTGTGTGTCTTTAAGGTGCTTGCACATAAATCACTCCTGGCTTCTTTGCTCTTTTTTTGTCGTATAGGTTTCGTACTTTTTGATGGATTTTCTGTTTGCCAAAGAAACTTTTTTGTTGATGTTTTCTGCTCTTCTTTGTGCCGGGTTCCTCAGCACATAACACATTTGTTTGCTTGAAAGTCTGGTGTTGTGTTTGTACGTAGATATGTGATGCGTAAAAATCTGCCTGCATTTATTGTTCAGATCATATCAGGGAAATATAAGCCTCTAAACTTTTCAGTGTTTTCTTCTCCTGGTTTATCTTATCTTCCTTCTCACGTCATCCACACACACTTAATCCAGGGAGTAAACAGAAATTAATGAAGGCCTCCGTTTGTTCTGCCCTGTTGCGTTTGATTGGCGTGTTAATATCTGAGTGGATGTTTTGCCATGGCAGCTGTGGATTTTACTGTGGCTTTTAAACAAGGCTCAGCCAGACGGAGCAGAAGACCTAAGCTTCCTGTTTTATAACTGTGAAATAACGATGACATTTATTGGATTGATGGACTCAGTGGAGCGATGGGAGCAGAGGAACCTTTTTTAATTCTTTGCCACTTGAATACACAAGTTTTTTAGCAGGCACATGGGTAAAAATTGAGACAGGTAGGGAAACAAATAACACACATAAAGTGCTGTATCCAGACCTCCTGCTGAGTTTGAATTCCTTCCTGTGAAAGGTCACTGAACTGTAATTATTGGATAAAAAGGCGACTAATCAGCCAGTCAAGGTCTAATGAGCTCTTAAATGACCTGCGACACAATAACTTCTGCTCAATTGACTGGAGGGTGAACATTTTTAATTGGAAATCAATTTCTGTCTCACAGTGATTTGCACTTTGTTTATTATCTTGACACTTGTCCTGTTCTTTAAAGTCATTTATTTCATCATATCGTTATTTAACAAACTGAGGTTATCTCTTAACTAAAACATCTTATTCAGTCCACTTTTGCAGACACTGTGGCTGGAAAAGTTCTTGTTTTCAGAGCAGTTTTAGGGAAATGCTGAGTCAAAAGAAAAAACAGAAGAATGACAACATCATTAGATTTGTAAAAATCACTGGTTACCCTTCTGTAAACCTCAGCTTAAAAAAAGTATGTTTTCGCCCTCACCTCATGACCTTGTAGCATTATTTCTGACTCAACTGAATACTTTATGTTCTCCAAAAAAAAATGTACCTAAATCTAAATCAGTCTTGAGACTTAAACCTCAAATCACTATGTCTCAAATTATTTCAGTTTTTGAAATGATGTTACAACCACAGCAAGGGATGG
Source organism: Halichoeres trimaculatus (assembly GCF_033239565.1). Taxonomy (NCBI): domain Eukaryota; kingdom Metazoa; phylum Chordata; class Actinopteri; order Labriformes; family Labridae; genus Halichoeres; species Halichoeres trimaculatus. Next base: position 16,287,024 of record NW_027437194.1, on the reverse strand, counting down.
GTACCGAATTAGGTACTTTTACAGGTACTGACCGAATTCTGTCAAAAGTACAGAGTATCGATTCACGTACAATCAAAAGGTTCCATTTTTAGGTACCTAAATGAATCTTTGTGACTGTGAGGGACTAGAAGAGTGGGTGATTTTCCATGCTGGACATGAACACAACATTGTAAGGTTATATATTGAAAAATAAATATGTTGAATTGAAGATTTTTTATATCTTAGTATTAAACAAATTGATATTTTTTACCACATAAACACAAAAAAGTACTGAAAATCGGTACTGTTGAGTACCCGTACCGGTTGCCAGGTACCGGGCATCGGTAGCGTATCGTTTCAGATGTGAAAGGTACCCATCCCTAACCACAGCAAGGGTTATAGAACTAATGTGTGTTTGTTCATTGTTTACTATGCCTGTGATCTCAACAACACTTGAAACAGGGATGGGTACCTTTCACATTTGAAACGATACGGTACTGTTGCCTGGTACCTGGCAATCAGTGTCGATACTCAACGGTACCTATTTTTTGTACTTTTTTGTGTTTATGCGGCAATAAATATCAACTTGTTTAATGATAAAATCTTGTTTTTTTATTTTTTTTTCAATTTAACATATTTATTCTTTAATATAAAACACTTTAATGCTCAGTTCATGTCCAGCATGGAAAATCACCTACTCTTCCACTCCCTCAGAGTCACAAGGATACGTTTAGGTACCTAAACATGGTACCTTTCGATTTTACCGGAATCAGTACCCAGTACTTTTGACAGAATTTGGTCGGTACCTACAAAAGTACCTAATTCGGTACCCATCCCTTACTTGAAATGAGAGAAACCTCTATGTGTTTTCCTTTGTGACATGTAATAAAGGTTTGAAATAAAAGGGAATGTGCAAACAGTAGTTAGCTCTGAATCAGCTGTAATTATTTGTTATTGAACTGTGATGGGACTCCTCTTTTAGCACCATGAAAGATGTCAAAAAAGGCTCCAAATCTCATGCAGTTTAATCCCACTCCTTTTATAGCATACATATTTTAATGTATATCTTTGTCATGGAGTGGTTATTGATGGCTAATAGCTTCCGTTGAATGTCTCAGTCTTACTTAGAGCTTAATTTATGAAAGCAAAAGTCTTTCTTCTCCAAAAAAAGCTCCAAAACAAGGCAGTAAAATGTTTGTTTTATGACCAAATAAATTGTCCTATTTGGACATTGCCAAAGTGTGTAGAGGCAGGTCTGACTAAAATGCGAGGAAGCTGTTAAATGAGCAGACCTGGAGTCATAGTGAGTAATCAGGTATTTGCTTGCACAAAAACACACCAAGCTTCATTTCATTTAAAGCTGTTTGTAAGCATGAGTCGCTTGCTGCAGCGCTTCTCAGACAGATTTCCCTTGGTGTGTGTATGTGTGTGTGTTTTGCTTTCTGTTGCTGCATTAAAGATAATTGGGTTTGTGTCATTCTTCTGTTTCCAAAAAGTGACCTCATCCAAGTTGACAACGATATAAAAATACCCCAAAACGGGCCGGGCCTTTTCATCCCACCGCTGGGTTGGGTGCAACTGCCATAGTCTTTGCTGAGTAAATATCCCTCTGTCTGTGGTCGGGTTTGTCTGCAGCAAACAACAGCCCACCAGGGAGGATGTCAGTGTGGAAAGTATGGCTGTGAAAGAGCGGAGGAACATCAGCAGTGTTGAGGTTTTATTGTATATAGAGACTATACACGGTCCATAAGGCTCACATTTACAAAGTCTATAGCACCCACACATGATTCATTCAAGTTGTCTCTTGTTTGTCTTACATCAGCTCAGTGTCGATGACACAAAGATCTGTGTTCACTTAAAGACCCGTTAAATCCCAGGACACTGACACTGAGCAGATTCCCTCCCTTACAACCACATCAAACACATCTTCCTCTCCCTCATTCCTCCTCATGTCTGTCCTGTCTTTACGACCCCTCCCCCTCAAAAGCCACTTCATCTGGGGCCTCAGGTAGGGTTTCCACTTCCTGGTTGTCACAGTTATTCAGTGTGGCTCATTAAAGAGCAGTCCCCCTCAGCAGGAAGGAAACTGACTCCCCTCTGATCCTGTTCTTATTACTGAAGCTGTTGCCACGTACATCTTGTGTGCATTAACATTAAGCCAGATAGAGGGCACTCTAATGGGTGTCAGATGCTGCCATGTGGTGCTGATGTGCCGGTTGATCAGTGGGAAGTCACTGAGTACATAAAAGACAGACCTGCTGCTGTTTGTAATCCTTTTTAGAGTCATGATCAGAGGACTACACAAGGGAACACTCACAGGATTAACACTTGCATGTACTTTGTAAATTAGTGGTTATGGTTTTCATGTTTTGAGTGTGTGTTGGTTCATTTTAAAGTAGTTATTGTCTCTAGAAGTAATACTCTTACTGATGAGAAGTGTCAGTCTGAAAAATGTTGTTCAAACCTAACTACTATTAAGTTCTGCACAGACCCCCATGGTTTCAATGTTATGCAGAATGCCTGAAACCAGAATTTTATTTAGTGGTCAGCAGCCAGGGTCTAATGAGTCATGTGAGAAATCAATCCTGCATCTCATCTCATTTTATTTGATTTCTTATCAAGAATAATCCAGCGCACAGCATCGTCGGGACAGTTTCGATGTATTGTGGAACCTCTTTGGCATCTCCTTTATGAACCAACAAACTTCTTTCAGCTTTTCCTTTCTTAAGGATCCTCAAAGCAGATCAGATGTCTTTCCAACATAAAATGCCCTTCCTAACACACACCTCCAAATTCGTCCAGGCTTGTAACCCCTTGTGTGGCTGGGCAGGAGCACTGTTGAACATACAGCAGGGTTTTTTGGATTTATTGTCTTGCTAAGTGACTGCAGGTGTTGAGATTGAACCCCCAACCTTTCCATTGAGAGACGACAACTCTAACACTGAGCCACAGCTGCCCCCTCTGTGGTCCAGCAAACATTTCAATGACAATCAAGCCTTTAGTTATCTAATCAACACAAATATTCTTTTTGTCTCTTTTTATGTTATCAGAGCTGCCAAAACTTAAACACAAAAAGAAAGTTGCTAAATCTAGATTTAACCAATATACTGCTTGGTAAGGATACGCCAATCAAACTTTTCAGTACCAATATCTGGGCTTTGGTATCATTCAATAACAATACTGGACAAATGAGGAATTAAACTTGCACATATTGCAGGTTGCCATCAGCGTTTTTGTGGTGAAACCAATGTGAAATACCTCCAGACTGCTGAGCCACATTAGTTATCGTCCTTCTTATTCTCATTCTTTTTGGCTGAAATGTTGTCACTTATATTATATCTAACTTTCTGAGTCTATATCAGACTGGTACCTGATAGAAAGAATTGGAACCGTACGTCTCTACCAATTCAGGCACAGAATTTTTTATGCAGATGCCAAATTGGCTGTGTTTTCCTGCTGCTGTGATACATCTGCATATCGGCCATATTGCTGGTGGCAGATCCATCCTGTGAACAAATACGAGTAGACGAGGAAACAGTGGGTTCACTAATGCAGATATTTCACTATATTGAATGAACTGCTAGTAAACTCTATAGTTAAGATTCATTTATGTCATAAAATCTCTAAATCCAATTGGTAAAATGTTTTCAACTGTCAGTGAAAGTTGTAAGATATTGTCTGAATTCAAGAGAGTGGTTCAAACAAAGTTTTGATGGCATCATATGAAACATGGTTTTGTTAATCCATGATCTACATTTTTCAGATAAACTGTTATAAACGTCTGCCATGTCTTAGTAGTTTGAAAATGAGGGCAGTTTTCTGCAGTTAAACTCATAAAAAACAAATTGTTGCACCAAAAAGAGAACAGATTAAAAACCCTGAACTTTATACTTTATCAGAGGTTATTTTGGTAAGCAGTGAATTGATAAACAAGCGTCATTGCAAAAGTTATGCATGTGTTTATGTCCATGGTTTGAGATTTAGTCCCTGATCGAGTTTTCTTTCTTCCACAGGGAGCAATTTTCTTACCTGGAAACAAAGTTTCAGAGCATCCGACCAGCGGTGATGATGGAGGGAAGTTTCTCTTCGAGGTCATTCCAGGTAAGACGATAGAAACTATTTCAGATTTTACAAAGGATAAAAAAGAGCTGAGAAGTTCAACAAGTTCTATTCATTGATGAGAGCTGAAATAAGGGTTAGGTTAAAGTTTCTGATACGCTCCATTAATCCAAAAAATTATGTCTCTAGCTTTGTGTGGTCGTGTGTTGAGGTGTGCCCTATGTTAAAGAGGGAAAATGTCATTAGAAACAGAACAAAGAGGAGCCTCTGGGATCCCTGCCATCCAAACATTCCACTTCTTGCACACAGGTTTTAATTTCACCAATAGTTCACCAATCTTCTTTCTGTCTAAAACCTAACAGCCTGGTGACCCCAGCTTTAATTACTGCACATCCAAAGGTATCATTTCATATGACTCTGAAACCAACGCAAATAATTCTGCTGCTGGCCATATAAAATCAAAAACAGAACCACTGACCGCTCTGACATAAAAACCTGAAGACAAATACACACAGAGCCACCAGAAGACTGTATAGAAAACAGCTGAATACAAGACAAATAATCTGAGGGTATTTTCCAAGGCGAGTGAGTAATGTCAGGAATGTGAGTATATGGAATAGATATTAAAGACACATAATCGCACACAGAGGAAGGAGAGACAGCTGGTGAAAAGAAACAGTAGCAGAAGAGCAGCTGATCAACCCTCAAGAGAAAACCCAGGAAGTGTGCAGCAGACACTGCTTGACTTTTACTGATCTGAGTCTTCTCTTTTTGGTGTATTTGTGAGATTTTCTTTTGTAACTTTAAGAACATTTTCTCACATGGTTTCTTCTTATGTCCATCCAAACATTTGTCAGTGAAGGTTGATTAAAGGCAGGGTATTTGGCGCCAAAAATTAAATGAGTGATTGGACGGTTGGCCAGAGCTGACAGATTTAAAGTCCAGATGTTGTTTTGAAGACAGAAAATTGTCTTTTCAGTTTTTATTTTTGGGCAATAATCACAAAGCGTTGGCTGTCACTCATGAGATGGTACATGGTAGTGCACCTGTGCAATGTTTTTTATTTTTTCATCAAAGAAGACAACTGAAGTTCCAGGAACTTTAAGTCCCTTTAGAACCTTGTTGTTTGCATTCCCAATCTTCCTCCCGGGAAGATTCTGTAACTCAGGCTGTTGAGGTATGGAGACAAAATAAAGCAATTCCAACGCCTCTCTAGACCAGTAGGCAGGTTTTGGGTGAATTCCAATTCCTCCCTTAACCCTCAATCTCAAAAATGCGCGATCCTGCAAAGTGCCAGTGCTGTCCCGATTCTCAGAATGTTAAATTAAGGGACAAGTTTGAGTGCTGTACGGCCCCTCAAATTGAGATTTTCTGGCACCACCCTTGGGAGCAGGGGCCACCCAGAATGCATTGCTTATTTTCACCACCTTCACCGCAACAAACATGGCTTCCAAAGCGGCAAAAAGAACAAGCTACAAATTAAGTATTTTCGTCAATATGAAATAGAAATATATTACGAAAACCATTGTATCATCTTATTTAAGCCCTCTTCACGGATCATTGACCTCATTGCTGCATAACATTCATTTTATTTGACAATGTTTGCCAGCCGGACTGGTGGTCCCGGTTTTAGTGCACAGCTTCATTCATGATTACGGGCCGAAGGACGAAACGGACGAACACAAGTAGCATATGAATGGGCCCTGCACACTGTATAGCAACGGAGGACTGACGTATATTCTACTGTATTTAGCTAACGTTACTAAGATAAACAGAGTGGTCTTTTCTCTCTGTCAGGCCACAAAAAACCCGCAGACCCGTCGGTGATTGCTGTTTCTGGCTCATGATGAAACTGACAGGGATAACATTGCTAATATGAAAAATAATAAACAATGTTGTCCCTATGTCAAGCTGCATTCAGTCTGCCTTGGCAGACTGAATGCAGCTTGGGCAGAGTGCTGCCCCCACAGACTGAAGACATAACTGCATTTAAGGGGTGTCCCATTTGTAAGTCACGAAATAGCCCTTAACACTTGGTTTTGAGTGTCACTGAGATTGAGGGTAGAGAATGAGGGTTAAGATTGAGGGTTAAGGGAGGAATTGGAATTCACCTTTTGATCATGCTTCAATCACAACTAGGTGTGATGACATTGTGGAAAGAGGGGAAAATAAAAACACTGTGGATGCTCAACCAATCAGAAATATTCAGCTTGCAGGTCCAACGTTCCTGGACATTTGGAAAGTACTACAGCCAGCTAAATTTGAACACCAGTTTCCGTGGTCAAAAAGCACATAGTCCTCAAAAAGTCCCTAGCTTGGAGGGAAGTTTATGCTGTCAAAAACACCTTTAAAAGTCTAAAAGCACAGGATTTCAGCTCCTCAGAGATATTTATGGCATTTATGAAGCTGTTGGGAAACATAAACCTGCTGCATATCAGTCATGAGATGCCCAAAACCACAATATGACCAGATAGAGATCCCACAAGTGTCCAAGTAATCAGTCTACTTTTAGAGTTCTGGTTAAGCTTGGGTAGATATATTTCTTCTGGTTGTGAAAAAAAGGCTGAGGTTTGGAAGTTCCGGCTACCTCAGCTCGCATTCTCACTTCCCTATTTTTAATTTCATGCAACTTGGATTAAAAATAAAATCACCACAAATAGATGAATTCACACTTTTAGTTCAGAGAAGTGAAACTTTGAAGTCAGCAGCCACGCTCACTCAGAAAAGTTTGTGCCCAGAGTATACGGTTTGATGTTGCAGAGGATTGCAAATACTTTTCTTTGGAAAGATGAGGTTGATGTAATCTTTTCTTTTGCTGAAGGCGCTTTTGAATCTCTGTTCTGTGCCAGGTAGCACCAGACTCCTGATGGAAACTCCGTGTTCATTTTTAAATACAGGTAACAATAACCAAAGAAAAACGCTGGCTTTTGAGCCAGTCTTGGCATTTTGTCCTTCCATACCATATTGTTGAGATATTGCTGCATATTATTTGAGACATATTCCCAGTTTCTCTTCACTCTGAGACATAGTGTTTTCCAGGCAAAGCTAAAAACACTTTTTATATCCTTTTTTTCCACATGGCAAACTGTATTATGAGGGGAAAACACATTCAAAACCCAGTGACTCAGTTTCCTCAACCTGCAGGAACAGTTACAACAGGATATTCATGTATAAGCAGGTGCTGTTTCCAGAGACGGCTGATAAAAACTAGCCTCCCAGCTAACTTCTGTGCATTTACATCTGCTTTATGGTGGATAATGTACACTGTGCCATTTCTGATAAAGACACAGAAACTACACTGCTCATTTTAAAGGATGCCATCTGCTGGAGTGTTGCAGTTATTTTTATTGGATTTTGAGTGTTCATGAGAAAGTGTGTTGTATCTTTTTTGCCTCTTGGTGAGAGTGAGACTCGAGAGAAGTTTTAACCTTGTTGGGCAGCTCTACTGCTGTGAATAATGCTTATCAGCCACTTAATGAGTTACACCTGTTTAACAGCTCGTTAACACAAATAGCCCATCACATGGCAGCAACTTGATGAACTAAGGTCAGGGCAACCTGAAGTTCAAACTGAGCATCAAAACAGAGAAGACAGGTGATTTACATTTGAACGCCACATGATTGTAGGTGTCAGATGGGCTGGGTCCAAACAGAGAAAATATCTAGTGAGCAGCAGTTCTCTGGGCTTAAACACCTTGTTGATGCCAGAGGTCAGAAGAGGATGGACACACTGATTGGAGATGATAGAAAGGCAACAGTAACTCAAATAACCACTGGCTACAACCGAGTTATGCAGACGATCATCTCTGAACACACAACACACCCAACCTTGAAGCAGACAGGCTACAGCATCAGAAGACCACACCAGGTGACCCTCCTGTCAGCTGAGAACAGGAAACTAAGGGCTGTTTACACGACAACAGTTTTAGGGTGAAACGCAAAAGTTTTGTTGCGTTTCAGCCTCGCGTTTACACAGAAACGGCGTTTCAGCCGACCTAAAACGCAAACTTTTGAAAACGGCCCCAGAGTGGAATTTTTCTGAAACGCTGCCGACACCAATGCTGTGTAAACAGTAAGCCGGCGTTTTCAGTGGAAACGCTGACGTCACACTCTGCTCCTCACGAGCACATTTACAGGACAACGGTACCACTGTTACAATCATAGCGAACTACAGTGTTGTGCTTGTGCTGCTCAATCTACTGTATCTGCTGACTGTCTTTATACAAAATGTGCATCTGTTGCTCCACTTTTGACCTTATTATTCCCCAATACACCAGATGATCGGCTCAACTCTACTTCGGTGGAGATCTCCCTAAAGCAGCTTCAGGACAAGACAGCTGTAACGTTGACTACAGGCCTGGCATGCTTACTACAGCGTTGTCAGTCCCTCGGCGTTTTCGTGTAAACGCAGATTTTTTTCACTGCCTTTCAGCATTTTCAGATGAAACTTCGTCGTGTACGGGGCCTGAGACTACTGTCCACACAGGCTCACCAAAATGGCATTGGTGTCTGCATTGGGGCCCAGCATTTGACGTAAACATTTTGGGCCCTTTGTACCAATGGATCATGGTTTAGAGTCAACAGCCTACCCAGGTATTGTTGCTGACCATGTCCATCCCTTTACAACCACAGTATACCCATCCTGCGACGGCTACTTCCAGCAGGATAACACTCCATGTCACAAAGCTTAAGTCATCTCAAGCTGGTTTTAAGTTCACTGTACCCCAAAGGCATCCAAAGTCACCAGATGGAATGTGGTGAAACGAGAGATTCTCATTGTGGATGTTCAGCCGAAAAATCTGCAGTAACTGTGTGATGCTATCATGTCAATATGGAGCAAAATTTCCAAAGAATCTAATCCAAGAAGAATGAAGGCAGTGCTGAAGAGAGAAGGGGGTCCAACCTTGAACTGGCAACGTGTGCCCCACAAAGTGGCATTGAGTGTACATAAAATGTCAATCCACAGATAGCACACCATACAAGTGATTTTGTATTTTAACTGTAGATAATACCAATACAGATCTGATGTGTTTATAACTGCTATAAGAATACTGTACAGCTGGGGAAAACAGTAATTTAACACTGCAGCAGCAGAGGTAATTTATCCTTTTCCTTCTCTCTGATGAATGTAAGAGATCATCATTAAGAAATAGATTAGAAAAAGTTTCCTCCAGAGCTCATATCCTAAAAAGTTTTTAGGCTAAAGTTTGGAGGCCAAGTAAGATGCCTGCAGTAATTTATTAATGACTTCACCTTTAGTTTCTGTGTTTCTCCTCTTTCTGGAAGCGAGGTCAACACTGACTGATTATGCTTTATGCCCTGCGTTGGGAAGAGTTGAAATTTTTGGGAGGGAGATTGGATGTTCTAGTTTGAATGTAGTGTTTTACTTCCCTTCATTAAAATTTCACATCTGAGAATTCAAATTGGTGTCAGTCTTCTTATCTGACGAATAAGTACCAAAAAAACCCCAAATAAGTGTTCTCCAGTAAGAATTTATCTCTGGGTTTATAAGTTGGCTTATATTTTACTCACTTGGTCACATTGTACCCATAAACTTTCTTCTTAGACCATCAAAGGTTGTGTTTGTTATGACTGTGCCTCAGATGCCATAAAATTACTCACTCAGACCAAAACATGGAGATCAAATCAGCGACTGCCCGCATGTTCACTACAAAAGCCTCATGGGCTCCTAAAGTACATCACGACTCCACAGACTTGATGTCTCATCGCTCCCTGAAACACCACTATTACTACCACACTGTTTTCCTCATTCTGCAACATCCACTGCTACACCCTGGTAATGATGGAAAACAAGACAGTTTCTTGTTGTGAAACAGCAAATAAAGAAGTCTCACAGAGGCTCACAGAAAGAGAGTAAATGAAAGGAAAACACAACACATTTATTCCACTGGGCTAAATAGAGCCCTGAATGAGCACGATCATAACGCGCGGACAGTCGCTGGCAGGCGGACAGACGGGAAGTGTTGGAGGGGGGTCGGAGTTGTACAGAGATGTCCGTTGTCTTGGGAGGGCGGGGAGGTTTGGAAATGAGCTGCATCAGGACATCTGTACGAGGAGAGAGTCTTCTCTGAGATAAACACACGGCTCTGTGTTTTAAGTACATTTAGAGCTTAAAATCCACAGAAACCTGCTTATTATGTCATTTAGGTTTTCACCTACATGACAGGGAGTGTCTGAAAGTTGAAAGTACAGCTTCTTGTACAAAACATTCTGGTTTTGAGAGCCTTGAGAGCTGAAGACTGGGATAAATCAGGCACCGTTAAGCTTGAAAAAGTGATTCTGCCTGAGACATAATTACACCACGGCTACTGGAAATAATAAGAGTTAGCATGTTTGATGTCAAACATTAGTTACAGCAGTTTAGCTTTGAGGGTTGTCAGTCTAGTTTTCAATCTGAAAATATTTGGGATTGTTAGTTAGGGTTATTAGTTTTTATATGGTCTTGATCTTCCTTATGTATCACATTTGCTTTTATTGTATGTGCCCTTGTGAGCCCTCAGGTCTTCAGGTTGTCATTGTCTTTGAATCCCTCCAAAAAGTGTGTGAGTGTGTGTCTGTATGGGGTAGTTATTCTATGCTTTCTTTATTTTATTTCCTCCACCAAGGAGATTATGTTTTTAGGAGAGCTTGTTTGTTTGTCTGTGAACAATACTCAAAAAGTAACGAATGGATCTTGATGACGATTTCAGGAAATGTTCATTATGGGATAAGGAAGAAGTGATTAAATTTTGGAGGTGATCTGGATCACCGTCTGGATTCAGTAATTTTTAATAGGATTCTTTATCATTGTGAGATAGAGCTGTTTTCACCATATGTGTATATAACTCTAGATAAATGGTCAGATTACTTTGCAAAACAATACAACACAAGGTCAACATAATTTGTGAAAGATGGAAAAGTACGATCCAGATCCTGGCAAGATTCTGGATACTAAGATCCGGAATATGAAACATGTACTGGGTCATCATAATTTTCAACACTGTCAGGTAACAAATTGTTGTACAGACCTGCAACTAACACCAAATTGTAGCAGACAGTCTGCTGAAAGGGAGTATAACATTAAAGTAGGACTAAAGTGTTGGTGACAATCACAATAAGCTTGGCGGAGGTCTGCACTCTCTGAGGACTTTTCTGGTTTTATAACTGTGATTATTTTCTCTAAAACAAACTATTTAGGGCTGAACCATGCTTATTTATTAAGTGTGCAGTTGTTGTGTGAGGGGCCAAGCACAAGTCAATCAGAATTTCATCTTGTAACACCACAGCATCAGAGGCTTTTATTCTGCTCTCAAATTAACACATGCACATCTTTAGTGTGTGCACACCATAAATACACCAGGTCCATATCCGTTCCATCTCCTCTCTGTGACTTGTTGACTGCGTGCGCTCTCATCTGCTGATTCACACCAGTTGCGTCATGTTCAGTCCGGTTAGTAAGGCCACCAGACAGCTGGAGTCGAGAAAAGTTACTGGGCTTGCCACCCCAACAATGAGCCGCTCCTCATTCATGTTGGGCTGCAAAACCCTAGTAGTAACCTCTAGTCTAACAGCAGGCATAACATAACAAGTGTCCACAAACAGAAAGATGACGTCATGAAAACTACGTCCATGTATAATACAGTCTGTTCATGATGTCACTTTGTTGTTGTAGAGAAGTTAAAGACGATCTGGTGTTGGTAAGGTGTACTTTATTTTGAAGGTCAGCAGGTGTTAAAATGTGGTTTCTGTGCATGACTTCCTGTCCTGCTTGATGTTTCAAGAGTTGCAGGCTGAACAGGTTTTAGAGCCTCTGGTCTAAATGGCTAAAATTAAGATGCTCAAATTTAATATCATGTTTGTGATGTTGCAGGTCAAAGACAATTTTTCCAGAAGCTTCTTCCAAAAAAGTTTTTCTCAGCAGTTTTAAATTTTTCAGAATAGCTCAGAAACACTCTGCACCTCTGATGCTTTTTCTGTTCTACTTTTGTGTCTTTCCCTCTTTCTCTGTTCACATCTGTGTGCTCAACCTGCAGAGAGAGTCACTGAGAGGGAAAGAGGGGAATTCATAGCAGATTCACCACATGGCTAACAATATTTAGACTAGAACCCTGGCCTTTATTTTTAACCGTCTGATGGAGACACAGCTTCAGACACAATGGGGCTTTTGTTTTGCTCTCCAAAACTGAGACGTCAGGCAGCTCTGCCGGTGTCTCCCATCACACTGACACGTTACAGCATGAACAAGCACACGTACGCCAGCCCCAGCTAAAGAAAATAAAATGCATCCGTCAAATATGCGCCTCTGGAGTAGTTGTTTTTATGTAATCCAGCAGATTTAATGCCGTGCTTCAAGATTTCGACAGAAGACGTTTTTGGATGTTCATGCAAAGTTTTCTATATCCTGGTGCTTCCTGAGGGATCACAGAGAGAATAGCTTCTTAGGAGGATCTCGGGTAGCACTGACAGAATAAAAACAGCTTTCTCCCAGTCCGTATATCTGGAATACATATCAGAACATCCTGCCGCTCAGGATTAGTGCGCAGTTTTATCTGATGATTTTGAATCCTCCCAAGAATGTCAGCTATGATCTGAATACAGCTTGGTGGTTTCTTTGCAGAGAGGGTCTAGGTTTTCAGACGGAGATAGCGAAGAAATGGAATTATGGATTCAGTCAAGAAGGCCCAGACTTGCTTGCTCAAATACCTGTAGCTAAATATCACTCCCATGGGTCCAACTGTGATTAATCATCCCGTCCTTTTTAAACAACACAGGAAACACTCCCCGCTGTGTTTGTGATGGGGAAACAGTGTGCTCCTCTTTCCCCGAGCTGTAATAAACAAGGATTTGGCTCCAGTTTGAGTTCTGTATGCCTCTCTCTGACTTGCCCCGGGCTTGCTCTTTTCCACCCCTCCTCTCTTTTTCTCTAGGTGGCCTGGTCAGAGTTGCTGGTCAGGCCACAGCAAGCCTCCAGCAAACAGCTAAATTACGGGAATATTTCCCTGCCAAGCCCCAGAAGACATCATCCTTTCATTCATGAGAAGACCTTGAGATCAGGTTGCCAGGAGCAGGTGGACAGCCTGGAGCGCAAATGCTGTTTACAGAGGAAAGCCTGAGTCTATCTAAAACACACCTGGAGGGTGGAAAAGTTTCCTCTTTAGAGATATGATTCAACTTTTTTATATGAAGGGAAGTTTTATGGCATTTTTGCATTTTAATGTGAGTGCTGCAGGGAAGTTAAAACCTTGAATCCCCTGTTTAAATCAAGCTTACAGTGCCATCATGTGGCTTTTGAGGTTATTACAGGACCAGAGGGGGAAAAACTCAAAATTAGTCTGCAGTCCTTTGCAGTGTGGAGCCAAATACGATTCTTTTCAAGAGACTCCAGACAATTAAAATTTGAGCATAACAAACTGTTAATAATGGATGAACTGCACTGCTGCTGCACAGGTTAGATTTTATGAGGTCTGCAAGGCCAGGAGCTAATAATCATAATCATTAACTACCAAGATGGCCGACTTCTCTCTTTTTTGCCTCTTAGAGCTCCTCTGAGGAATCCTTAACAGGTTTTAAAACAGCCTGAAATAAATACTGATACTTTCTTATGACCTTCAAAGGTAAACGAGATCATCAGCAACCAGACTGACTTTCTCTATGTTGTAAATTTTTAAGGGTAAAACACTTGCCCTTGGGTAGGTGTCATGCTTTGTTAGGAGCACAGTGGCCCCTAACTTAAAATTTTAAGGGCACAAGCAGAAAATTTATGGGCCCACATTATAAATTGACTTGCAAAGAAGATATTTACATTTCCAAGTTGCACTTTTATTACACACATTTTATGTTTCAGACTGGCATGGTGTTTGCTTAACGTGTCGCGTTCTCCCCACATGTTGTGGGTATGTGTATCAACAGATGAATTTGCAGTTCATTGAATTTGTCTCCCTGAAATGCCACAGCCAGGTGAACTAGCGCAGCCTCTCCTTCTGAACGCCTTTTAACGGAGTCAGACTCATTGTCAGGATTTGTCTCCTCTGGCACATGAAGTTCGTTGGAGAGAAAGTGACGATAAGTCTTCTCTATTTAGCCTACACGATAATCCCAAGACCTGCCTCTTTTCACACATTAGCCAATCACAGTGCCCCTCCTCTCACACATTAGCTAGCCTTTTATTTGGAGTTCATCTCCTTTCTTGTTCTTTTGGAGTAAACGGGGCTGAAGTGTGGACCAAAATCTGTTGGCAGCAAAAAAATAACGATGAAAAATAATGAAATATACACATGTTGTTTTTTTTTTGTTGTTATTGTTGTTGTAAAATAAAGCAAGAAAAAAAAAAAAGTAAATTTACCGGTCCCACATTTGTGAGTAGATTAAATATTTATTCACAGTGTCTCAAATTTTAGGTCCAGGTCATTTCCAGGTCAGTCTGGAGCCCTGTGCCGGGGGAGAAAAAATGTGCGAGGTGCTTTGACTGAAAAAATCGCAACATAAATGCAATAAATGGCTGTAAGAAAGAGCAAAGTGATAATTTCTGCTTTAGAAAACATGCACTGATCTGATGGTATGGGGTGTCAGCCCAGTATAAATGTTGGATTGGAGACTATCAGCCAGATCTATTGAACACTTGTTTCACCAACATTTCTGACAGCTGCTTTTGCAAAATAAAATGTAACTCCTCAGTTGTCTACCACTGAGGTTTAAAGTTAAACTGTAACTCCTACTAGTATTCATGATCTACTCACCACACATTTACACATAGAGCATTATAGCCAACCCAGTGTCATCCCCAGATTAAAGAATAGAGAATGATTAATTAATATTACTATAGGATTTGATCAGTGTAAAAGCCAAGGTATCTGTATCAAGAATTAAAAAGCTGGATTGGAGCATCCTTATTCAAAACAAGTCATACAAAACAAGACTTAAGAAAACAAGCTCAGCAAAGACACCAGAGGTATTACTTTGTCCACAGGAGGCGCCAAAGTCAACTCAGATCTGTAGCTCCTCACGTGAGCTTCAAGATTTTGCAGCAGTATAGCATACCTTCCTAAATTAATAAAATGTTAATGGAATAAATGAATGAAAAGTAACAATTACAAAAAAAAACATGAATAAAATTAACCTAATTATTATGTAAATATATTGATATAAATAATAACCCATTCATCCACTCTCTTAACCACTTTTCCCTTCCTGTGTCAGAAGGAAAGGAGCCCATCCCAGCTGCCTTGGATGTAAAGCTGGATGCATCCTGAACATTTAGCCACTCTGTTATTACATTATAATTGGCATAAATCTCATCAGCATTTAATGAGTTCTACTTGTAATAATCTTAAACTTGATGTAGTGTCTCCATGATTGAATCTCCATCACTATCCTGTGACTGTTTGTGTCACAGGTGCCTGATGGGTAACCACTACTGGGTGCCTTTGTGACCTCTATAGTGATTTATGAACAGCTCGTGTCACTGTGGTGAGTGTCTCATTTACGCGGTGAGACGTAAACGATGGATTTATGATAATAAGAGCAGGTAGGCGAGGCGGAGTGGGCTTACACTGACTCAGACATGCATTTCAAGATGTTCAGTGGGAAGTTTTTCCCTCTGCTCATTGAGAAAACTGAATACAGCTGACATTATAAGATGAATCAAGAAATGTACTTGCTTTAGGTACCTATAATGTTGGAGTTTTTATTAAGCAGCAATGACTGATCCCCATTGGAGAGTGATGACAGGCACACAAACCTCTGTTGTTCATTATGAGGAGGTCAGAGTCATAAGCCGGTATTTAAGCACTTAAAGTTGATCATGGAGTGATGGATGGATGGATTTAATAACCCAAACAGTTGGTCCTCTTGTTTGTGTATGGTCATAAATAAGACAAACTGAAAGAACTACCCTCCAGGCTTCAGTGTTTAAGGTTAAAGAAGCCTCGGTGGAGTTATTAAAGTAAGCATATTAATCTGTGGTGCTGACATTTCAGTGTCACGATGTATGGAGCTGCTTTCCAGATGAACCTTTGCGTCTCATTAGTCCGGAATAACTTCAGCTGCCAGTACAGTGTGTGTGTGTGTGTGTGTGTGTGTGTGTGTGTGTGTGTGTGTGTGTGTGTGTGTGTGTGTGTGTGTGTGTGTGTGTGTGTGTGTGTGTGTGTGTGTAAATAAAGACTCACTGACCACTGGTGCAGACTGGACGTTGCTGTAATTACATTTTTTCAGAGTCCATTCTTTATAATCTCATGTCATCCGAGGCTCTACTTTGCACACATTATGATGGTGTTTATGGAGTGTCTGGAAGCCTGTGGACTATTTTGATCCCATGACAGACTCAGTGCTTCACTCAGAGCGCTACTTCAGGAATCCAAACAGAAGCAACTGGATTTGACAGTTTTCAAACCTTTGACCTTCCATATTCATATTCATACTCATATTCATCGACTTATTTAAAATTTAAAAAGTAACAAGTTGGAAATGACTTCATAGGCCTTCAGTGTGATCAAGTTTCTTTGTGAGGAGTATAATTTATTTTTCAAGTGCTGTTTTTAAGGGTTCATTTTTTAAGTTCAATATTTGTAGGGAAATAAGTTAAAGCAGGGGAAGCCAGTTCTAAAGAAAAAATCTGAGTGACACTTCTTTTCTTGAACTTTTGTGTATTGTTTTGCCATAAAATCTTATTGAAGTGTTTTTATTCATGCACAGCTAAAATCATCAGATAACTGTACGAGTTACATTTTCTGTATTAAATCAAAATTACAGATTCAAACAGCCATCATTAACACTTTTTAGTCCTTGGTTCTTATTTGACTTCTAATTCAACCGATCGTTGAATCCAGATAGAGATAGAAAGATGTGAACTGTTTTACTCTTCAATTGCAGTCTTTCTGAACAAATAACTAAAACTGGGGACATTTTATTACATTTTCACTGGCAGTCCCATTTTCCTCATGCTTCTTCCTGCCTTGAATGAAAACTAGCCCGCCATAGGTTCAGGATGTTTCAACAGATTTGTGCTGTATATTTTCATGACCACAAACATTTTTTGAGTGAATATTGATGCAGACATGGCACTACTGCTCCTTTTGAGTGTCAGCATCCAGTCTTATCAAATGAAGCCGACATGGAGTTGTACAAAGCTGCATATTCTTGGGTGCACAGTGCCTTAAAAAGTGATGCTGATATTCTTGATACTTTTGTTAAAATTTCAAATTATACAAGAAAAATACTATAAACATGTTAACAGCTCACTATGAAAAACAGTTTTGGTCAATATACATCATTTCCCTATTTCCATGCACTGTACAGGGAGGTGATTGATTTTATAACTCACTAATTTTTTAAACATTAGATCTAAATGTTTGCACATTGCTCTTAACTCAACCTATTTCCCTCTTTCTGGGTCGATCATAAGACAGGTTGAGTCCAAATTTCCAAGAAGGTGACTGCCATCTATTCCTCACCCAATGTACACTAGACACAAAGATGACACATATAAAGCCCAAGAATAAAACAACAATGTTGTCATTGGAACAGAAAACATGCAAAGGAATAAAGTAGATTGAAGGACAATTGATTAAAACTCCAGATTTGCAGATGAGGCACATTTCTGACTCCAGAGCAAGGCTGTACATAAACAGTACACAAAACAACAGCATTATGATTTAAAGCAAAAAGAAAACTATGATATCAGTAAGTTATCAATTCGAAGAAAGATCATTACATTAAAAACACACCTTTCACATCTCCTTTAAATCCTGTCTCATTCACTTGAAATAATGCCAGGTGAAGCTAATAAAAGAATGAATATCTGTGAAATTAAATTAATCCCCCAGCCAGATACCACCTCCTACATCTACTTCACTGTCAAAGCAAAAATAAACACAAGTCTGAGCCAATTAGTCTGTCAGACAAGCAGCTCGATGCTTCAAGTCTGGATGTTTTGATATATTAATTTAATTAGCAGTGGGCTGCGAGGTGGCCAGAAGACTTCAAATGGGTCATAAATCCATAAAGGCAAGACCATGAAGAGGGAAGCCATAACTTATTGTTATGGATCATACAGAGGTAAAAAGGAGCATGACTGACAAGATTCTGCTTAATATATAAAAGTGTTTGACTATCTTTGTTGAAGTGTTTGCCTGGAGTCTGTGAGATGTCGTTTCAGTCTTTTCCCATGACATTTTCAAAAAGGTCACAAGCTGAACTTCTTTTTCCTCTCTCTGTGCGGACATGTTTACTCACACGCGTGTTTTCCTAGTGTGTAGATAAAGTCAATACCCCGCTGTCCACCGACATATGGCCTCTTGGAGGAGTTGTGGCTCAGCAATCTGCTGCTGTTGACATTTCTCATCTGGGCCTTTAAGACTTACATCACATGTTGTTGTTCTCTTGATATCTGGATTTATGACCATGAGCATGCAGCGTTGCACGGGGGAGGTGGGCCTTCTCAAGGAGACACACACACAGTGGATTTATAATCATGGCAGCATGAAGTGTGAAAAAGACTCTGGAAGCCCTGAGATGGTTTCATGCTCCCAGTTATAAATTGACAGAGGATAGACTATTCTCCCCTACAGCTGAGCTTCCCATGTTCAATTATGGCATTATATCATCCAGTGTCCTGACTTATGAATCAAAAATGCGATATCCTATCAGTTTCCTTCCTGATACAACATGTAGTATTGACACTGTGAGCCACTCACTGGCTTCATTAGTGATATTTCACCAGGGAAGCTTTCATCAAGGAAGCTAAGCTGGTGACCGGCTCAAAAAGATTTTGACCATTAATGAACAAGATCATAAAGTTTAAAAACAGATCTAGATGCCAATCCATCACAGTTCCTTTTCTCAAACATCTCTAACATGGAAGCTGTTAATTGCAGTTAGTTGTAGCTCAAAGTCCATCCGGTTGAAGCCAGTGAAGACCGATACGCTCAGTCTAAAATAGGCCGTCAGGACCCTGTAAGTTATTTGCAGGGCAGCAAGTCTTCTTCTTCACACTGCCCAAACTAGAAGCTGGGGTTGGGAGAACATAACAGATGATTTTAATTTTGTTTCTGGAAAACCACTTTAGAGTCCCAGAACTTGGGCTACAGACATCGCTCATTGAGTCTTTGCAAAGGGAGTGAAATGCTGACTCGAACGAGGGAATAACTGGAAGGTTTTAAGAATTAGAATAACCCAGGAGACACATTTTGTATTCAGGAGAAAAAGGAACCAAGAACCTTTTTCTGAGGAAAAATATCTTTGGCAGTAGACTCTTGAATAGTTGAGCACTGGTCAAAATTAAAGCAAAGAGTTTGGATGACACTTCTGTGGGAAATGCTGAAAAAGGTGAGGCTCTATTGTTCTTTGTAGACATTGGAAGCAGATCATTTTTGGGGTTCGTGTGCCAAAAATAGCAAACCCAAACTTCTTTCCAGTAAAAGCTTGTGACAAGGTGCTGGGGAGAAACTGATCGCTAAATGGTCTGTTGTTTGGTAATCCTGATCACATGTGGCTATGTGAATGAGGAAAAGGTCACCACCCAGGTTTCTTTAGTTATCTTACAGTTGGTGTTGTGAGAGTGTGCTCTTCTGGATCTGTAGCAGGAAGCTGGTCTTATAATGATCAGGTTTGTTTAAGGGAGCACTGAACTCTCTGACAGGGATGTTTGCGCTCTGTGTGGGATTTTAACAGACTGCTCATTAGGACTGAAAGTCTGGGGTATGTTTACTTCAGACAGTGAAGAGAAATCAACTGTTCTAGAAATGTTTGAATGATTGTTGTTATATATCAAAATATATTTCCCTGTTATTTTGAAATGAGAGTGAGTCAGTATAGGCTGTTTGGCTTAGATTTTCCCAGATGCCACCCAAATTGACATATTTTTTTGCTATGTTTAGTTAGTTACACTCATGAACATGAACATTGGTGTGCTTTTTAGCTTTGGCTTTAAACAGATGGAGCAACTTCCTGTAGTCTTTTTGAAATCATGACGTTGCTGAAAAACTAGCTAAAATATGAGGAAGCTACCACAGCTGACAAGCTAGGTGATCTAAATTGGAAACTCCTGACAACATGCTTCACCACCTTCTGTTTAAAGGTAGTTTTAATGTCAGCCTGTCATTGTAAGTAGGAGAAGTTAAGGAGGAGTACAATCTGCAGACCACAGACTGGAAGTATTACAGTTTCTAGTGTTTTTTGCCAATTAGGCTAGCTGTAGAGCAGTACCAATTTCACTTCATCTGTTTATTCTTTTGTAAGTGCTTTGGGTTAAATGGACAAGATCAAACGTTGTTATTAATGCAAAGCTAAGGTAATAGGTTTTCACTTCAGGTATCAAGGACAAAGATGACTTCTCCTGCAAGTCTCTGTAAGAGAGAAGATGACATCTTATACTCCTTTCAAACAAAATCAGATAAAAGAAAGTATGAATTTGAAACAGGTAAAAAAATAAATTAACATTGAACTTTTCAGATGTAACCATTTATTTTGGAAGCCTGAGGTCAACTTTTTTTGCAGCTCATGTACTTTAGTATTGGCAACAAACCCTGTGGGAGCTCATATAATGGCCAAAACTGCACAGTAGATGATGAAGCCCATTTTTCACGATGCCATGATTGATCAACTGCTAAATGGGAAATGGCAGCTGCAATAACAGCTTGAGGTGATAACGTGTAGGATGGCTGGACGAACAGTGTTGCCCTATATATTGTGCAGGAGATGCACCCTCCATTAACTGCGAGCAAGGCTCATATATAATGAAAAGTGACTAAGTTGTAGCTTGTGTTGGTAAATGGTTTAGTATGTGAGCTTTGAAGGACAACAAATAGCTCACAACTAGAGCTCAGCCCTGTAAGTGGAAGTTTATTGATGCATGCATTAGTCTTTAAATCCTAACCAGACATATGCTCTTTAAAAATGTGCTGAGCTGCTGATTCATAGAAGTACATGACAAAAACCAGGGGACTCCAAAGAACAAGCTGCATACCTTTTGTAAGTGTTGGATGTTTGAATCATAGGGAATTCCAGGCCTTCTTCCTCCTTTCTCATGTCTGTATGAGTGAGATCCTCTGGGGGAAATGGACTAACAGGCCAAGTCTCAAGCCAGAGAAAGACGCAGGACAGGAAGCACAGATGCTTACATAACTGCCTTATTGAGAGGATTGGTATTTGACATGTCACATAGCTCTGACCCCGTCCCCAACACTTGCTCCCACATGTATCAGGTTGGCCCAGTCTCAGTGAGGGCATAGTTTGGACTCCAGGGGAGTTTTGGCAATACTTTTACAGTGTGTTTGTGTTGAGGGGACTCTTGACTTCGTGTTCAGACCAATGGTATGTAAACTGGTTTGTGTCTAGATAAATATTTAGACGTTTTTCCTTCACAGTTAAACCAACAGGTAGTGTCTGCCTTAAATTCAATCACACTACAGTCTTATAGGGACAGTGCATTTAGATTTTTTCTGATACCACTAACAGTACTGGATTACAGTTAATAATAATTGACCATTAACAACACTAATATTCACAACTGACTGATACTGATACAGGTGTCAATAATAAACCTAGAGTGATACTACTATCCATGAATGATACTGATAATGGAAACGATAATCAATACTGGTATCCATGATTGACTGATACTGTTATTAGAAACAGTCCAATGCTGAAACTGGTATTAACAATTCTTTCAAACTCAAACTGGTAGTGTTAATTTGCCTGAAGCAATACTGCTAGCAATGACAGACTGATACTAGTATTTGAGAACTGACCAGTGCTGAAATATGTACACAAGTATTTATAATTGACTGATACTGGTATTGAGCACTGAACAATACTGATACTGCTATTAAAAAAGTCCCTGATAATGATACTAGTTTGAATCATTTACTGATACCAATGCTGTTTTGAATCATTAGCCCCATTTCCACCAAGGGGTTCTTTTCAGTTCGTCTCAGTATGGTACACATTTTGTGGCATTTCTACTGACAGATCCTCAAATCAAACCTGGGGTGCCAGACCAAATCGATCCGATCCCAGAAGGTGGAGCTCCAAAAATGCAGACCGTTGATTGGTCGAAAGAATTGTCATCATGCAACAGTGGCAGTATTTCTCCTCACGGCACACACATTTTCTAAAACAAAGCTTAACTGCGCTTTGTAACAAAGAGACGCATAGGTTCCTATGATTCACCAGTTCTGATACCAGTATCAGTGTTCACCTCCATATCTGTCTTCAAGTAGCATCAGGTCAAGGTTGGGTCAATGTTTGGTCTAGGTTAAAAAAGACTGTGTCCTCAGAGAGAAATCATGTGACTTTAACCTTTCTCAGTGAAGGGTTCTGAGCTTGTAAATAGAAAGCAAAACTGAGCTTTTCAACCAGTATAATTTATATTTATCGTTGAAAACAAGGCTTAATACTTGCACAAGAGCTTCTTGGTATCTGCACTACTGGGAAGGAATAATAGGTGTCAGAATTTCTCTCCTCCCAATAAACAGAGGCCAACAAAGTCTCATTGTGACTGACAAATGGTAAGCAGACCATTAAGACTTTCATGCCATGAGGGAGGAAACCTCTGTGTCTCAGGGCTTCTTGGCCACCAGTAACAGCAGCCTTGTCGACCCCGCACCGCTGTATTTATAGAGCGCTGCGGATGAGTCATTTGGCCGAGTGCCCACTCTTCGTTTGCCAGATTTACAGGTCCCCACTTTAGGGAGGGCTGCATGATTTACGATACAACCCCCTCCCCCCCCTTCACCTCCAGCACCAGCTCCCACCCGATCCCACCCCTCTCACTTCCTCAGGAGACGAGCACACACACCATCTTGCCTTTGGCTTGCTGTCTCACTCGGTTTTATTCTCTGCTGCATTTCTTTTTGTGTGTGTCTTAGAAAAATGCTTCCCCTGCTCTTCCTGCTGCTTTGATAGAAGTATATTCAGAGGGAAAGCTACCTGAGAGGCAGACAGACTCGCCTGAGTCTGACCTCGCCTTGCTGCTGCTGATTGGTGTGTCACATTGACCTGCTTTTGACTTCAAAAATGAAGTTTTAGGTAAGAGAGTTTTATGAGGAGGAGGAAAGCAAGAAGGAGGAGGAGAGTAGGAAAGAAGGTAGCGAGGGAAGAGGAGTGTGTTTTAGCAGACACAGAAGGAGGTAAATCTGTCCGTGGCTCGGAACAAGAACAGATGAAGAGGTGGCACCGGGGGGGCCGAGGTCAGCAGCGACAGCGTGGCTTTTGCTCCCAGGACCACCAGCTGAGAAGGGGGCACGTCTTCCTCTGCACCCCATGGATCTTAACTCTAACCCAGGTCTGTCTCTTTACATAACAGGAATGAACACTAACATGCTTGCGTGTGGTTTGGACTGTTGCAGTACGGTGGCTGAGATATTATTAGACTTTGCACTGTCTTTGGTTTCAGTTGCGACTGCAGGAAAGGTGGAAGGATTTCTCAGGCAGCTTTACTTGCCTTAAACTCAAGTTATAAAGCAACTTGCAATTGAGTTGCAAATTGATTTCTGTACTTTTGAGAAAGTGTGGATTCATTCATCATGTCAACAGTTGTCTGTTCTACAAGACAGAGTGCATTGCTTTTGTTAATTGACGCTGTGATGTCAAATGAGCTGTTTATGATGTGTGCATACCTTACTGTCTTGCTGTTGTTGTTGCAATGCCTGTCTTATCCATCCATAATACCAACACCTGTAAATATGCTTTGAATAATAGAGCTACAACTTTTGACAAAGTTTTCATTTTATATGCAGCATTGTCTGTTTTTCCTGATACAATTTGCTTTGTGGCCAGAAAATGGAATTTCTTAAAACTTTAAATCTAAATATGGCACATTTGCTGCACACTGCAGTTTAACTCAGATTATATTTTAGAGATGCCATTGATTTGCAAGATGCAGAGGTTGATACATTGAATCGCCAATTAATCTGAGGTTTTGATGATCATTTTTGGAAATTAATAATTATATTAGAAGTCCATAAAAAAAATACAGGCTGATCATTTATCATTCATGGCTGTGTTCCCAGCTCTGGCTAGAAGTTTTAATCATTAAACAATCAATCAATCATGCTATAACTTTAGCATTATATAACAGTATTTATAATAGCTTAAGTTAAAAAACAACAACAATGTTTTACTTACTTTTACAACTTCTATGTGTCCATTGGGATAATAATCTATTAGTAATCACCAAAGTTGACCCCTTTTAACCTCCGTTGTTGGCTGTACTTCCACTGTTTACAAATCATCTGACACATACGAGCCACCATACATAAGGCTCCTCTGGGAAGGTAACAATAAACACTATATGAATCAATTAATTGTCAGGAGCTTACTCAAACACTTTCATTTTTTGATCATGCGGTACAACGTGGTGTCATTATCTCATTATCACATTCATCTATCAGGGGTTATACAAGAAAAAAGCATTTGGTATGGTTTAAGTCAAAGTTTTGTTAATAATTAATCAATTACTGTTGGTTAACAGTTCTAAAGATCAATTATAGAAAAATACTTTATGAATCATTTAATTGGCGGGTGGGAAAAACCTTCTTGCAGCTCTCAGAATCCAAATAATTAAAATAACAATTCACTGGTTTGATTCTGGTCTTCATGCAGTACTGAATACCTGATATGAATAGAATAAAACAATCTGAGCTGTTAGAGAAAAAAATGTGCATGACATAAACTTTTATACCATATATATTGTTAATGCCTCTGGGGTATGCTCATACAAGATGCATCGCTTTAAAATATCTCGCCAGAGGACATAAAACACCGATAACAAGCAGAAAGTGTCTCTCATAGCGAGGTCAAATTCACTTTGCTCTCCTGCTAGAGGCTGATAACAGGAACACTTGTGAATTCACAGCTCACAGCCTGCCTGTAAATCCATCCTGGTGAAACACAGAAAAAAAGAATGTTGCAACAGATGGGACATCAATCAGCCAAAATATAGGATGTACAAAGTCCTCGCAGAATTTTTTTTGAAAAGGGGAAAAATTTAAGTTATACCGTGATTAGTTCTGTTTCTCATTGACTTCTGATTTCAGAGCCTAGTACGTTCATACATCTTCAAACAAACCCTGTAGTTGAATACAGTTGAAAGGTCTGGACCCGAGAACTGATCCAACAACATCAGCAGCAGCAGTTCACTCACTCAAACACACAGAGGGCCAACCTCGTTGTCAGCATTCCTCTGTCTCTGCACTTAGATCATCACCAATCTTTTTTCTCAGCATACACTCCCCCCTGCACTGCAGCTCCCTCCGGCCGGCAGTGCTTTGGCCAGCTTTGTCACAAAAAACAACACGGATGTGGAGCTGCAACACCGACAGTTCTGCTGCAATGGGCAAAATGAAAACACGCTCATCCTGCCAGAGCCAACGATCTTTGTGCATTACCTTTATGAAGCTTCAGAGCTTCTCAACTGTGGAAGGAAAACACTACCTAGATATATGTGGCTAATTGGCTCACACCAGAAATTATGTAATCCATATTACACATTCACCTCATCTATCACTGTTGGAAAATAAGAAGTGGTAACACAGATTTTGTGCTGGGATGATTGATGAATTCCAGATTTATCTTTACTTTCTATCACAATAATGTTCACCTCTGACAGGCCCTTCAATCTCCTTGAGCAATCTAGCAAATGGGAATTTTGATGAATGCCTCAATGACACATAACCAGAGTGAATTCAATTTATCATGAATTACTTCAATGAATGAAAATCATGAGATGCATTATTCTCAAGCACCATTTGTCAGGATTCGGTTCCTCAAACAGCCTGGTATTTCTCAACCAAACACAAATAAATCTCGAACCTCTTTTCTAACTGGTAGCTGTCGTAAGTTTTAGAATAAAAAAATGCCTGTACATCATTAAAACTTGCAACATACTGAGCATTGCCTGTATAAAACATAAACATAGTATGTGGTCTCAATGATGTCACCCATCTGTGTCTGAAGTGTCATTATAAAGGTTAATGATGATGGTTGCCATATTGGCAAAGCTGACTCAACTCAACCCTTCCCCTAACAATGCAAATTTATGCTCAGCTGAAGCCATAATTAAATCACATGTGTCATTGAAAGAAACCCACTGACAGATCTTAAGAAATGTAAATGAGGTTATGATACCAAAACTGTTTTGCACCAGGTTGAAACTTAAAAATGGTGCTGAAAAAGCTGACGTATCATGTTGTAGGCTGTAATGAAATTTCTCTCTGGTTTTTAAGGCCAGGTGAAAGAGGATGTTGCAGCTCTTTGCTCTCCCAACATTGGCTTTATTCTTTCATTGATTGTTAGAAATGAATGTAAACTCTTGGCTTATCAAATTAAGGCACCATCGAACTGTACTAAACCTGCATTTTGCACTAGTGGGTAACTTTGCTGGTTGTAAAAAATAAAGTTGAAATGCATTTATTATCTGGCCTTCTTTCTAACCTTACAGCCGAGTAAGATGCTTGAATCTGATTGATCAACTTGTTTGCATCTTAAGTTAACACTGGATGATAGGTCGGATATCGATGCTAGCTATGGGATTTAGAACCCTGATATGAAGTGGAGGGGTCTAGTCCACCCTGACGAGGTTGGACAAGTCGTAACTCTACCAGAAACTAACTCTGTTTCCCAGGTGGTTTACTAGACCAGTACCCATGCTCTGGGTGAGTTAACAGTCTTAGCTGACAGAGAGACTGAAGAACTTGATGTTTACAATGAAAATTATGGGCATATGTGGTGTAAAATCTATCATAATATACTTCAGGGTGTGGCTACACGTCACTTCTTAAGGAACATGTCAAACAGGATTTAAGGACAGCATTTGGTAAGCATCCATATATAGTCACTTCTGGTTCTGCCAAACCAACATAGATGCTGCTGATACATGAAATACAAGGCTTAGAAAGACGAGTGACCTCAATGTGGTTACCATCACTCCTTACACTCAGCGTTTGAAATCAACAGATGTGTATATCTGCGAAGGTTCTCATTCATCCACCTCATGGTATCCATATTTAGTGGTTGATCCATTAAGGCAACTGGGCATGATAGAGTTCTAAAAGACACTGTCTTCTCTTTGAAAGGCTTCTTCAGTTCTGGACACACTAGAAAGTATGAGTCTCCAAGGAACGTCAAGTCTACCAGTTACATGGAGTTGTCAGCGTAGTTGTTTACCTGGTTTCAGGACTGGTCATTCCCGAGCATCGTTGGGCTCACCACTCTCATCAGAGAACGTGTGACCTGACAAGACTTAGGTACTAGAGTTACAGCTGTACTAAGGATAACCTGTGACAACCTTAACGACTTCAGAACAAGGTTAATGACTCCACCATGCCCCCTACATGGCAAACTGGCAGACTCATAGACTTATATTTTCTAGCTCTGTCCAAATCTCCAAGCACTCTACCAAGTCCAATTGCTTTATTAAATCAAGCTTGGAACAACAGATGTTAAATATGGCCTGATTTGGCAGTGAACTCAACATAAACTATCGATCAGTGTGTTATATTTGTCACAATGAAAGCCCAATGCCCTACGTCGGCAACAGTCATCTTGGTTGCTCTCAAAAACAGCCTGTTTTGCTCTGCATCACAGTTCTTCATTGTGTGAACTAATCCCATATAAACTAATAGTAGTGATTGGCTTGACCTGGATCAGGTCCCATGGATGTCTGTCTGAACCGGATGTTGCCCAGACTCATCTGCCAAACAAAACATGAGCCCCCAGTTTTGTCTGGTTCCCAGGATAACTTCTCTTTGGTTCCCATAAGCTAAGAAGCTCTGCCTCCAGTAGTCGGGTTTCTACAACCCTGTCTGGAAAGTTCAAAGGGCTTCTCCCAAAGACTGGGCTGACTCAACCTACCAATTCTGGCTGTGAGGAGTGCAGGTGTGCTTCTGCCCTGAGGCCGTCATCAGCACTGAAAGGTGATATTAGGTGGTGTTAGTGAGCCAAGCATCAGGCTC
Organism: Halichoeres trimaculatus; assembly: GCF_033239565.1. Taxonomy (NCBI): domain Eukaryota; kingdom Metazoa; phylum Chordata; class Actinopteri; order Labriformes; family Labridae; genus Halichoeres; species Halichoeres trimaculatus. Next base: position 16,259,039 of record NW_027437194.1, on the reverse strand, counting down.
TCTATTGAGTCTACTCCTTAATACTTTGTTGTTGATAAATAGACTATCATTCTCTTGTCATAGAACTAGGATGTTTTCTTCGATGTCCAAAAGAAAAGTTTCTCCTATTCTACTAAATAACACAGAAGCTTTATTATCTTAAATTAAGATTGTTGAATATCTATTTGTTTACATGTTGTATCAGTGTGTCTGTGGGAGGCTTAGCACAACATCCGGTATCTTAGTCAAAGCAAATTTGGATCTCTGGAAAAACATGGGAAATCATTTATTTGGGGTCACAGAGTTCACATCAAGTATGAATCCCAGGCGTGCACATTTTACAGATTTACAGCCCTGTGGCTATGAGAGCATGATATACACCTCTCTGATTGGTGATCCGTCATAGTGAGAAATGTTTATACAACGGTAAGACACCTACATCTTTAACACAGACATACACAGGATAGAGAGAGTAATACAAACATCAATCCTGTTGAGTACACCTCAGTCAAAAGAAATGTTTGTTAAGCGTGTGTCTGGCTTGCCTCATAGAGTCTGAAAATATGACAAGGCTAAAAGTGCATTAAAAATAATGTGTCATGGTAACTTTAGAGAGCTTATTTCTCCAGGATTTGTATCTGCTCCACCTTTTACTGAGACTTCTCCCTGAAGTATCACTCAGCTTGTTTCCTTAATGTAGCATTACAGCCCAGTAGCACCACATACAAGTGTTTAATGGCATATTAATCCCCGGGAGAGGGGTCACGGAAACTGTTAGTCGTCTTAATGGTTCTCTCCTGAGGGTTTTGATATTCTTTAAAACCTCAAAGTCTGGCAAGGCAAAGTTGAAAGATGTTTGGAATTAGTCTCAAATTATTATCATGTTACATAGTAAGTCATCACTGACATAAATAGTTTGAGTGGAGTGTTTGTGGTTTCATTTCAACGACTGAGAGCTTCCTGTGGTTTGAATTTACTGTCCTCAGGTTTGGCTTTAAAACTGAAAACAACAGTAAACAATCAAAGAAATCTCTTTTTTTTGGTTTTGTTTCTTTTGTTTTTCAATATGTTGGCAGATTTGCTTCAAACCACCCATACAGCTATTTTCAAAGGCAAAAACATCTTCCGATTTCAAAGGTCTCATTCAAAACCTCTACCCTGAGGGCTACTATTGGTTTCCCATTACAGTTCAACATGAAAAGGTAACACATTACACTTGAAACTATCTTCAAATAAAACGTATGCATTATTGGGTTTTGTTGGGAAGGTAAAAGATAATAGTGTTAAAAAAACACTTCATTTGTTGAAAACTGCTACCACCCTTTGAAATGTAACCCTAAGCCCTTAACAACTGACTATTACCACCAAATTATTCTCTACTTTTTATGATTATCTTCTCTTCCAACATGAGCTCTCACCTTTAAGCCTCTTCTGAGCTGTGTTTCCTTTTCCTAAACTTGAAATTGATTCCCCTTACATAATGCTATATTTACAGCCGGCTTGGCAGGACACACAGACATGGCTCTTTATTTAGTTGGCATGAAATCAGAACGGAGACTTTTGGCTTTTTGACAGCCCTGTGACCTCCCTGAACAGACTGACCCATCGCTGCCCCGGCTGTCCTCAGGACAGCTCATTAAAGCTGGGCTCATTCATACTTCTCAACAGCTGCCTTTGACCAGAGACATTCAGTTTGTCCTTTTGTGTTTGGAGAAGAGTGGATCAAGATTGAATATCTTGCTTGATAGAGTGTCTGACTTTCTGCACTTTGCTTATCTTGAAGCTTCAAGTTAAGGTATCATATTAAAAAGACTCCAGTGCTCATGCAGCCATTATGCTCCATTTTTCTGCTATGATTACCTTGTTCCTGACTGGCCTTTGTAAGGATTGGACAGTAGAGCCTAACAACCCCTTGACCCCCTGTCTTCTGTTCATTTTGTTTCTCATTCAGCATCAGATGGTAATGGATAGCTGTAGTAACTCTATGGAGTCTGTGTTCTCTGCCAGACAATGTCTTCAGGGACTCAGGTGGAGGCTAATGTTTTGGTGTCTGCCTTCAGATTATGTCAATTGACAGGCAAGGACCACCATGACAACAGGAAGAGAATTAGCCATCGATATCTTGCTGGGGGTCAGGTGACAAAAGACGCCCATTATAGATGCATGGGAAGATGTAGCCGCAGAGAAAGGAGCTTTACACAAGGAGTCTGTATGGCTTGAGTCAAGTCCACAAGTGTAATGGGAGCGCAGTATATGCACTTGAATTCAAGACAGAAAATGTAACTTAAATGACTAAAAGCTTTGGTGTGTTAGCTTCATTTGAAGAGTTAGCCTAAAGAAGAAGAGCACAAACAGGAGGTCGGGTAAACAAACTTCTTCATTACTTCAGCCCATATTTGCTATTATAAAGCTTGTAGAAGATAAAACCACAGTCTGTATAAAACATGGACATCGTCTGCGTAATGTCACATCCTGGTTTCTGAGAAGAAGTTCTGAAGCTAAATGATTGTTGTGGCAATATTAGAAATGCTGGATCATCATAGAAGTAGTCAAAGAAGTGACGCTGAGGTGGGTCATCAGCCATTTGGCAAGTCATGCCTGCCTGTCAGGACGCATGACCCGATCTGATCTTGGTCATCTCAGAAAGTTTGGTTTGAAATTGGTGACAAAGAGACAATCCATATGACAGGTCAATTAAACTCAGTCGTATGTTATTCTATGTTTACAAAAACTGTGTATACTATAGAATCAAACCTGGTAGGTTGGTGTATTTTTGCTGAGCATAGCTAAGCTAGCATAAAAGATGGCTTATACAAGCAATGTAGAGGAATTTTATGCTTGTTTTGCCAAAGTAAGAAACTTTTGTTTTCACAAAGTAAGAAAATCCTAAAATTTCCAAAACATAATTTTCAGTCTTGTCTTCATATTAAGAACTAAAGAATGGTAAATATCTGGTATCAGGTTAGAAATCAGTATTGGCCAATATCAAAGCCCAGGTATCAGTATTGGTATCAGGACTTCAAAAAGTCAGATTAGCCCACCACAACTTTGTGTAAGGAGACAGCTCTAAAGATCTGATTTTGTGAAATACATTATCTATTAAGTTGTTTATTTAAAGAATAATATGAAGGAGTCATGCACAAAATGTGCAGCACTGTGCAACACAGATGAGTTTAATTACCAATGTCTGATGAGCTGCACCTGTACGCTTAGATCATAACTGGTATCAAGTCTTAGAAAGTTAGATCAGTGCATCCCTGCTTTTCAGCAAACTCAACCACGCCCAAAATTTTATTATATTTTACATAACTCATTGAATCTTCCAAGTGGAAAAACAGTGTTTTGGGATTAGCTATTCAGAGGGTAAAACAATATATCAGGCTGAAAAGATGTTTATTTTTGCTGTGAAATTTGGTATTTTAAAGTTGGATTAATGGGGATTCCTTTGCTTTTGGGACCACCTCTAGTGGACACTTGAGTAATTGCTGTCTCTTGCACTTGAGCAACATTGCTGTTTGATTCAAGACACATCTGCTGCTACTTTCACTGACATTGCTTACAAATATATGTTTACAAATGTAAAGTTTTTGTTAGTAGTTGTTTTCTTCTATTTCTAGTTAGTCAGTTTGATCTTGATCTGCATCAGGCCAACTAAGTTACTGAAGTCGGCACTTTTTCTTTGAACTAATAAATAAATAAGTTGTATTTATATCAGAAGACAATGAAGATACCAAAATCTAGAAAAAAAAGAAACAACAAGAGAAGAAACATTTTGCGGTTTAGTGTTGAATGGCGCTCCAGTGTGAATGGGAGATTCCATGTTTGCTCATGGGGTCGTGCCCTCTGTTGGACCAGTGGCCTTTCTAAACCCAAGCCTTCACAGAGATTTGGCCATTGTTCCCATTACAGTGCTCCAGAGGAGTGTGTGTGTGTGTGTGTGTGTGTGTGTGTGTGTGTGTGTGTGTGTGTGTGTGTGTGTGTGTGTGTGTGTGTGTGTGTGTGTGTGTGTGTGTGTGTGTGTGCACTCCCCAACCCCCTCTTCAAACCTGCCCTCCCTCCCCTCCTTCCCTTTCTCTTTCACACCCTCTCAGCTGTGCTCACTCACTCATTCTGAGCCGGGCCAAAAAGTGGCAGAGCGGCTCCTCAGTCAGGAACTCTCGTCCTCAAGTTAACCCGGGTGGCTGAGACTCTGTAATCCACTCGGGGGCTTCTTTTCTGGAGAGTGGAGGAGACATGGAGATGGTCCATCAGGGGATTCATAGTTTACCTCAGTATGGATTATACGGTGTCACATCCTCACATCAAGGTAACAGATGAGTGCATTATTTGACTTTTCAGAGCTTTTATAGTTTTTTCTTTACTACACTACGTGAGAGGTGCTTGTCTGGGCACTGATGTCTTTGCTTCAGACTTCTTTGTTGAAACAGCTGCACTTTTCAGAGGGATTAGATCATCTGGAGGTGATATTACTCATGAATGAAAGGCTGTAAATAAGGCTGCTGTCATCTGTAAGCTGAGAGAGGAAAAGAGGTTTTGTTCCCTCTTGTAATCCTCGTCATGACTCTGTTTGAATGAAAACATTTTGTATTGTGTTGTGTTTTGTCGCTCGCAGAGTGACTTCCTGTTCTGTTGGGTGTATTTATGATGTGTGGACTTCTCAGAAGACTATCATTAGACACAATATTGAATCTCAACCTGCCCCTGCTTGCATGCAAAGAGGACAACTCTCACAGACAAGACAAGAAACATCACTGTAAACAGTTAATCTCACACTGTACACAAACGCACACGGACACAGACGCTGAGCAAATTCTGACACGTACTTTTGTCATTTCAAGCTAAACAAGGTAGTTAAAGTGTCTGCACAGTTTCTGGGCCAGCAACAGCTGCTTCCTCCACTTGGCAGGCAGAACATCCAGAGTCTGGAAGAAGTTAACATTTTCTCACCAAGTCTCACACAAAGTGTTTTTCACTGTTGAGCTTTCAGAGTATTTGTTAGGTCATTTTTCACACTGTAGCACACTTTTCCTTTCTGTCAAGATTGAGGTTTTTTGTTTTGTTTTGGGTTTTTTGTGACACAACATTTCTGCAGTGAGCTGATTTTAATGCTTCCAATGAAAATGTCAAACTACCTAAAAGTTGTAGGATTCTGTATGAGGTTCAGTTTTATGTATGATAGTATATTAGGTCCGCTAGGAATATTTCTCCTTTTTTCAAGAATGACAGCTGTTTAGAGCTAGGGCACTTTAAAGACCTTTTCAGCCTAAAGTTTGATAATAGCACTGCTCCTGTGTAAATACAAAAGGGCTGATTTAAGTAACCAGAAACTATGTGACTTTTATATTCAGATGATTAGACACTAATTTAAAATGAGTGGGGATGGCTCAGTCATTGTAGTCGTCTCTCAGCTGAAAGGTCGGGGTTCAGTGATCACATGCTGAAGTGTCCTTGCGCAAAACAATGCTGTCGTTATGTGGTATTCCTTCTCAGCCACTAGAGGGCTTGTCGCCAATGTTCTTATTATTGACAATCTGGAAAAGCAAGGGCATTCGTTGTAAAACTGCCAAATCAACACGTGGAACACGAATAAGAAACAAGTGATCCATTTAAAAAAGGAAAAGCAGGAAGAAGATACGCTACTTTAAACATTCTTACATTTATTATATTAAATTTCTATAGAGCCTGTTCTAAGTGCTGCTAATTTTAACACACTTCATCTTAAATTACTTTTTTTTAAATGTCTTTTTTTTCAGTTATAATGAAGCCCCAGTCAAACCATTAACATGTTTTGTTGTATTGTCAAAGGATATCCAATAATATCCGTTCAACCTTTTTGATCATCTTGATAGCAAGCTGTAGATGTGTGGCTTTTTTTTTTGTTGAGAATCTATTGTAACTGGAGATTGCGCTCTTAAAAAAATATATACATATATATATTTAATTTATTTGTTTATTTGTTTTGCATTACCCCTTATCCTTAAATTTAGGATCTACCAGAATTATAAAAGCCCTGGTGTCACTTCTTTTGTCTATCTCTGACCAAAAAACAAAAAAAAAGAAAATAACTTCCCAACTGTTGCTCTAATTTGTGACACACACACAATATTTTTTTTCGCATAAGTGTAAGATTTTATGTAAATAGTTTCCTACTTCATTTAACCGACATGTTGTAGAATAGGAGCAGCATTGTTTTACAGGACTTACAGACTGAGGTGTATCAGTGCTTCAGGTATTTGTGAGCAATTACAGCACAGTGGGATCCTTTGTTGTCTCCCACCTGTTTTCAACCATTAGTTAAAGACTAGTCTGCAGCTGGCCACTCATTACGGTCAGTGGTCCACGCTGGAATGAACAGGTGTTGGCTCAACTCAAAGTAACTCAGACGGTAAAGTCAGGGCACTCTTAAATAAAAGAATAGAGATATCCAGATTTAATTTTGATTTTTTTGCAACAGAAACTGAAACTGCACAGAAACCTGCCAGATTTTTTCTGGATCAAAATCTCAAGGTGAAAAGAAATCACGCTCTGTTCATCTTTGTTGTTTTCATACAAGCTGTCCTCCAAAGTTAAGTCTGCATGCAACTGTACAGCTGACATTTGTTCACAGCTAAGTGTCTGAGACCTCGCCGCAGTGTGCTGAAGCGTGGAGAATCAGGGGAACTGTGACAGCTGTCACGGTTGTCTCTTCAGGTACAGTCGTCTTAAAAGTGAAGTTCCTCAGCTCTCCCTGGTAGTGAGCTCCTGCTAGCTTTGGTCTCATTTAAGAGGCGATGACGGGGAGGGTTTTTTTTTTTTTTTGGACACACATCACAGGAAGGCTGACAATTGTGTGGGGGAGAATATTACTTGCAGGCAACTACAGTCTGTAAAGAAACTGTCAGAGGGGAGCCGTCTGCTGTTTATGTACTCACAGGCTACAAGATGATACGTGAACTCATCTTTCAGAGGTTACTTCTTAAAAGTCTTGACAGCTGAGAAAGTTACAATGAAATGAAAGCAAATATTTGTGATTAGTGTAAACAAGCTCGAGGTTTCTCTGCTCGTCTTTGTACTTAGAGCTTTTGTAAACCTGGAGTCAAATCATTGACTGGATTATAAATTTGCAAGGTTAGGAGACAAGACTCTCATCTTGGACTGATGTGGATTCTCTTTTTTCTTTTTTTGCATATTGCTTAAAAAACTCTCCTTCAGGACTTTTAACTTCAGACGGTTGCTGAGTATTGAAATAAATCAGTAGTCATGGATGATCAAAGCAGTTTAAAACACAGATGTCATTCACCAAAAGATGACACAATCTCTGCAGCTGCTAGTCTGCTTTTATAATAAACCCTTTCCCTCCTAGTCATGAACACATGGCATTTTGTTAAAAGCTGCATGACACATCTCTGCCAGACGGGAAAAGTAAGTGTGTGGTTATAAAAACACAGAGAAAGAGAGTTTCTTTTATCTCTGGTGCAGCTCTGTTTGCTGCTGGCTAGTTTTATTTTTCCCATCCCTTATTCACTAAAATGTCCAACAGGTTTACTGACAATGGCAGCAGGCTGAGCAGTATCAGCAAACACCCAATGCACAGAGCTTTCAGTCTACCTCAGGGGTTTCCAAACTTTTCAGCCAACATCCCCAAAATATAGTATAATATAGTGGTTTCCTGTGACCGGCGACCCACAGCTGTAGGAATACACAAATAAGCCAAACCAAACAAAACAAAACAAACAAAACAGATCAAAGATATTCTGTTGGCATTTTTATGAAAAATGTAACCCCAGCTTTGTCAATGTTTAAATCAATAAATTGAATGTTCAACTGCAGATCATTTTTTTGGAAGGCATGTTGTGGCCTTCTCTCTTATAGCACACGATCAGATAGGTTTCTCTTCAGGTCAGTGTGTCAACTCCCATTGGATCTGCTCTGTTGTGGTCCGGCTTCCTCCCTGCTCCGGCAGGTTGGAGCAAATATGCAAGCCTATTCGTTTTGCTGGATGCTGGAGCTGTGACGCGTCAATTTATAAAAAGCAGAACAAGCTGGACAGGAAGTTGTGCATGGAAATTGCCCAAAAACGTCGACCTTTCAAACATAGACTGGACAAAAACATGGACGTAGCCTCCGCGACATCTCCCATCTGTTCCTGAAATGAAGCCAATCTGCAGCCACATTTGCTATGACGCCAGCTGTGAGTTCTTCGAACAGCTACAGGGCGCCCGCCAGTCACGTGACCTGAGCTGTGTCTCTGATTGGACAATCAAACGATCCTAATAACTTCTAAACCACCAAGTTAAAAAAAATTCCTTCACTGTACAATGTGTGCTGATAGTAAAATCAGCGTTTTAGACCCAAGCCATTTTTGAACCAGGCTGTAAATATGCTTTTTGCCATACACTCTTGATTTCGTAAAAGTCTGTTTTTATGGCCGGGTGTGTACATGACTTCTAGTCTTTCTGCAGCCATCCTCAAGCGGATTGTCGATTAACAACAACTTTTAGTACTTCCGTATAGGCTCTGTTTTTACAAACCAGTTGTTGCCCCTTGCTTTCAGATTAAAATAAACCATGTCTAAACCAGATCGTATTTATCTTAACTACAACAAAAGATCAGGGTATTGAGTAGAGCTTGCCCAGGTTTGAGGTTTTACAGCTCAACATGAACATGTCTTATTTTGCTCTAAAATTCTGAATGAAAGGCATTACTATAACAGGTTGTTTCAAGCCTATGTTTGGCTCATCAACATTTTCTTGGTCTTGTGAGTTTGACAGGATTCCTTCCTTGGCCACACCACAGATTCCTCATAACATCCAGGAGTATGTGATCCACTATTGTTTTAACGTGATGTTGGCACATTTTTGCTGATTTTGAGGAATATAAAATATTTCTGTACATGGGTGGTGCAGGATTTTTAGCTCCTGTTGTCTCAGTAAATCAATATAAAAAAAAGAGCAGTCTTTTTACCCATTTTGTTATCCCAGTTTTTGAAGTCTTTCCCAGGAAGTAGTCCAACTCCTAAGTGAGTTTGACACATCACCCGTCTCTGTAAACTGCAGACACTGTGGAGGAAAGCTGAACATCAACAGGAAATGGCAGGAGGAACAGGACTGTGCTGTAATAGCCGTGGTATGCTGTATAATCCTGTTGCACGCTTGTTTAACAGGTTCACAAGCGTTGTTTCCAACAGGAAATGCTGTCTTCCCATCCAAGCAGCGGAAACTGGGGCTCAACAGTGAGGGCTGATTGATTTTAAATGTGGACAAAAGCACCCGCAGGGACACCAGAGAATCACAATTACTTTGCATGACAATCAGTGTAAACAATGCTGAGAAAATGTTACATACCAAATTAGCCACTGTGTCTGATTGATGCCACTGTGGAATACATCCGTCAGATCCACTTGAGTGGTCTATGCATCAAATTTAGACTGATTAGCTGGAGTAATGTGACATTTGGACAAAGGGGATTGGTTGGACGTGTGTCATTCTCTTGGCAAAGCTATTTCAAATGCTTAATTCTAGCTTTCAGATATCCACAGAGGTCTTTGGACTCAACTGGATGCATGAGTCAGGATTTGCCACACCAGTCATTATTGAAGTTTACAAAGCCAGTTTTCTGGGGGGTAAACCAATGAAACTGCCAAAACATTTATTTCTCCAAAGACCAAGTATCGAAGAGGAGGCAAATACTACGACAGTATGCTAACAAAATACTGATCACTCATTAATTTAGCGTCATGTCCTCTGCATTCCAGCTGATGACGTTGTCTTTTATTGGCTTTACCCACAGCAGTCTTGTCCAAGGTTCAGTTAAATACAAAACTACTATAGTTGTGCACCAACAATGCAAAAACTTAGAGAGGGGGTGTTTTGCTTTGTAGTAGAAAAATACAGGTTATTTTTATCTTTGTTTAAAACTACTAAGGGTGCATCAGAGGGACAATATGCCTAAAAAACTACAATACTCACTCTTAAAGGAAAATTGACCCCTATTGCAATAAAAAGTCAGGACACTGAATTGTCTGCCCGTGTAGGCATGGAATAAATATCAATCTACACTGTTGCATTATGGTTGATTTACCACATGCAGGCTAACAGTGACAAATGCTGCATTCGCAAAATATTAAAAATCGAATATACTGTTGTCCTGACTTGTGTGAAGTACATTGTTGTAATTCCAGTGCAAAATATCAATCTGCTTTTTACCTTTTAGGCGAATTCTATATTTCCAGTCCATCAGACATTGTTATGTGTCAGATCAGGGTTGTCTTACTTAATCAGTTTGATTAAATTCTCTGCTTTATAATGGTTTTGTTATCTGGACAATAAAATAAATGGTGTGCTTTACCTCCCCCTGGGTAAACATGGGTCGATCCAAATCTGAAAGCAGCAAAAACACTATTTTTTTTAACTGTTTGACTTTTATTTTTTAAAGAAAAAAAGGCTGAAAAATATTTTCCCATCTTTATTTTGTAATCCCCTTTAATAGTGATAGAGTATCAGTTTCAGTCTGGCACTGTGGATGATTTTCTCATGACTCTAAAAACTGTTGGCACGCCCCTGATAGCCACCGTGTTACACGGTCTGTCTCCCACAGTGGACACATCGACACTCGTCCTCTCCCCTCCTCTTCCTCCTCTTCCTCTCTGTGAAATTAAACCTGTAAACCTGTAAGCTGCTGTGACAAGTTTGTCACTCGGGTTAATCATCTGAAACGCTGTTAAACGACATATTTCGGAGAGACGGTGACGCTTCAACCGGCTGCAGGAGGAATCACATGTGCGAATGTAAGTGAGCTGCGTTCACCGGCGGTGTTCCGGTTTGTTGATAAATTGCGTCTTTGAATATCTGTTGCGCGTCTCTGCATGAGGAAGATGTATGTTCTGTGCGGATGTTGATTCTTACTAAAGCAGATGAGCTTAAGCTTCTTCCTCATGTATGTTGTGTGTAAATGACTGAAGACGTGTGCGCAAATATTAGTCTTAAGTTTCATGCTGCTCAGGCAAAAGTGTTGCTTTGCATGTTCAAGTCTAACGATGGGGGTGTGATTGTTAATCAATGATGCCTTCTCTACGTGAAGTGTAATTAATGAGAGCTCAGGAGGAAGTCAATAACGGGTAGTGACTAATCACTGGATCGGAGGACGAAAGCACTTGCCTGGAATTAAAAGGAAGGAGCTTACTTCCTGGATGTAAATCACCATATTTGTCAAATAACTAATGTTCTTGACATAATAACATTTTCAGCTATCAAACTAGACATCTTGATTGTTTCTCGAGACTGAATGGAGGATGCTTGTAAGTAGATTGCTTTGAGAGAAGTGGAAATCAAATTAGTCATAAAATTCAGCATTATTTTGCAGCAAACTGTATTTGTTTTTTGCTTTTGTTTTGTTTTTAATCTTCAAACCTACTTTGATATGATCTTGAATCAAATGCAAATTGCTTAGCCATGTAAAAAATAAAAGATAATAAAAGAATAAAAATAATAATAATAATAATATAAATAGGCTCTATATAGATGACTGTAAAATTGAATCTAAGAGAAGCTATTTTTTAAAATGTTTTTTAGTGTTTTTTAATGCTCAATGATAAGTCAGAAATTAAAACTAATGGGTATAAAACAATAAATAAATGAATAAATAAATAAATAAGTGCAAACAGCGAAGTCAGATCCATTTATTGATTACTCTAGTCATTTAGTTTGTATAACATTAATTAAGGCACATGAGAATGCCAAAAGTCTGCAGTAAAGGGCAGTGATAGTGATAATGATTTGTTTTCTTTCCAGTCAATTAACAACATTGACCGAGGGACTTTTTTCTTAGTCCAAAAACACACAAAAACACTGCCATCTGATTCATGCTATCATGGCCATGAGGTCAAACACACAGTTAAAACGTTGCCAGAAAAAAGTTGACATGAGATGCAGCCCTTGGTAAAATTACGGCCTATGACTTGGCCTTTGCATCCATAAAAAAAAAAGAAATACTTTGAATGATCTCAGTCTTAACCAAACCCTGACAGTTTCTCCAGTCTGTTCATACTGGCAGCCCATAAGCATTGTGGACATGTAGTGCTTGCCCTGTGTGGCATACTCAGGGCGAACACTGGCATCTGCTGCCCACTAATGAGATCTCATTAAGACTGACTGGAAGCATCCATCTCACTGTCAAAGATTGGCTCTAAATTTACTGGAGCTGTCCAGGGACGAAGGCATTTTAGTCTGAATCAGTGGCTCACTTTGTTACGCTCATCATCAAAGATTGTTGATTAGGGCTGTGAAATAATAGCTTTGTTTAAATGCGCTGACTTGATACATTTCGGTAGTTAATGGGGATTAATCACGTTTGGAATTCCACTTCACAGTACTTTTTGTCACATTAACAATGTAAAGCAATCCTTACAATTATCTTGATTTGAGCTACACCAGTTTGGTCCAAAACCATTGCTATGTCCCAAGTTGCACACTTCTATTGGTACACTTCTATGTAATGCACTGCATACACCCTGCACTTACTAGAACAGTGCACAAACTCTTACAAGGTATTGTTGTCCCCAGTCAAACACTGCAGCTTTGGGCTCACCAGAAGCTACATCGCCATTCTTTTGTCCATGCCTGACTCTTCTTCTGTGAAGCCAATATAACAATCGTTGAGGGTGAGAAGTGTTCCACACTCAACTTTCTGACCGTTTTCAGTGCGCCAACTGGGAAATCAAAGTGCTCTGCGTTTTCCATACTGTCAGTGTGAACGCACTTATGCACTCAAAATAGTCAGTGGAAGTACAAAAGTATATGGTTTAGGACACAGCACAAGACTTGCAGGTAGGTGGCATCTCTGAGGGGCCCAAAAGTTAAGGAAACTCGCGTTTGGTAGATTATTTCTTTGTAGTAACAATGCTACTTAGCAATAGATCTTATATTTTTGAAAAACCTGGTGATTTCCTTTTTAAATGGAGCCAAATTTGTAAGAAACATGCCTTTGTGGGATGAGCAGCAGAGCTGAGTATATGGGTTGCACCCATTGAAAATTTGCCAAATTTCTTCCAATGCCAAACATCTTGTTCTGCTGTTGACTCTTGTTTGATGGATTGGGTGATTAAAGCCCGAAGAAACAAAGAGTATTGGTTATAGTTCGATCTCTATATTTAAGGATAACATGAAGATAGCTCCAAGTACATAAACTCAAACACCATATAGCTCCTTTACCTTTGTCTGCTGCCATCCTTCTGATCAGCTGCACCTGTATGCTTAGCTCACAGGTGATAGCTCTGATATAGTGAGACTCCAGCCTTGTTTGACATCTTTGACTGATCAACTGACCTATCCGGAGTTTCTTTTAAAGGGAAATTTGCTTTAAAAAAGCACAGTAGTGTTGTTACTTTCCTCCTAGCTGCAGTAGGGAGCACTGCAGATAGCATGGACACTGCAGTGGTTCATCTACTATAATATCCTGTAAAAAATCAAATTTTACCAGTACAGGGCTGTGAGTATAGACCAGTTTATTTTCATGCCATTAATGTCAGAAATAACCACGTTTTATTTTTTAATGGTTTTATTTATCTTCTGAATGTGCTATTTTGTACCTTTCAGCACATAGATTAAAAAAAATTAAAAAGTGAAAATATGTTTATTTCAGTCTTAAATGGCACAAAAAACAATAATGTTGATTAGTATTTGGCATTTTGGGGCATATCGGCATCAGCCTTTTTTTTAATCCGACGACTGATATGAAATCCATTCAAAACTGTGTTGTTTTGGCTCTGATGCTTCTCTGCACAGAATTTCTCCCTGTCTACTTCATGGAAGCCCTGGATGGTCATTTAAAATCAGTCATGTAAAACCAAACAGAAAATTAATTAAACTACATTACATGCCTGTATACAGCAGCACAAACTCAATTCTGTCCAGTTTTATTGCAGTTACATAGAAATTTTGGAAAACTTTTTTGACTGTAGAAAACTTTAGCTATTTATTTTTTTAAGTTTTCATTTAACTTTATAAAACATGCTGCGAAGCCTGGGAGCTGTTTAGTAAACATATGCTCGAAGGCATTTGAATACAGTTAAGTGTTGGAGTTTGTATTGTTCAAAATTTTTATGCCAATATTTTCATTTTGACTGTAAATTAATATCGGCTTCAAATATTGGTTATCGGCCTCCTTGCCTACTGATAATCAGTTTTGGTATCGGCCCCAAAAAATCCATATTGGTCTATCTCTAATGTTGATGCTAATAGCCCTGTACTAATGAAATGATCTACTTACAAATAATACCTGTAACATGCAGGCGTAATTATTATGTTTGAGAAATTATTAAGTTTAAGGGGAAATGAACAGAAGTTCAAAGTCTTAATAATCTGATTTATCCAAGCAAAATCGAATTATAGACACAAATGGCATCAACCCAGGTCAAATCTACAACCCAAACATACTACAACAGTAGATATAAATATAGGAATTAGTACTTTGAACACTAGACACGTCAACACACCTGGACGGACACATTACAACACACACTTAAGTGCTTTTTCACTACAGATGAATAGATCCAGGATTGATAAACCAGAGGTCAAACTGCTTTCAGGAATAGAGCTGAGTTATATCAAACATTGTTATTGGAGCCTGACAGCAGCATGATAGCCTGAGTTGAACAAGCCATATTTAAAGAAAGGGCCCTGAATAGACACATACCCATCCCTCTGTTTTATATGATTTTGAGATCTGCTGCTGACTTAATTTAGAGAACGACGCAATTTATAAGCTGTACAATCAATTAATGCATTAAAGGAGATAATAATGCGGTTTTGACGAAGCCATGTGGGGTTTATTTCTGCTTCATTAGGACTTGTCTGTCATGTTGTTCTGTAGCAGCCGATAAATATTTCCTGCATGCAGATCTCACCCTGTGCCTCAATCAATGGAGCAGCATCCCTGGTGGTCAAACTCATGAATAATTCAGAATTTGCGTGACACACCATTTGTCTCTTAATGATTCATCTTCTCCCATAATACACCAGGTGCATCGCTGTGAACGTATTGTTTGTTTCATCGTAATGAAGCTGAAATGGAGCAGTGGAAATGGTTCTGTAGTCATAGTGATCATATTGGTGATGTGAAACAGGTCCAGACCCTCGGCTCCAATCAGTGCGGTGTCATATGATGGCAGACAGAGAGCACATGGTTGATAACTGTGAGATGTATTCTACACGAAGGACAACTTCTTCTTCTTCTTCTTCATGTGTTTGATTCAGTAAATAAAGTGCTCTTTATAAACTTGAGCTTTGTTTGCACCAGGAGGTCTGACACCACCCGGGGCTCTGTCATTCTGTCTCTTTTCTATTAAAAAAATAAAAAAATAAAAATCAGTTTCTCATTATTTCATCTGAATGTTTGCCCTTCAGCATGCAGAATATTTCATAATAAAATGGATACTTGAAAGACTGTGTGAGCATCAGGTGCTGGAGGGAAATCATTTCTCTTTCTCTGCTCACCTTGAATCTGGTTTTGATGTTTTTCGACATCAGCTTATTTCAAACCAATCAGAGTGCAGTATGCAACAAGCGCACGACACATGGAGACTCAAAGCCTCCAGAACATATTTCTGAAAGTAGAAGAAATTGAGCGTCCTTTGAAACGAAGAACTTTTGCATATCTGAGGGGTTTTGAGTTTTAAGGAGAAGATGCAAGTCTGAGAAATTATGTCAAGGTCATGAAAACTTTTAGGGACAAAAATCCAGCGTGTGTGGGAAAGATTTCAGGAGGGGATGTTTAACTACGATTTGAAAGTCATTGAGGATCATCAGCGTTCACAGAGTTTAATTCCTCATTATTTAAAAAAAGAGAGTTTACACACGTCAGTCATTTATGTTTGTGTTTCTTGTGTTTCATCAGGGGGAGACAGAGAGCGGATGACAGCCAACCATGAGACCTACCTGCTCATGGCCAGCACCCAGAATGACATGGAGGATTGGGTGAAGACGATCCGCAGGGTCATCTGGGCTCCTTTTGGTGGAGGTCAGTAGATCTTTAACATCACTTTTGCTTCATCAGACCTTGGTCTTTCACATTTGATGGGTCAGGGAGTATATTTAACTTAATGAAAGAAAAATATAATGGAAATACATTAGATAAATACATTAGTTCAATGAGTTCCCCACAGTTTTCAAACGGGGTGACGATTTAATAAAAGACGAAACAAGTCCTAAAAGACATACTATAAATTCCTTAACATAAAGAAGGAGTATATGTGGTATTTTGTAGCTCCTCACTTTGCTGACGAGCTTCCCCGCTTGTCATCGACATGTTTGTGCTTTAAGTGCTGGATCATTACAACCGTACTGCCGTTCCATGCGAGGTCATTTTTGCAAATGTTGCAATTAACACGCCGTTTGCTTTTACTCAGCGTGAAATACTCCCAAACTTTGTTTTTTTTTTTTTGGACAAACGGCTTCTCCGGCTCTGCCATCATTCGTGTGTTTACTTGTTCCCCTCTCCTGCTAGCTCAGCGTCTCCTCCGCCACACTGATCTGTTTACCTGTGACGCATACAGCCCCACAGCCCAGGCAATCTACCCTCCAGTTAAGTAGGTGGGGGTAATGCACCTTCAGCTAGTTGCTAACCGCTAAATCCAACAAAAAGGAAGAAGACAAGTTAACTAATACAGTAATGGTGAAGCACAGTGCATCTATTATCGAAAAACGTCAATGCTTTTACTAATCGAGTTTTACTGATTTTATCGATTCGTCGCTGCAGCCCTAATTTCTACATTAATGTGAACTTGAACTCAGCCATGTTTTGTACCTGAGACAAGATGTTACAGTTGCAGCAAGGGTATTTTTTTATGAACGGGAAGATTTCAGCACACTGAAAACAACGTTCAGACAAAATGCATGCCGTGATGAAGGGAGTATCATAACAGATCCTCTTTTGCTGTGTCAGTATTACTTTATCCCCTTGCTAACCTTAAAGGTCCCATATTTTGCTCCTTTTCTGCAGTTTAAAATGGATCATTGATGTCTTCATGAAATGGTAGTAACATGTTTTGGTCCAAAAAAAAGCCAATAAATCAAGCACAGCAGCATTGTATCCAGGCTCTCATAGCCCCTCTGTTCAGAACGGTCTGATTTAGTGGGCGTGACCTTCATTTGTAAATGAGCCACCGCTGATACCGCCCCGCTCTTCCGCATCACCAAGAGCAGCGCCACGAGCTCCGAGTGCACAATGTTTAGAAAACAGCGAAGCTCGTTTACCATAACATTACAGGCTAAAACAACAGGCTAACCGCAGCTAAAGTTAGCATCTTGAAGCTAACACAGAGACAGGGGGACCCCAAGGAAAAGCTCTTACATCTGCTCCACAGCACACAGCATTTAAAATACTCACATTTCCAGGGTCCGAGGTTTGTTGCGGGATGGTTGGTAATGCGCCAGGATTCAGGACCAGTCTATTCGCTAGCCCTCTGTTGGACTGTCCAAAGTTGGAAAAGCAGTCGGCCGTGAAGTGACTAGCACACACATGGACATTTTTACTGAGTGTAGCTGGCACATTTGATAAATGAACTCAAGCCACTTAGACTTGTCTTCTTCTGAGATGAGAAGCTTGTGCATGGAACTATATGGCTGTTTACAGCCAAAAGCAAAGCAGTGATGGTTCTTCAACTTTGGCATTCTCCTCCCTGCTACTGGAGAATTCTCTCCAGCAGCGGGGAGGAGAGTGGGCGGGGAGGGGTTTTGGGAGTATCTTCTCTGATGGACCAATCAGGTCAGACTTGCTCCTGATTGGTCACAAAAGGGAATCGCTGACGTCGGCAAATCCCCAAAATCCAAACAGCTCGTGTTAGGTCAGGATTTTACATTCACAAGCACTACTAAGTACAGGTTTTGTCATTAAATATCACATTTTGTGGGCTGGGAGGAAAGCCAAAGACCCACAAATTTCACTAAAATACTTAATAAAGAGATTTTTGCATAATTTGGGACCTTTAAATAACCTTCTGCTGCCCGCCATGATCCTCTTCTCATGACGCTGTTGACATTCTGCGTCACATGTGACATCGTGTTAAAACGACACATGATTGGATGGAGATTAATCGTTAGAGCCCCTTAACCTTCAGACCTGCATTAATCCTTGGTGGCATAGATTCAACAGGATGCTGCAAACACTCGTCAGAGATTTTGCTTCATATCATGATGATAGCAAAACACAGCTGCTGCAGATTTGTTGGCTGAACATCCATGATGAGGATCTCCCTTTCCACTACATTGATCTGGAGACTGTAGAGACCATTGAAGTACAGTGAACTCGTCGTCATGTTCAAGATTATTTGACCTTGTGACATGGCGTGTCACCTGAAGGAAGTAGCCATCAGGGTACACTGTGGTAATAACGGCAGAGGCATGAACTGCAACAATACTCAGGATGGATCCCTGCTTTCATGATGTTTATTCCAAATTCTGAGCCAACCATCCGAATGTGGAGCAGAAATCCAGACTCATCAGACCAGGCAACGTTTTTCCAATCTTCTATTGTCCAGTTTTGGTAACCCAGTGTGAATTGTAGCCTCAGTTTCCTGTTCTTAGCTGACAGGAGGGTCACCCGGTGTGGTCTTCTGCTGCTGTAGCCCATCTGCCTCAAGGTTGGATGTGTTGTGCGTTCAGAGATGGTCTTTTTTAGAAATAAACATCTTTGATCATGTAATTAAGCATCAGAGAAACCTGAACTCACAGCTGAAGTTTGTTATTTTGCCGTAGATTCTTGTGAAGCTGAACCTCACTTTGTTGCAATCATTGTTCTGATCACTGAGCCTCCTGCTGCTCCTCTGCTGCTTGTTGACTTTGCTGGCAGACACTGGCCTACATTCTGTGTTAGCGGGACAACAAGTGCAGCGTGTTACCGGACGAGCTGTTCAGGCAGTGCTCGGTGTCACAGTGAATGGATGAGGCTGAGCTGGCCCCTCTGTTTTCAGTGCACCGAGTTTGATGTCTATTGCAGCTGACTGCTCTTCAAAAGGACGAGCCATTTGTCAAAGATGCCACAAGAAAGGTGGCTCTATGCTGGAGCCGGGCCGGGCGCTCTCTGTTCCTCTCCCTTCACAATTTGCAGTAACAGCAATGCTTAGCTGAGCCCTGATTGGCCCTGAAGTTTGTTCATTCAGACAGTGACAGACAGAGAGCTCAAAACTCCATCCTCTGAGTTTGACCCACAGACGGGCTCACTGATAATGTGCCGTCATGTTGAGCTGAACACTTGCTCTGATGATGAATTAATTACTCAACAGCTTGAACGAACAGTTGGACCAGTTTTCACAGTCAGACCTTTGAGAGATGTGCAGCTGTGGATTCTCCATCTGGATCTTTGGAGATTTGTTTCATGGTAATCACCAGATTCTTTGTCTTGATTTCAATTGTTGTTGAAATATCTTCTTTTTACTATATGTGGGAGATTTTATCAGCTGTTTTGTTTTCATCATGTGTTCTCGTGACATTGGGTGATCATTTCCACTTGTCATTTCCACCCACCACAGACACATTTTCAGTGGGCTGTGACATGTGTCATGTCTTTTTCAGTGTGGCCTCGACAACATCTGACACCCAACGCTTTCAACAAATTTAGGCTTGGCTTAGAATTTGCCAAAGGCACTTCAAAATGTGACATTTTCCTGCCTGCTGGTTGTAGATCAGAGAACTCTGCACCAGACAGAGAAGAAAAAGAAGCTGAGGAAGGATTGATAGTCTGTCAGATTTTGTCAGACAGGGGTTAAGCTGCCGTTTCAGGACTGTCAGACCTCATCGTCACTACCTGCCGTTTGATATCTGTCTGTTCTGAAGCTCCAGCAGTCTGCTAGTTCATCCTGGTAAAGCTGATTGAAGAAGTAAAATTTATTGCTGTGTGTTTGTTAAATTCCTACTGATGTGTATGAAAGAAGTAGGGCTGGGACGATATGCTATTCTCATAATTCAATTCTATTACGATTTTTGAGGTGCCGATTCGATTTAAATTGCAATACTTCAATTTTCACCATTTTTGCGATTTCTAATTTGCTTTTTTTAACATGCCACCATGTAAAAAAAAATTTGTGATGATGATAATGTCTACAGACTATATTAGGAGCCATATTTTCCCATAAAATGCACTTGACATGAGTCAGGGAGGAATATTTCGCCCTCTGCTGGACAAAAGTGGTGATTTTTTTCCAATCCAGTTTATAAACAAAGACTGAAATAAAGAATTTGTATTAAAAAAAAGAAATCATTTTTTGACAAAGAATCACGATTTTGATATTGTCAAAGAAAAAATCCCAATAACATACAACGATTTTTTCCTTCTACCCCTGGTAAAAAGATCCTGATCACAGATATCTGGGGTGGTACATTGCACGTGATTACTCTTTTCACCTTGTGGTCTCTTTTGGTGATGAAATTACTTGGTGATAAAATTTTCAGAAGGCCACATTTTAAAGCTCAGGAAACTCAGATATTTATTCTGTAAACAACTGAGGCTGATGTGTTTTAGTATTCTTTTAGACAATTTAAAAATGTGGTGTGTTGAGGTACACACTGCAAAAAAATGAAATCTGATCAAGTGTTTTTGTCTTATTTTAAGTAAAAATAGTCTTATTACACTTGATATAAGCCACATTCAATTGGTCAGTCCAGAAAAATGTCTTGTTTTGAGTCGTTAAAAGACAAAATTTAGGGATGGCAACTGAAAATCAATTCCTGTTGAGAATCGATAAGAAGTGGTTCAACCCATCGATATCATTAGTCTTTGTGCTTAACGATTCTCTTATCAATTCTTTACACTATGCAGAGCTGCAGGACCTTACGTCCACTAGTCTGCCGTGGCTATCTTAGCTTAGCCGATGATAATACTTTACCAATAAAACTCTGATTCAGGATTTTTATTTTGAAGTTTTACTGAAGAACTGAACTCACAAAGAAATGTACATTACTCTTTCACAGAGGACTCCTATTCACTACAGTCAACATGTTATAAATCTCCAATAAACAAAATGGCACTAGCTTGATGCTAGCACATATGGAAAACTGCACTGATATGCTAGTGGTTAGCATACATCGGTATAACTTTGGCTTCAGAATAGAATTTCAACTTTCAGCACGGACATATCACAATTACTCTTTGTAAGAAATACTGAAAACCCCAAATGTCAAAATACTCACAGGAAAATAAAAGAAAAGTTAGGTGCTGGCTCATGGCTATGGCAAGGTTCCAAACAACTTAAAATAATGCTCTGACCACTTCGAGATACCAGAGGGCCTACTTCAGTCAATGATATATTACAAAACACTACACAGACATCACATGACAAACTATTTTTACTTATTTCTGTATATTTACGGCCAGGGATATCCAGATCCAGTGACCAATTACATATTTCTTCACTTATAAACTCAATTTACTGTTAAAACTAGAATAATATCTAGATACAAGTAACTTTTCTCTCATTCCATTGGCAGATTTCTTTTTACTTACTACAAACAAGTCCTCATTTTTTGTTTTGAACAACTTAAAATAAAGACATTTTTACGTATTGGTCAGGTGAATGTGGCTCATATTAAGTCCAAAAAGACATTTTGTACCAAAAATAAGACAAAAACACTCGATAAGATTTCAGTTTTTTAGTGCATTAGTTCACAACAAAGAAGAATGAAGCAACTGAAGAGGAGAAGTCTGTGGGTCTTTCTCCCTGTGTGTATCTCAGAGTCGTGGAGTGTTGAATGAACCTCCAGACTTCTCGCTGGATGGAAGTTTCTCTCTCATTTCTCTCTGAAGCCGTCATGTTCTGGTACCAGTTGCTCCAGTAAAAGGAAAAAATGAACATACACAGTAAACAGAAATACACATGCCTCAAAAGCCGTTGCACGCGCGCACAGACACACACTCATACACACACACACTTACATGTGACCTGGGAAAACATTCCTAGACTCATGACCAGAACGTCTGGAGGGATGACCTGGTTTTCACTTTCCCCCTTTGTTCTCTGATGATCTCTTCGATACGTGAGGATATTCATCATTTCACAGTCTGCTGGAGCTTGACTGCTGTGTCTCTCTCTGATACGGCTAAGATCTGGAAAATGGATACAAGGCTTTGAATATTTTTGGGACTTTGTGAGTGTTTACTGATTTGTCTTATTTGAGTTGCCATGAGGATTGGAGTGGAAAAATCCCTGAGGCAGCTGACGCAAAGGAGAAAGAAAAGAACACAAGACTTTTCTGTGAGCGTCTGAGTGAGCAGACAATCAGGGATGATTGAGGGAAGCTTTTCTCAGAGATGGAAATGAAGACAGTCTGACTGACCTGCTGTCAAACTGATGCATCTCCTTCATGGCTGCTTTGTGCTTCTGCGTCCTGTTACCACTTTAACAACAAAGGCTGGTTTTTGGAAGATGCTTAAATGCAGGCACATAAAACTTTGCACTTCTGGTGTGTTATCTTATCACAAATTCATCAATAGGATATTTTTCCGGAAGTTTACAAGTTGTTTAAGTTTCAGGATTGGTGAGTATGAAAATGAGCAGTGAGTTTCTTCAAAAACATGTTTTTTGTCTTATATGCATAGATTTTTTTAAATGTTGAACCTGTGCTTCATGGAATATATGTTTACTATGTCACATTTGTGATTAACATCGGTATATGTTTCTCTGTTCACATGAGAAATATTGCACATTTGTATTACTTTTTATTTACTTACTACTTCTACTACAGTGGAGGCAACAAGTGGGTACATGACAAAATTCACCAAGGTGATATCTTATCTGACATAATCATCTCATAGGCAGTTGTATTTTTTCATATTGACATATCATGTCGTATCATGTTGAGTCGAGTTGTGTAATCTCACATCCTATCTTGTCCTGTCTCGCCTCATTGTGTCGGCTCGGGTCCAAGCAGCAACCTCTAAAATTATGAGACAATGCGGAAGTGCTAAAATCTGCTGTTTCACAGGTGTTCGCTCAAGGCTGGCTCTGGAAGTACAAGCAGACACATACACACCAAGCCAAAAAAGGCATCTTCACAGCAAAAATAAACTTATTTACAGCATGGTTCAAATAAACGTCTTCGGTCTGAATAGCCAGTTTCATTGTTGGCACACACTGTACAGGGAGTGAATTTTTTTCTTAACCAGCAGTTTAAAAGATATTAAAATCTTCACTGGCTTTCAGTGGCAGCTGGAATCAAATTCAAAGCTCTTCTTCTGGCTAACAAAACATTGACATGAATCCCATCCTACTTGGGATCCTTCATCCAGGTCTACACTCCTCTCCCACTATGCTCTGCTTGTCAAAGACGCTGGGTGCTCCCAGCCCAACGCGGCTCCAAAACACTAGCCAGACTCTCCTCCTCTGTTGTGCCCAAATGGTGGAATGATTTACCTAACTCTATATGATCCACGGAGTCCCCTTCTGCTTTAAGAGATGTCTGAAGACTTGTCTGTTCAGGGAACACTTAAGCACTTAAACAAAACCCTTCTCCTCTCTGTCCTCAGGGGTACAATGAGTCAGAAGGTCTAAGACCCAGCTCTTAGTGAATTTTCAGCACTAGTTACAGAAAGTTGTTGTAGGTTGAGGTATATTGTAGCAGCAATTGATTATGTTAGTTAGCTAGATTATTCTACATTATTTAAAAAAAAGTTCCTAACTTTTCAAAGATTGCCCCCCCCCCCCCCCCCCCCCCCCCCCCCCCCCCCCCCCCCCCCCCCCCATGTTGTAACATATCATAGATCATATCGGTTTGTTTCGTATTATACTTTATCAGCTTATCGTATTGTACCGTATAGTACCTTACCTTGCCACATTGTCATGTATCCTAATGTCATATCACCGAGGTTTACATCTTATCACAACATACTGTACCCCACCACATCTGTTGAACCTTCCACTGTCTACTGTGTCATATAGTAATGTTGTCGCATCATACTGACCGCATAGTAAAATATTACATGAAATTGTATCCCACTGTGTTTAGTCACACTGCACCACCCAGTATTGTGTAACAACACATTATATTATATCATATCCTGTGCCACTGTGTCGTATCGTACAAAACAACACTGCACCAAGACTCCTTTACATAAACATGGATCACAGAAAAACTCATTATTTTTAGTTGATTCCTGCTGTTTTCTGTTCTGTTTAAAAAACATCAGTGCCTCTCAGCTCAGACACAGTGCTTTATTTAATTCCACCTCATGTACACATGTGTGTAAGCAGCCTCTGTTTGTATCTGGAGACTTAAAAAGTATGCAAAAAGGCTTTCCTAATCCCCTCTTGTTGCATCTACATGAAATGGCTGCAAATGGGAAAAAGTCTTGTGTTTTTGTTTCCCCTATGGCAACTGCCTCAGACAAAAGGCAAGAGGAGCTCAGCAGGAAGTCACAGATTTGATCCCCAGAGTTAATCTTCATGGGTGTACACATTTTCTGTGTGAACCGTCTAGCCAGCTTTATCAGAAAGTTATTTTTTTCTAATCGATTAAACGGATCTCTTTGATGTGCCTCAAGCTGCGGATGCAAAGCTAAAGATTTCCTCTAATTCGTTTGATAATGCTGTTTTACTCTTAGGGAGAAAGTTTCACAGTGCATGATATTAAACAGTTTAAATATTTCAAATGATGAAACATAATTCCTGTCCTTTTATGACAATACCCTCAATAATTTAGCTATGAAATGAAATTAATCATCTATATCTGCGGTTAAAATAATTATTTATTCATGGAGACGTGGCTCAAAGCTTCTTTTGCATATTAAATTTGTCTCTGCACTTATTGAACCCTGTGGTTAACAAGTATTAGTCCTGTTGTAAAACACTTTTGCATACATGGTTTCAAAATAAAAGCCAAGTTAAAAAAAGTTTAAATATGAATACACTTTTGCTCAGTCCTTCATTAACTATTTTTTTCCATTTTGAACTTTGTCAGGGATCTTCGGTCAGAAGTTGGAGGAAACGGTTCGATATGAACGCAGGTTTGGGAACAAGCTGGCCCCCATGCTGGTGGAGCAGTGTGTGGATTTCATCCGACAGTGGGGCCTTCGGGAGGAGGGACTATTCAGGCTGCCGGGACAAGCCAACCTGGTCAAAGAGCTGCAGGACGCCTTCGACTGTGGGGAGAAACCCTCTTTTGATTGGTAGGGAAACCTTCATAAGCATGGATTTTAAGATGTCTGATTGCTGTGATTGAACAGAGTAGCGATCATCGTCGGAGTTTCTTCAGGCTTTGGTTCGTGAGCAGAGAAACATGTATTTACTATTTCGAATTGATGGTATCATTTTTTCTTTTAAAAGAAGATTACTGTGGATAAGTTCTTCTGCAGAAAATTATGTCTCTTTCAAAACTTCACCACAAAAACATCCAGATGTTTTCACACATTTGTTCCCTGAAGGCACAGATTTCAAACCCTGAACATCCCCACTCTCTGTGATAAAGAAACTGTTCATTTTCTCCACAAACTGGCAGCTAAAGTGAGGTTTCAGTCACTCTGTGTGGTGTGTAGGAGGCTGCACTGTGAGACTGAAATCTGTTTTTTAATGTGACAACCTTCATCTATAATTCAGCCTGACAGACAAATGGATGAGTGATGGACCAAACCACCTCCACATCACTTCTTCTCTGCTTTTCCATGTTCTTTTGCTCCGCCTACCACTCCTGCAACCACCAAGTCTAATAACCATAGATAAAATCTGGACAGGGCTGTCAGGACCCAGGCTATACATCAGCTTCTTACCGCTTCCCAGAAACATAAGGACAGTATCTCACAGTCAGTGTGTCATCTACACACTGACACATCTCTACCCTCTTATTTCTACTCTAATAAAACCCACGCCTCCTCTGTCTCTACCCTGATTCAGTTATTTCCTAATATAATGCTCTGCTTACCTCAGCAACAAATAACATCAATGTCTACAGGACTAAAAAAAACGACTCCTGAACACCTCCTACTGATTATTTTCTCATGTAATATTTACATCCCATGCTACATCCTGAAAATCAATGTGTTATATCATCTTTGACTTACCATCAGTAATCTAGGAGAAGTGTGAGGGGGTGTGTGAATCTGGAGAATCTCTGCTCTCAATCTGAATATTCCAGTTTTTTTGACATAGGACATTTTAGTGGGTTCAGCTTTTACAAAAGTGACATCGTCTTTCTCTTCTTTTCTCTGCAACAGACAAAGATGAGATGCTAAGACGACTGAACAGAACATCAGCTTTGTGAATCAACTTGTGAATGAGAACAGTTTGTCATGTACCAGCTGTGACAGAGGTCGAGTAGAGACACAAACTGTAGGCAGAAGGAAGTGGGACTTTAGCAACCAACGGACAATAGCCCTGCTTCAACCAAGCTGTTGGGTTTGTCTCAGTACGCATTTTGGGACCCTTCCATTGGGGTGCCAGACTAAACCGATCCAACCCCAGAAGGTGGAGCAAGAAACACTAAAGTCCGTTGATTGTTTGAAAGAATTGTCATTTACTGTGTGACAGTTGCTGGGTGTTTTCCATCATTGCTCTTGTGCTGTGTTGTGTTTTTCTTCTTAGTTGGAATTTTTAGTAGGGTACACTGTGTCAGGTTGCTATGGCATCATTTTATTACATAACTGATGCAGCTGTTGGCATTCATCTTACACACTGCCTACCAAAAGGGGCACTGTTGGCTGTGGGAACTCAGACTGGCATAACCGATCAAACCAAACTGTACTGATCTAAACCAGACTGCTTGGTGGAAACAGGGCTAAAATCTGTTAACCCTGCACATTTTTGCAGCAGATCAACATCTTTTCAGGTTCATAGATGTGGAACTAGTGTGAAACAATCAGAAGACCACATCTTACGGGGTGCTGGTATAGCCCAGTGGTTGAGGTTGCATAAGGCTACCCTTCAAGTAGGCGGTCCAAGCTGAAATGAAACCCTCAGCTCCTCCCACCATGTTTTTGGCTCCACCCACAGTCCTGCCCTTTCTGAATAAAGGAATAAAAAGACAGAAAAATACCTTATTTTTCCATTTTGCTGCTTTGGTTTTATTAAGGGCACACTCCCTCTTCGTGTGGTATTAAAAACTATGGGAGCTTCAAAAAGTGCTTCTCCTACCTCCTAAAAAATTATTAGTGTGAAATTAACCATCTTTCAGTGACCTTTCTTTTAGATCATCTCAGCTTCCCCAGTGTTCTTGTTGTTTTTCTTTCCTCACTTTTGTTATTGTGCAGCTGTCCTTCTGTTGCTTTTGTCTCCTTTCTGCACTTAAAGTTTTTGTGTTACCTACAAATATTTATCGGAAAGTTGTGTATGTTTTAGATAAAAGCAACAGTTATTTATTACCTCCACCAAGGAGAATATGTTTTTGAGAGTGTACGTCTGTCTGTCGACCTGTTTGTTTGTTTGTTTGTTTGCCTGTGAACAACATAACTCAGAAACTAAGAAACAGATCTTGATGAAATTTTCAGGAAATGTTCAAAATGGGATAAGGGAGAA
Source organism: Halichoeres trimaculatus (assembly GCF_033239565.1). Classification (NCBI taxonomy): domain Eukaryota; kingdom Metazoa; phylum Chordata; class Actinopteri; order Labriformes; family Labridae; genus Halichoeres; species Halichoeres trimaculatus. The sequence continues at coordinate 16,231,594 of NW_027437194.1, read as the reverse complement.
GTGATTACATTTTGGAGGTGATCTGGATCACTGTCTGGATCCAGGATTTTTTGAGATAGGGACGTTTTCACCATATGTATATAACTTCATGATAAATGGTTGGATTGCTTTGCAAAACAATACAAGACAAGGTCACCATAATTTCTGACAGATGCAAAACTAAGATCCAGATTCTGGCAATATTCTGGATACAAAGATCTAGAATATGAAATATGTACTGGGTCATCATAATTTTCATTACTGTCAGGTAACAAATTATTGTACAAACCTGCAACTAACACCAAATTGTAGCAGACAGTATGCTGAAAGGAAGTATAACATTAAAGTAGGACTAAGGTGTTGCGTAAGAATCAAAATATGCTTGGTGGAGGTCTGCACTCTCTGAGTGCCTTTCTAGTTTGTTAAATTTGTTTTTTTGGAAAGAAGTTTGATTCTACTCTCTTCATGTTTATGTAACACAACAGTTTGCTAGGGACTAGCTTAGCTTCGCTTAGCACTCCGAAAGACTCAGAACAGATTGAAGTAATTAAATTAGATCCTGACATGAAGTGGTTTGTCACAAGACTCAGGAGCTTCTGTTTTTCATACAATATAATGCCATTTTGCTTTGAGTAGTGTACAGTAACTGTGCATTCAAATAACAGTCTATGTGTGTTTGTGTGTGTGTCTTTGCTCCCTCCACAGTAACACAGACGTGCACACTGTCGCCTCTCTCCTGAAGCTGTATCTCAGAGAGCTGCCCGAGCCTGTCATCCCCTTCCACAAGTACGACGACTTCCTGGCCTGTGCCAAACTTCTCAGCAAGGATGATGAAATGGTAAGAAAGAGGATTTGATTTGTTTCTTTAGACCTGAGTCCAACGTTAACTGGGCTTTTCAAATACCTGTAACCTCTGCATCAAGTTTTCAAAGTCAATAACACCAACTGAAGTCAGTGCTGAAAAACTGTCATAGAAATCACCCAGAGTCCTGGTTTCTTATGTAATGGCTTTGAGTTTTTTTCAGTGGTGTACAAATATTTTTACTCAATAACGACTCTGAAATCATTGATTGAACTCATTGTTCTTCTCTACAGGGTATGAAGGAGTTGAGAAAGCTTGTTGAATGTCTACCTCCAGTGAACTACAATCTTCTCAAGTACATCTGCAGGTATGAGCTCATTCTTTGAGTAGATGATAATTTGAAGAGTGACCTGTCAATAGACCTTGAACAGCTGTTTCTGTTTTGCAGATTTCTAGATGAAGTGCAGTCATATTCAGGAGTGAACAAAATGAGCGTCCAAAACTTGGCCACTGTGTTCGGGCCGAATATTTTGCGGCCAAAGATGGAGGATCCCGTTGCCATAATGGAAGGTTTGTGATCCTCGTAGCTAATCTCAGTGAAACCATTATTGCAGAAGTTTAGATTTCTGAGTGTGGTTTTGTGTCATCAGGTACAGTTCTGGTCCAGCAGCTCATGGCCGTTCTGATTGGCCGACATGACGTTTTATTCCCCCATGAGGACAGCCCCACAGCTCTGGAGCTCGTCAACAACAATATCGAACCACAACAACAAACCAACACAACTACCTCGGCGATCACCGCGGTGTCTCAGAACACTGAAAACAACAACACTCAGACGCTCCGGCAGTGTACGTGGGAAGCACCTGAGTCTCCTTCACATCGGCAGCATTTAGATAACAACGGGTCCCCTCGATCAGCAAGCCCTAGGAACGGAGTGATCGGACGGTTTGATATGACGCGCAGCCCGCCGCTGACTGTAAAAAAGAACCCAGCTTTCAGCAAAGGGAGTGGGATTGTTACAAACGGCTCCTTTAGCTCCTCCCCCTCTTTAGATCAAGAGAAGAATCAGACTCTAACAGGAAGTGGGGGTTTACCACCCCGGCGTAATGGGGCGCTTAAAGGATCTGGGACAAAAATGGGCACCAGTGGCGTGACAAGTGGAGGAAATGGAACTGGTGCTGTCAGACTGGGAGTTTCTGGTACTGAAACCCAAAGCCGCAACGGGCTTTGGGTCCAAAACGGCTGCGTCACGTTACGGGACAGCAACAAAACACACATGGATCAAGCATCCAATCAGAACCGTCTGTCCACATACGACAACGTCCAGTTAAACCACCAAAACCACCAGCAGCAAAGCCACATCACCAACACGTGTCTGAACAGCAGCTGTGAGGACAAACAGAGCGTGGACAGCGCCACATGGTCCACCTCCTCCTGTGAGATCTCCCTGCCAGATAACTCCACCTCCTGTCGCTCCTCCACCACCACCTGCCCCGAGCAGGACTTCTATGGAGGTCACTTCGAAGACCTGGATGGAGCCGGGCAGGATCATGAGCCCTTGCAGTCTGGTGGAGGCGATGGTGAGGGGAGGAACAGCAACAGGGAGGGCAGTGGAGATGGAGCAGGACGGAGCAGTCGGGGAACCAGCAGCAGTGAAAACAGCGACGGTCCCACTGTGGGTAACGGAGCGGGCAGCCACAGCGCTCTGCACAGCTTGGTGGCCAGCCTGAAGCAGGAGATGCAGAAGCAGAAGGCTGAGTACGAGGCCAGGATAAAGAGGTCTGTCTGAGAAAACTCAAACCTTTTTAAGGACATGACACACATTGGCTTTTATTCTTGTATTTATTAATTAATATGTGTAATTTACAAGAATAATAAACCTTTAAATGAGTAGTGTGTGAGTATTGGTACACTGATGCCACAGAATCCATGCGCCCACCTCTAGACAGCATCCCAGCTGTGTGACAGCAGGTAGCCATGCTCTAGTTGGTTTCCTGATCTCTATAGCTTCCCTTATCCAACGCTGGTATGTGTAGCAGACCAAGAAAACTGAAAATCGACCTTTCACACACTACTGCAAGAAAAAAAAAATCATCATCTGTAATCGTTGCATCCTTATTCCTGACCATGTGTTTTTTCATCCTCCACAGTCTGGAGCAGCGCAATCTGGACCTGGAGACTGAAATGGTGAATCTCCATGAGGAGCTGGACCAGGAGAGGAAGAAGTACACAATGGCTGAGATCAAGCTCCGCAACGCCGAGCGCGCCAAAGACGACGCTGAGCGGAGGAACCAGATGCTGCAGAAAGAGATGGAGCAGTTTTTCTCCACATTCAGTGACCTCACCGCGACCGGCAACACCACCGTCACTGACCCCCGCAGACCTGAACGGAACAACCCGATCTGGATACAGTGAGGAGACGGGGCTGGACAAACCAATGACGACTGTGAATGGGAGGAGACAGAGTACGAAGGCTCCAAACAGGGTTTGGCTGCTGGATGAAGAGGAGAGGTGAGGATGTAGGAAGGTGAAAGGCATGTTTTAATGTAAGACGTAGGAGGTTTAGGGCTGATGAACGCCACCTGTAAAAATGTAGACATCACCTGGAGTGATGCAACAATGACGTTATCTGTAAATACAGCGCTATTTAAACAGAAAGTGATCACTCCTCAGACCGAGAAGGCAAAAATGCTTTATGATAATACACAGAAAGGAGGGAAAACTGAGGTTGAGATCAGTAAATAAGTAAAAAAGGACACTACAAAAACTGAAACCAGAATCATATTGTTGCTCTGTTTTTCTGTCTGCTCGTGTACATAAAGAGAAAACAATGCACACATCGTCGCCAGTCTGTAAAAAGGAATGAAAATACTACTTTAACTTGTATCTGATATTTATCAAAGTTATCTATGTGTGATGTTTTGTATCAAGACTTTTCCTTGCACTTACATGTTTGTCGTCTCTCAGCAAAGTGGTACTGAATGTCCTGTAGCTCAATGTGTACATGTGCCATTTAAAGTGGACAATATACTGTATATGTGCCTGTGCTTCTGTGCTGTTTCTTTTACCCCCATGACCAAAAAAAGAAGCCTGTACTGTAGATATTTATGAGATGACCGTAGACAGTACTGGTTAGTCGGCCCTGTGCTGTGATTTACACAAACAGATGGTGAAGGGAGGATTGAGTCCATGCTGATTTTAAAGATGAGTTTTAAGATTTGGTAAAGGTAAAGAAGTCCTCCTCTTCAAATGTACTGATGTGGAGCCATCGTAACTTTAAGTGTTCAGGAAATTTTGGGTTGCACCAAATCGTTCAAGGTTCAAGTTCCCTCTGACTACAATATGAAAAACAGCTGTTCATAGATGATTGGTTCCAAAGTGGGGATTGCAAATTACCTTCTAAAACCAAAATATATCAACTATTGCATGTTTCATCTGTTAATGTTGACGACAAGCAAAAATTAATTAAACAAATTATATTTCATACCAAAACCACACAAAGTGTTTGGTATGTTTTTCACATTTCTTTGTTGTCAACAAGACCTTGAGGTGACTAAACCAGGACAACCCAGTATCAGTGCAGGCAGATTCATTCAATTCAAATTCAACAAAACATTGTCCAAGGGGGCAATTACAGGCGCATAAAGCAGCAAGTAAACAACTGTAGACAAAGGATGAGAAAAACAATCAGCTAAATTTCAGTCATTGCACAAAATTTAAGCTAATCTTTAAATTCTAAAACACTAAATACAGGAAAATGAACATCGAAAATACAAAAAAATATACAAAAAATACAACAGATAATTCAATAGTAAAATACTAATTTCTGAAATGCTGTCATACTAAATACTAAAAGTCTTGAGTATTGGGGATCAGCATGAGTTATTTGCGAAATGAAGCAATATTTGCATGTAGGTAGTCTAATTTCTGCAGCCAAACCAGGTATCATTAGCCTCATCTTTGTTCATATTTGTTTTGTTTTGTTTCTTTGATTGGTCTATTAGTGTGTTCCCACAGCAGGGGATGCTAATCTTGTGCACTGATATTTTGGGGGTTGTTGTCTGATAAATTTGTGGACCTCTGCCCTATATCCCACTGAATTTAGGGGAATTTTAAGGAGGGAATAATTAGTTTCACTGTTGGTATGTCGTCAATATAAAGTATCGAAGGTTGATATAGACACCTGTTACAGTTCTGGTTCCCAAACTGATAGTGATAGATATATCAGTTTTGACTCAAATCTTTGGATACGCACTGATCTGACACCTGAAATTGCGATCATTTTCCTAACACTGAGTCAGGTGGTACTGGTTTTGTTACAATACAGCTCTTTCTCTTATCATATATTTTTATTATCATGACACTGACAGTGTCATCTTTTTAACTCCAATGCCAGTAAGGGTATAGTTGTGATACTTGGACCAGGACTTTCACAGATATTTGTGTTGTTTGGTCACTGGTATCATCACAGAAAGCAGATACATATTCATTCATATTTATTAAACATGCCCAACACCTGCTCCAATAGTTAATCACTTTAAAATTCAGCTATGGGTTTAAAACTTGCCAAAACTTCTCCAGCTTAGCACCATCAGGCTTTAATATAGCGCTAAACATTAAGGAGATCTAAAAATCATCTGGATGAGGCTGCAATCACGTGTTATTCAGAGGGAAGACTGACATGAAACACAAAAAAATGAAAACCTTTGTCAAGATATTTTTCTTTAAGTGCATTTGTTTTTCTTCTTAGGGCATGGAAAAAAATCCTTTTTTTTCCTGACATTTAACATAAAACAGTAACTTAACATAAAAAAATAAGTTTAACTGGATTTTTTTGTAACTCATGAACAATTTTTTTATGCTCACCAAACATTTGACATAATTTCACACATTTTTAATTTACATATTTCATAGTTGAAAAGCTCTTTAAACCTAAGAAGTATGTCTGTAACTTTCTGAAAAAAAGGGAATATTCAAAAAACTTTTCTTTCATGCCTTATGAAGAAAAATAAACATTTACGGATTTTTACACAGGCTGAAATGCAGTTCCACCACAGAAACCATTGTGTTTAGAAGAAATGACCTTAAATAGAGTTTCAATGCAGGGACCGATCATAATAATGTTTGGTGAAACAACATCCTGATGGCTGGATCAAGATCTGGACAGCCTCGGAGCTGTGTCTGCTGTCTTTTTATCTGATAACAATAACAACACCTGAATAGTTCTTGTTTTCAGTTTTGCAATTCTGCTTCTGCCTTCTGGACAAAAGTTTTAATCCTTTCCAACCCCATAAAAAGAAGAATAAGCAGAGTAAAGTTGTGTTTTTGGCTCATTACTGTGAAAATGGATTACAGCATCAAGTGTTCGCGCTGAGGGCATCTACAGCCTGGGCACTCGCTTCAGTTCTTTGTGCATGATGGTGCATGAGTCTGTGTACGACAGGGCCAATGTATGATATGTGAATGTTTGTAAAGCAGCTGTAAATCAGTGGTAAGTGTATTTATGTAGCTTTGAACCAAATGTGTAGATGATGGAGGGATTTTCTCTGATGGGTACAAAACAGAACACGTGACTGCACACCTGAGCTGGACTTCTTTCAGGAGAAACCTGCTGCTGGCTCTTCTTCTCTCCCAAGACCAGTTCAGACCTGCTGCTGGTCAGTGCAGGACATGAGGAATGTGCACACGGAGGGGAAAAAAGTGCCTAAAGACGGAGTGAACGAGACCTTCTCATTTTGCACCCTTCACAGTGAAGTAATGGGTTTAATCTGAGCTGACAGCGGCACCTCGTTCTGTGAATTCCTCACAAAGAGCAGATCACGGACACCGGGCGGGAGGGAGAGGAGGACAGGGAGGTGGGATACTTTCATGACATGATACTTGATACATACAATAACTTTAAATAATGAATGAATATGAATAAAAAGCATTTTTATGTTTCATGTACTTGTGATATTTGGTGATTTTCCACACAGATGATGCAGAATTTGAAAAAAGTGTAGCAAGAAGTCAAACAGATTTTCATGATTTTTATTTTTTGAAATAGTTTTGATTGTAATGTATTTAAAGTACTCTTCCTTTCCATTAAAACTACAGCAAAACAGCCAATTCTGTCATTTGAAGGCCAACATAACTGCAGTTTGAAGACACTTCAAACTGCAGTCCACGTAAGTTTTTTTGTGAATTGCTTCCTTTAGGGACGTAAATTTAACCCACATGTGCTAAAAGAGTTGTAAAAAAAATTAATACAGAAGTGTATCATGACAATTTGTTAGTAACAAGCTCAAAAATCTGTGTTTTATACATTCTATTTGGTAAGCCTCAAACTACAGCAACTACACAGAATGTCCCAAGATTTTTTTTTGACTACAGAAAGTCAATAAGAATAGTTACAAACATAATTTCATTCCATAGTCTGTTTCATTTCTATATGTTATGATAGTCTTTATAAGTGAGTGGGGGAATTAAATAATAAACCAGCATCCTGTCTGAGTCCCTTCATCTCCTTGTTTCAGGACCCTCTGAACAAAACATTCCTCTTCATTCAGCTTTTCCCCCTTTTCTTGTCAGGTCTCCAGAGCAGATCCTTCATCTACAATTCCTCATGTTGATTCATATAGCTACACTAATTTCTTTTTCAGACTTGGGACCAGCACTAATGAGAACAATAGGACGTGACCTCCAGTGGTTGCATTGAAACACTGCAATTTTGGTGTTCAGTGTTTTTAGATGATGGATCAAAAATTAAATGTTTGAAATAGAATGAAAAAAAAAAATTTTATGCCCTAAGACAGGGGTCCCAAGTCGTTTTGCCTCATCTCACCTGGACTTACGTTGTACCAGAGCCACAAAATCTACTTTACCTTCACAATGACAACAAAACAATGTTTACAATTTGTATACAAAGTCATAATACGTTGAATAATAATGCAAACAAGAAGTTTTTTGAACTCATAAAATTGTAGAGAAGGAAAATTTAAATTCCATAACATTCATTGATAATGTCGCTAAACTCATCATTTCTTGTTGTTTGCTAATTTCTTGCCACAAATCAGGCATGTACATTAAGCTGGTACTCGCTGTTAAATGAAATCATCCACAAGGAATCAAATTTTATTTATTTCTTCTAGATTTGTCTTTTTGTTGATGCAGTTATTTCACCAGGGGTGTAAAACCTGAGGTTAGCCACAGGTGCATGGAAAGTAGGTGGGCTGTTGATGGTGTAGGAGAGGTGGCAGATGTAAAATTGTAGTTATGTTTAGTGTCAATGTCATTATTTATTTCCCCCCTCTGTAAGAAAATTAAAAATTCTCTATGTCAATATTTTTTCAAAGTTACAGGGATCCATTGGAAAGGAATCAAAGAGCTTCATGTGGCAGATCATTAGCCTATGAAGAATAAAAACACTTAGTTACCTTTTAAGTAAGTGTCCATTGCAATGACCACCATTCGCCAGAAGGTTAAATAAAGTTACAGCTCTCTATAAAATTATAAATACTTATATGATAGTATAACACATTTATAAGCACTTATAAGCTTGATTTGATGTCTGTAATAAAGAGTAATACAGGGAAACTTCACAGCTGTTGTGTTACTGCAGCTTGTGATGGTTTCAGCCTTTTAGCTGAGTGTCCAGCAGAGCTGAGCCTGAAACTTGACTGATAGTCTGCGTGGGAGGGACTCAGACTTGCTGTCACAGTTTGAACACATGAAAAGAAAATACAGAGAAAAATGCAAATCACTGCAGGTGAAAGAAAAACAAACACTGCAATCCAAGATCAAAGGTTTTGTTTATTTTCAATCACATACATATACTATTTTTACATACACAGTTCCTTTAAAATGTGTTTACAGTAACAGCTTTCAGTATTTTTTTCTTTTTCTTTTGCATTTGTTTTGACTTTATTTGAAACGCTAGAGCCTGAAGCTTTGAGATCAGCGTGAAACAGATATAATTTTTCATTTTTTTTTCTTTTAGATTTTCCAACCTGACAATGTCAAAAAGGATGACTCATCAAAACAGCACGGAGTAAAAGAAAACAAGAGAGAGAGGGAAATCGTAAAAGAACAACATCACCTGATTCAGATGAGCTATACAGGGTTTCATCTTTGTAGACTTCTGAGCATCAACTGACCCTTGCAGTAGCTTGCCTCCCTGTCTGAGTGCAATAACGTGTTTATTGCATCATTGGATTGTTGTTATTTACAGTATGACACAAAAACAAAATGTGGAAAACAAATAAGCTGGGGATCACAAGTACTGGGTCCAAAGAGTTTTAATGTTGGCACAGCTGAGTATAAGATGTATCCTTACTTCTGACATGTTTCAAAATGGCAAAACATTATGGCTGAATGACAAGTCGACCTTTTTTAAACGGCTAACAAACTCACTAATCCTGATTCCAAAGAGATCATGAATCAGAAGCAGGATCAGCTGTTGATACATTTCTATTTCTGTGTGGCCGAACATGATTACACACATGAACTACTTCCAAACACATGACTCTACCAAGTCTCCATGGACATTCTTTAAAGTGATCCCACGTGTTTCACCGAAAGAAAAAGCATCTTACGGTTTGCGATCAACGCTGGTTCATTTGAAATCACACACACACACACACTCTGATGACCAAGCAGAGCAGCAATGACGTGAGTGAAACAATTCATTTCTACATTCAGTGCGGACAACCCAGCTGTTTCTGTGTTATACTCAAATCTACTTTAGGCGCATTAAACAGGATCAAAAGCACCTTTTTTATACAACAGAATTGTCAGGAGAGATCGTCTTATAAAAAGATTCAAAATTCACATTCAGAGAAAGAAAGAAAACATGATTCAGTAGTAGTGTGAAAACATGTCAAGTTAAAAGAATGAATGGTTAAAAATGCCCTGTAGATTATCTGCAACAGTACCGTGAGTATTTGTGGTGCAGGAGTCAACCCCCTTTGTGATAAATTCTTCTGTACATCTTCGAAACATAAAAGTAATTTTCAAAGTTGCACCCTGTTTTTTTTTGTAAAGATTGCCCTGGCCAGACCCTGATCAGAAAGCCAAGCTCGCCCTAGCTTATCCTGGAGACGCGGCTGACGGGGGGGCCCTCATAGCTCTGTGAAGGTAGTGCAAGTCTGTGTGTGGGGGTGAGGTGAGGTGGGGTGAGGGGCTCACTTTTCACAGGCAGAGTAGGAGTGTTAACAAAGTAGTCATCAGAAGACAGGGGTATCATTTCAGAGAGGGGGTTTGAGGCCTTGTATGTACAGTGACAGGGATTATTTCACACATGTAATATGGAAACTGAACCAGAGATTACAGAGATGGTTCAGCTGTAAACATGCTGACAAACTAAAGTGTGAAATGTCCCCTGAAACAGTGCGCTGAAACATTCCCTGGTATTTTTAAGAATCCAAAACAGCAACCATGCAATTTCCGTATAAGATAATAACAGATAATGTTTGTTTGACGTGCTGAAATCAACCACAAACGTCTCTCGTTGTTGTCTAGGAACCTGATTTTTGTGTTTTGCCAGTTACCGAATTATATGAGAAAAGATATATGATAGAATCTGTTAGTTTGGTTTCTAGTTGTGGTTTCTTGTTGCATGTGACATCGCATTAGTTATGATACTGAAGAAGTGCGCAAAAAACAGTGAGTGCATCAAAACACATGTGAAAGACCATGTATGTGACAGTGTCCCAGTTTAGCATATCTGATTACACTGATTAATGGAGAGTGAATCTGACAAATGGTGACTTGTATAAATCTAAAAATGGCGCCCAAGCCTAAAAAAGCCATTCCATCTGGCTTAAGTTTCAATCAACACCACCAGTGTTCACCATAACCAGCTAAAACATAAAGTTAAAGCAACAACATCAGGCTGAACTGTGTATTCCTCCTTCATGCTCCACCACATGTGCTGGATTGGGGATTCACATAATTTAAGGCAGAAAAAGAAGAAGCAGAGGAAAAAAATATACTTTCTGCACTTGCAATGCTTCTTTCCAAAAGGCACTTGCCATCTTCCACCTGGGGTTCAACTCGTCAAAATAAATAAGTTACAAAATATATCTTCCAGTTAAGAAATTAAGAAGTGAGAATAACTGTTGGATAAAATTTCTCTAATTAAAAAAAATGACTCTGCAGTGTGAGGTGGATTCATGACATTTCTTATAGAAAATGAAACATTGCTACAAGGTTAACACTCATTTCCTGCCTGTAAACTTCAAACTGTAACTTTTGCATCTCCTTCATTATGCCATCTATGTTTCAGTCAAATAAATAAGGATGTTCTCTTCATGGTGAAACCACAAAGAAACAAAGCAGCCTCCTGTGCCTATGAGGGGTTAATGTTCCACAGGTCACTGTGTTCACACAGCAGTCGTTCTCTGACGTCTCAGAGTGGGAAGCCAGGAAGCTAACGTCTTTCACTGTTAATAATAGCTCAAATGACCATTTATCTGGTCTAAACAAACAGAGGTATTACCCATTAGCATACTATCAGCTAATGTTAGTATTAGCCTTCTTTAATGCCAACAACTGTTTGTAGACAAAAGGTCATATTTCAAGCTTACACCAAACAGCTTAATACCTGTGGTTAACGCCACCTGTGTGCCAATGTTAGCATTAGCCTCCAATCAATTTTTAGATAAGTTTACTGTCTGATAGCATTACATAAAATATAGAATTCCTAGTTAAAGTAGATTTCACCATTAAGTTATTTTCAGACATTCAAACTACAACAAAAAACACAAAACTTTTAGCTAGTGTTAGCAAAAAAACAAGTTTAAGCTAATTTATTTCCACAAACAGTAGTTTGTGTCATTGTTTCCGGACACAGGCCAACGTTTTTCATAACACATCCAAGTACATCATTGCAAATAATACTAATAATAATAATAAAGAGCTAGCTTTAGCTTTCAGTATGTTCCAATTGTCGACTGGAAGGCCCATCTTGTGCTAAAAGTTAGCTTGACTAGGCATTCTGTACACTCAAATTTGTTCTTTGTAGGGCTGTATTCAAAGATAAATAAGACCTAACTAGCTTTAGCATTCAGTATTTTCCAGTTGATACTTAATAAGGCCATGTTAAGAGCAAAAATAAAGTTAGCTTTAGCATTCAGTATTTCACAACTGATTCTTGTTGGGGCAATATTTTAAGCTCAATTAAGGCCCTTCTTAATTAGCATAGCCACTGAATGGTGTTACACAATACAAACAGCATGAACCGTTCAGTTTGGAAGTGGTTGAATGCTAATGCTAGCTTTTGGTGGTGGTTACCTGCGTAATCAAATACATTGTTTCAGCTAGGCATACAGCAAGCTATCTGTAAAGATTTTAACAATCAAGACCTTCAAAGAATGGAAGTCCAATTTTCTACACGTGCTCACCTTCCAACCTGGAGCACACAACTTATAGAGTTCGAGATTCCCACTCTGAGCATCACTTCAGTGCAAAATGACTGCTATGTAAACGCAGGAAAGTCGTGCAGGGCTATCGGCCTGCCCTTGAAGAGGTGGGCAGACCATCACAGATTAGGAGGGGAAATGAAAGGGACATTACGCACAAATTGGACTCATTAAAGCTCTCTCATGAAATCTGAGCACAATCAAAATAATTCACTCTTCTGAGTGTACTGACCCTTTAAGTCCCAAACTGAGCCCTGACATTTACTCATGTCATAATGGCCTGCCTGTGGTTAACACACACACACACACACACACACGCACACGCACACACACACACACACACACACACACACACACACAAACACGCTCTTTCCATCCTGTGACCAGACCCCCTTTTGTCTGGGTTTGAGTTAGTTCACATTGTATATAAACAGAAGTCTCTATACAGACTCATTTTAGCATACAGTGAGATTAGCATTGTTTCAAATCTAGTCATGCAGGACTACAGCAATAGGCAGGGGCAACTGAGGTGGAAAGCGGTGATGTGGCAAGGTGCGCAAGTCAGAAAAGAACTCCTGGTGTACTGGCCGTCAGTCCCACTCTGTGTGCCATTCAGCTGTACAGAATTACATTATTTACAAGTAGCGCAGGCAGCGCCGCTCAGGGTGAGAACGACTACATATCCCTGCAGATTAACCACATAAAAACACACAAATCAGGCAACCTTACATGGGGGATCATGGTGGATGAGGATGAGGGTGTCTAAGACCAAGTCTTGAGGTTAAAATACAGCAGTGTGGTTACATAAGGGCTGTACAGGGATCTGGGAAAAGGAGAATGAAGTCTGTATTGTACATTAGTAATGAGCAAAAAGGCCGCCCACCTTGCCACAATGATCAGAGCGTAATGCTTCTGTAAGGACTTGGGGGACCAGCAGCCAGCCAATATGCACTTTACAGGAGATGCAAGTCTAAGCATTTGGTCGTTTTCGTTTGGATGCCATATACAAGATATGTGGGGTAATATAAGCAAAGCAACTAGAGGATCAGTAACATATATCTCAGCTCATTTACTTCAGTTTAAATGCTGTTTTTGAATGACAATGCACAGGCTTTTAGATTTCAGATTCTCTGTTTCCATAACTTATGTTTTTGTTCTTAATATCTTAATTTTGATCTTTACTCTTTTTTTGTGTTTGTATTTTCCATGGGTCATTTCAGTCAGGTTCTTCACCGTCGGAAGAACATGGGGTTGCGCAGGCAGGCGGCTAGTCACCTGCAACACCCCAGGGGTCCTGCAGAGGTCTCCAGGCTGCTGTCAGTGTCTGAGGCCAGGGTCTGGTCGGTGGACATGGAAGAGATGTCATTGATGGAGGAGGAGGGAGGGAGGCTCTCGCTGCTGTTCACGGCTGCACCTGTGCTAAGGGAATCAACAGCAGCAGGGGGTTACAACGTAAAAGAGTCCAGGTGGAGACAACAGCAGAAAAACACAAGCAGGGGAGGTAATTTGTGAGTGCACACAAAAGGTTACACAGAGGAAAACGCGTAGCTGGGTATGTTCTGTGACACTGAGACATCAACAACATCGACAAAACCTGTGGAACAACACAATCACGCTGTGTGTAGTGATTAAAGTGTAAATATGGTTTGAGTCCACTGGGTTTCACAGGAAAGATTGTCAGAGGCTGCAGATTTCACAATAACCAGTAGATGTACTGTTTAAATCTTTCACAAGCTAGGATGTAGCTGTTCACACAGACACAGACCAGTCACTGGTAACACACATTGACAGTTTGGTTTCCTCGTGCAACAGGCAAGTTCATTTGTTTTCCATGATGAATATCCTCAAATGAGTGATACATTTGACTGCAGGATAAAATATTTTCAAGCAGGATAAAATATTTTCTGAAGAAACATCAATTACAATTGCAAAGGAAAGAAATCCACAAAAACTTTGTAGTTAGATAAATCCTTATTTGGTAATTTGTCAATATGTTTTGAAAACTAAAACAATCACTGGAGGTTTTGTAGTCGACACTTTACTTCAGTTTTCATTCCAGCAACTTTTAGTCCTCTTTCAGGAACTAAAGCTTCCTGTGGCCAAAAGTCCTGTTAAGGTTACTCAAATCAGGCTGGTGATAGTGGAGAAAAAAATGAATTGCACTTCACCATTTGACCAGTAGAGGGCATTTTTACAAGAAGAGTGCTATTTAGCAAAGGCGACACCATAGAGGCAAAGACAGGCCAGCCTTGTTATGTGTCACACTACAGTTAGCATTTTAGCATAAAGGAGACTCAGCTAAATGGTTTCAAATGTGCTTTATTGCACTGCAGGTGGATTTGTTGAATCGAAACATGAAAAGCAAAAAATCCAGGTAGCAGAGCCTGTCAAAGACCTTTTGAAACATTAGAAACACATTTCTTAAAAGTCTCCCGTTCCTAAAGACAGTTTCTGTGGTTGAAAATCATCAAATGATGTGTCTCCAATTTTTTTTACATGAAGGATTTAGTGTCAAGAAACTTCAAAAAAACACTTTGAATGACTTCCTTATGTCCTTGTAAAGTTTATCAAATTGTTCAGCCTTTTCATCTCAGTGGTCCTAGTTTTCTGCAGAAGATATGAGCAGTGTTTAACTGTACAGTGCAGGCTAACTGTAAATCTGCTGTTGATATCTGTTCTCTGCTGGAGGTAATTGCTTAATGGCAACTGGTGAGCACTTGAGCTGACCCAAAACAAAAGTGAGAACAAAGCAGGATTAATGTCTGACATTGCCTCAGCAGTAGGTTTACTTACAGGAAACACATCAGAATCAAATGTCAAAAGTCAGTGTGTGGGTCCAGTCGGGGGTTGGCTTGAGCAAAAGAACACTCGAATGCCTGCAAGTTTGGGATTTAGAAATCCTCTAAGAAATTCTGGCAAAAGCTGTGAAGAGAGACTTGGCTTTTCTAGTGCAACAAATAAACCTGTGCTGCTGCGTATCTTTGTTTACACTCAAATAAAAAAATACAGTAGCACTAGTTGCACAATACTAATAATTAAAATGAAACATAATTATAGCTTTAAAAAGTCTAAATCACATTGTAACAAACAGAGCTCCAGGATGAGGCTGGTTCAGCCTGAGGCATCACGTGCTCTCTGCTCCTGTTTTCCTGCTGCAGTAAAAACACTGCTGTCTAAGTGCCTGTATTGAGTCTGCTGCACTCAGCATTAGACACAGACCAGCCCATCTGCTTAATTACAAGAAGAGGGCTAAATGGGAAAAAAAAAAGAAAAGAAAGATGGTGGTGATGCATCTCTGAGAAAGGAGTCAGGAACAGCTGTTGAATCATGGGCCAAATTTCATCCCTTGTGCTCTTTACTGCCTCTCTGTGGCCATCTATGAGAACAGCTCCTGATGTGTTATACTTAATGCTTTGCAGAGACTTGACACTTAAAAATGTCAGCTGCAGCTGTGGACTGAAATGTCCTGTGATGACCCCAAAGGACCCAAACTTTCATGTTGTACATAAACATATGCATACAAATACATTTTAAACTATCATCACATTAATCTTTTCTGAGCTCAGCACCATTTAACAAATATACTTGTCACAACATAACAACACGGCACATTTAAAAACAGGAGATGCAAAAGACAGAGACACATGGTCAACAACACGATGGATTATTCAATTAACTCCAGTAAGGTTATAGTAAATTCACTTACAGAGCGATTAGGGTTATGCACTGAGAGTACCTGAAGGTGAAGGCTGTCCCTTCACTACGCCATTCTTCGTTCTCTCCTCAAAGTTCATCACCTCTTTGTAGATTAGTTCTGTCGAGGAGAGAAAGTAGAGAAAACATGACTTAAATAAGAAAAACAACATGCTTACAGTCGTTTTCACTGTTACAAATTAATCACAGCTGATTTCTCTGATTTAACACTGTATTTCTAAAGTCATCCTCACCTTTCCATTCATCAATGGAGTGTTCTCTTTCGTCCAGCTGCTTGTCGTAGATCTGAGGTGGAGGCTAAAGGAGGTGAAGCACAAGCACTAAGGTGAATGAGGTGTAGTCAAAATTTCAGTTTAGGATTTAAGAAGTGATCACCCTAAACAATAAATGACCAGCAGATGTGATTTTTGCACGTTTTCAATGTTCATTGAATTTTGAAAATAGAAAAGTTGACATATGGATAAAGTTACAGAGATGAAAAACACATAAACATGAGAACATCAGACTAATGACTTTTTTTTAACTTTCATTTCCAAGTGTTTGCATCAGGGTACCCACAGGATTTTTAAAGTATTCAAAGGTCTTAAAGTAAATATAAATATTGATGTTTTGAAGGTACAAAAATTTTTAACTTAAGTACAAGGACGTTACATATGCCTTATGTAAATTTTTATACCTTTTCCACAATTTCCCTGACATTAGTGCAACTAAAAGGTTTTAAAACATCTTAAATCTAGCTCAGAGAATCTTGAAGGTACCCTGATTTTATTTTACAAAGACATGCCAGGCACAAATTCAGCACATGTGGATAATGGAGAAAAAAACAAAATGTTGTGAAAGGAAACAAACAATGAAGAATCAATTAAAGCTTTCTACATAACTGTTGATCAAACACATAAATCAGGATTTAAAAACTAACACAGATTTAAGAGTAGCTCTGGAGGTCTTTTTTAGCTGAACTGCAGCTGTCACTTCATCTAACAGAACATAAATCTGCTGCCTGTCATCCAGTCCGGCCCTCTTATCACTCAGTCATAGTGATGCTGCTGCACAACCTGACACCATAATCAGACAGGGCCACCCATAAACCTCTCTGATGTGACCTTGGAGGAGCATTTAATCTTTAGCTTTCAGCAGCTGTTACAAGACAGAAGTGAGCGGTCAACTTTAAACGCAGACTGAATGAATAATTATCATCACTTCTGGGCTTGTAAACCAGTATTATCCTGTGTTGCCAGCAGCCTCACTCTACAACATAACCAACATTTCAATGCAAGACTTTTAGAACAATGTCATGTGCATGTTTAAGCCTGTTCTCAATAAAAAATGCAAAGGCATGTGAAACTTTAAATGTGTGTGTTTCTATGTTTTCACGGGGACTGATTTTAATTTAGGTACTAGTAATACTGCGTAGGCAGCTAACATGTAACACACATGTGTTCAAGACAAAATTCCCTGAGGAAACAATAATGATTGTAATGTGCTGTATTGCATTAAATCTTATTTCATCTTATCTTATTGTATTGTATTAAATCAAACTGTGTCAAATCGTATCCTGTTGTATCTAAAAGTAAAGTATTGCATCATACTGTACTGCAAGGGTATCCTATCTTACCTGATTGTACCGTATCGTATCTTGTCTTATTATATCAAATTATACCATAACCTATCGTATTATATCTTACGATACAGTACATTAAGGTATCATAACTTGACAAATCGTATTGTCAACAATAGTATTGTAAACAATCGTATCGAATAGTTTTGTATCTTACCTTATCTAATCTATCGTATCTTATCATATTGTATTGTGTCATATTGTATTATA
Organism: Halichoeres trimaculatus; assembly: GCF_033239565.1. Lineage (NCBI taxonomy): Eukaryota > Metazoa > Chordata > Actinopteri > Labriformes > Labridae > Halichoeres > Halichoeres trimaculatus. The sequence continues at coordinate 16,213,872 of NW_027437194.1, read as the reverse complement.
TTATATTATATTATGTTGTGTTGTGTTGTGTCGTGTCGTGTCGCGTCGTGTCGTGTCGTGTCGTGTCGTGTCGTGTCGTGTCATTGGGTGTTTTATTGTATCATATTGTGTCGTATGCTGTTGATTGTAGCCTAACACATCATATCATTTCTATCATACTTTGCTGTATCCTATCATAGCAGTACTGGTTTTTACATCTTCTCTTGTCATTAGCTCATATCCACTTAATACAAATACTGATAACCAGTTTGCAGGTAGGTTGATGGCCAATTTATTACGCAGATACACACCTGCCTGCAGTGTCTGCAGACACTGTTGTGACAATAGACAATGCCCTTGCATGACAACATAATTGCATAACTTTAGATTGTGTCATATCGTATTCTACGGTATCATATCCTGTCATATCTGGTCATATGTTGTAATACTGCATCATAATTGTGTTATCTTTTGTTACATCCTGTTATATCATATCCTCTTCTGCAATACCATATTGTATTGTTTTGGGCTGTTTCATAATGTACTATTAAGTATCATATCTTATATTGTTTCATGTCATATAGTACTGTTTCATATTGGATGATAATAGTCTCGCATCATGCTGTATCTTATTGTATCATATCATACCATATCATATTGTATTACAAAGCAAATTGTATCAAATCATACCCTTTTACATTGCATTATTTCATGCTGAATTATCATGTCTTAATGTAAAGTTTCATATGCTAGTTTATCATGTTATATTGCACAGTTTCACATTCTATTGTACCATATAGTGTCACAACTTATCATTATGTATTGTAATGAAAGGTTTTGTATTGTGCTGTATCGTATGACATTGCAGTGTACTGTATGTATGCTACAGTCTCGTACTGTAAAACATCTTTTGATTTATCATGCTTTATGATTGACTGTGCCGAAACAACATGCCAAAGTGTCCCCTCCTATCTCAACTCTTCATTTCCACAGAGTTTTGTTTTGCATTGGATGTAGAGCGGTTGTTATTTACCATGGATATTTGGATGAGATCTCTGGCCTTCATCAGCATGAGATGACATTAGAGAAAGGGAAAACAGCAGAAAACGTGTTGAAATGCCATTCACAGCCATATCATACAAACCACATCAAGTCCGTCAACAATAACAGCATCAGAAAAACCATCAGAAAGCTAGACTAAGACAAGTGCACAGTCATGAAATCCTCTTTGAATGATTGTTAACTATTATGGAGGTGTGTTGTTACAAAAGCTACTTAAGCACTGAGATTTATCAGCTGCTCATTAATGTTTTGCTGCAAGAAGAAGAAGAAGAAGTGGAAGAAGAAGTGGTATCTGTAGGAGTTAATGAAGCTGCAGATGGCTTTTTTTCCCAATCTCACAGTCACCTCATACTAATGAGGCACTGATGAAGAAATTGAACTTCACCAAATAGACCAAAAACACCACCACTCTTACATTACAACACAGAACAATGCACTAAGTCACTCTGTTATCAGTAGCAGCAAATAGTAGGTGTTATTTTTCCTACCATTAAGATGTAAGGTATAAAATATAAGTGATAGAAAAATTAAAATGAGATGTGAACCAAAAGTTTAAAAGAAAATGATAAATGCATCAATGCAGCAGTTTCCACAGAAGCTGAACAAAGTGGTCTTCAGAGATTAATTTAAAAGTGAGGTTAACATTGAAAATAAGGTTAAGAGGGTTAGGATTAGGACACTATTAGTACATAGCTCTTCTAAAGGCCTACTTACCGCCTCCACCTCAGCTGGATCGTACCACACATTAATGTAGGGGTGCTGTAAGGCCTCATCCACAGATATCCGTTTAGCTGGGTCGATGATCAGCATCTTAGACAGCAGGTCTCTGGCCTGGCTCGCTGGGATTTCAAAAACAGGAACATAACAAACATAAAAAATGAGAAATTACACATTTTTTTCCTTAAAACACTTATCTGAAAGTAGGCGCATGAAAAGAGGACAGGGGAGGTTTCTAACTGAGTGAAACAACCTGTCTTGTGGGGCCTTTTATGTTCAGTCATTTTTTGTATTTTTCAGTGTATTTTCTGTTTTATTTTGTAATTCTTGCTCTGTGTGTGTCTGGTTTGCTTTTACTTTCTGCCCTTGTGTTTTCCCCTCTTTGATTGCACAGATTAGCTTCACACGTCATGTTTCACACCTATTTTAATTTACTCTCCGGTGTATTTGCAAACAAGAGCGGAGATAAAGAGAATTTGGGGAACAGTTCAATCATGGGAGAATAAGATGAGAAAATGCTACAGGGCTCTCTTATTTTTTTTTAATGGAAACAAGATTAAATTTCACATTTTGTTTTTAGAATTTGTGTAGCTAGTTATCAATTTCAAAATTTGTTTAAGTCTGCTATCTATTTTTTTCTTTATCTAAATTAAACTAAACCTGGTTTCGTAAGTGTAAGTATGTGGTATATTGTATGTTGTGTATAGTATGTATTATGTCAAATGTGGTATAATGTTTGTATTATGTAGTATGTAGAATATAGAATGTAGTATGTGATGTTGTGAGGTTTTATTGTTTATTTTAAAGAAATGTTTCCTTCAAATAGAATGCTTTAAACGAATGTGTGATTTACTAAGCTACTTCGTCGTCTCTGAATACCGTATTGACCCTAATATAAGTCAAGGCAATTTTTTTGTTAGAAATAATGTGAAAAGGGGGGTCGTCTTCTGATCGAGGTTGTCCAGGTAGGGTGTCTTTTTATTTTATTTAGGTTTTCAGGTTTTTCTGTCTCCCTTCTTAACACTGTTTTGCTTCATAACCCATAAAAATCTTGGTAATTTTTTTTTCACATCAGAGCTTCCCCCTTTATTTGGCCTCTGGACAGAAAACACATCCAGAATGCACTGTTAGTTTTGTCGTCGATGTTTGGTGAAATGTAGTTTCTGCATTGTACTATTCACCTGACATAAGTGGCCAAACCTTCAGATTCTCCAAACTTCCTCAGAATCCTCCTAACTCCTTTTTTCAACCTTTCTTTGAATATGTGACATTTCCATTGATAAGAAGTGGTTAGAAAAGGACAGCAGGAAGACTTTTTCTAGACTATTTGACCTGACCCACAGCTCAAAGAGAATAATAAAGAGCTGCAGCTTCAAAAGCAGGATGACATAAAGCCACTTAGCAAATAAACAGAAAATTTGTACAGATACAAATATCTTTTTGTTAGAATTACTTATCTGCAGCATGTAGCAGTAAATATACTGCAGATCAGTCTCCTATTTCCTATCAGCCATTCCCATCTCTATCTATTTTTTTTTCAATCTAATTGAAATTCAAGACTCAGGCTTGTCCCAAATACTGTTTATCTCTGATTCATGCAAAATTCAAACCTTGCTGCTATTTGTTTCAGGATGATTCAGTCAGCTTGATCTTAAATAATTTATGAAATCTGCTAAATTACCTGCTCCCACTGGTATCTGTCTAAATAAAGACATCAACGTGTGGAGGGGACTGTATTTTCAGCATCTCTGAAAGAGCTGGACTCGCCAAACTAAAGATGTGACAGACTGATATGAAATTGAGAACCATTAAACCACACACCCATACTCTCCTACACACACTGACCCTGATAAAAATAGCAGCACAGGACTCAAGAAACTAAACTGAGAGACAGATGAGCCAGGCGCACACTCTGCTTTCTGCCTCAGTATCCACACATCAATAATAAAAAGACGGTAAATCTGAAAAACGACTCCTCTATCGCTCTCCTTTAACCTTCCTGTCTTTTTTCACCCCGTCCTATAGCGCTGTCTGTATGTCTCTTCTTCCTTGACTTCAAAAATACCAAAGCCCAAAGGATGTCTCCTTCAGTTCCTGCCTGTAACCGTACAAAACATTCACAACAGCAGCAACCTGCTCTCACTCCCTCCCACTCTTTTTCTCTCTCTGTAGGTGCTTTTCCTTTAACACTGTCACTCCAGCAGGGAGCAGTCGGCATGCGGCAGTGATTCATGAGAAATGTACCAGACAGGAGCTTTGATGTAAGAGAGAGGCAACAGATAAAAAGCATATTTCCTTATATCTCATTGGAGGGAGTTCCTCTTTTATAGCACTGGGATGAGTGATTGCAATCCTCAGTTGAAAGAGGAGCAACATATGATGTCTTGGTTAACCTTCTGCATATGAACAGATTGAATTCACTAAGGCTTCGAAACTAGAAATTTCAGAGCGCACGTTTTGGTTTAGTGTGACGCCTGAAGGCAAACTGAAAAGTTTTCTGAGGTAAAGGTCGACCGGGAAAGTTTTGTCAAAAGAATTCTTCCCAATCGCCAGCTTTTCTTTGACATTCATGTAGTGGTTTTAGCTGAATTTTTGCATTGGTGTGCTAACATACTTTCAAAATATATTTGTGTAAATGTCATTAGTTTTGAATAAAGAAAGTCATAAGTCACGTTTTGCACAAAGAAGTTCAGATGATGACTCATGTCACTTGTACTTAAATATTTATAGATATACACACACTACTTACGTTAGCATTGTGATAGTTAGAAAGCATGACGTGTGCGTGCTGTGTGTTATTTTTAAGGCAGATAACGATGACATGTAGTTTTGTTATGTTTGAGTGCTAAACTACTTTGTAAACCTTTTGTTGTTTTTTTGTATAAAAACAGTTTTATCCTGAGTGAATTTTAGGTAAAGCTTGTGAGTTTTTGTGAGATAATCCACACTGCAAAGTAAAGGAGTGTACCATAGTATATGTCTTTAAACACATACGTGATCAGGTTTTAAATGCTGATACTAGATCAATAAAGTGGAGGATACAGAGAACGTCACACTGCAGTGTACTTTTAAAATGCAGGTGACCGATGCAGTCCCAGCTCTCACCTTTGAGTTTGTTGTGCTCGGAGTCAGCAGGGAAAAGGCAGTCGGGGAACAGCTTGGGAAATGTGAGGCCTGCGTACTTTGGCCGGTTCTCGACGTAGTTCCTCACTGTGGGCTGCAGCTTCTTCATGAACTCTGGAGAGGGCGTCCCCAGCTGCTCAATGACCTTGTTCCACTGGTCGATGTCTGGTGTGAGGTGTTAGGGTTAAAGGAAACACAGGTGGAGGATGCAGCAAACTGTAAACCTACTGTTCTAGACGCTGATGTAATTATGAAACTTAATTGACCTGAAGCCAATGTGTACTAAAAATGATTAAAAAAAAACATTAAAACATAAAACAAAATGCTGATTTATTTATTTTTTTTAACCACATTCAGACAACTTCCATCGTCTTTAACTTTTTTGAGGAACTAAATTGGAGCTCTGCTGATCTCTTTTCATTGGTACCACACATTGCCTTAAAATCTATCTGAAAAATATCAAATACCCAGTCCTGTTTATCTCCTATAATGCAGTCATAAAAAACATTTGAATATTATCGCATTGTATGAATACATTTTTTGTTTTACCAGGGCCTGGTTGTAATACAGTAAACCCACCAAACAGTGGCTATGGCACACGGTTAGCTAACCAGTTTGTGAAACAGAAGAAGAAGAGATAGCAACATTGAATACCTTCAGAAGTGGAAAACAACCACAACAGTTGCTGGAAATATGGGTAAAATGTGTAGACTAGATAATACATGGACGTAGTTTGATGTCACCCATTTGTTTCTGATGCTGAGTTTTGAGCCATTGGTTGTTGGTGGCCATATTGGAAATGTTGAACTCAACATAGCTTCATTCCAGTTTGGACCCAGTCTATCAGTCAAGTGAGCCATGCTATTATATGGGCAAAACTTGTAAGTTTAATAATTTGATAAATAATGATTTATTTAAAAAAAAAACACTCTTGTACAGAGTGTGCCAATAATCAAGTGTGTGTGCGTGATTATGTTTTTTTTAAACAACCAGTTTGGTGCAGGGCTGTGAGATACAGAAACAAAGGAAACTGCAGGGATTGAACATGGCTGAAAAAATGTGAACAAACATGATAGACTGCACTGTCATATCTGATTTATACTGGCATGTTACAACCACAAGCAGAACATTCTGCAGTTTTAGTTTCTATTAATTAGCCCTGGTCTGTTTGTCAACCAGTCGCCCAATAGATACCAGTGACTATCAACTGGTTTGCTGACTTGAAGTGTCCATCCCTGGTATATGTGTGTTTTCGTTTGCAAACAACAATAGGGGGTGTGTCAGCTTGTCTTCTCAAAAAAAGACTTCCTCTCTTACCTAGTGACCCCCTCCTCTCTCTGTTTTCTCACACAAGCTGCCAATCCAGACAGTTAGCTGCCAGGACCACCACAGATCCCTGATACTCGAGCTTACTGGAATGCCTCAGACTTCCACTTCTCTTTTGTTTCTCTTTTGCACTTTGGCCATGATCCACCCACAGCTCTGTGAGGCATTTTTCTTGATCCAGTAAGTTTGTTATCCATGGCTCCCTGGCAAGTTTGTTGGATTCTCTCAGACAGCTTGAGGTTTTGTTTTTTTCCTTCAGCACAGTGAGTCAGTGCCAAAATGCATGACACTCCATTGTGTTTGGAGTTATACGTATCTCGGAATTGGAGCGCGCACACCTTTGGGCCGCCTATCATGAAAATGCTGTAGGGTTTGAGTGAAGGTCAGGTTGACATGTGAGGAAGGTAAACCCAGAAGGATACGATCAGTCCCAGGGAACAGCACTGTCCCTCTTATTACTTCCCCAAAGATGCAGCCCACTGACCACATGTCCACTAGGGTCACACATACATAAAACACGCATGTTACCAGCATCTATTAAATACACCTGCACCTCTCAAATAAATCAAATATTTCCACATGCAGATGCACTTTCTAGATCATTCATACAACGAGAGGAAACCAGAACAGATCTGATCCCAAAACAGAAGATTAACAGTAGAGTGCGTGACTACAGCTCATTGATCAGTTAGAGAAAATGAGTGTTAGGGGGTAAGGTCGTCGTGAGAGCAGAGATAGAAGGAGAGAGATATTGCAGAGCTCATTGCGGGTTTTTCTCTTCCTCTACAGAGCATTAATCTCTCACAGACTGCATTTTCAGGGGTACGCAGAGTGTTAGCAACAGGCACCTGCAGACACATCAATCTTTCTTATCGTTCTGCTTATCTGCAACAAAATGTCTGGGAGTGAAAACCCAATTTAAAAAGACATTTCTCATACTGTAAATCCCAGAAAAGGACAGAAATCAACAGAGTGTTAACCAAGTGTTGGAGTTTTTGTCAAGATTAAAACTATGAGAAAAGGGCAAGCCATAAAAATGATGCCAGTGCCTTAAATCTGCACTTTTTCTAATGGCCAGCAGGAGGCAGCTCCACTGGTTGTGACCATAGACTGTAATTCTGGGAGAATCTGAGTGGAGCTGGGTGACAAAAATAAGAAGATATATATTTTTTCTTTCGAGAGTCTAATCACTTCTTGACTCTACCTCCGGACATATTTTACAATCCCCCAAAAAATACACGAGAACGGCAGCTGTCAATCATTGTTAAATGTTACATGAAGCCTCGTTTTCAACCTTGTATAAATAATGAAAACGATATTTTTTCAGAAAAAAAGAGGACTTGAATACAAGACAGCCAAGTGATATCTCCAAATCACCACAACAATTGGACGTGAGAAACATTTCTACGAGGAGTATTAATTTTTAAAGTTTGACCACAGCCCATCTGGAATGACTGGAAAGCCAGATTTTTTAACCTATGCTGCAGCCAGCCACCAGGGGGAGCAGTTTTGTGGAGACTTCACTTCAAGCCGAGCAAAATGACGTCCATTTTTTTCAAACAGTCTATGGTTGTGACCATAGACTGTATACTACATGGACTACATGGATGTAGTTCCTATGACATTACCTATCTGTTCCTGAAGTAGAGTTTTGAAGCCTATTGTTGTTGGACGCTGTATTGGAAATGCTGAACTCAACCTAACTTCAGTCAAGGTAGTGTGAGGCGTGGGCTTTGAGTCTAATAGCTTCCATGATCCCACCTGTTAGTCAGGTCAGCTGTGTTTCTGATTGAGCAAACTGGTAATCTAAATAATATTTTTAAACTACTGAGTTATACTATTTTTTGTAACAGGCTGTAAATATGAATATTTTTATTGTAAAATCCCCTTTTTCGAATATGTATCCATAGTAAAACCACTTTACTCAGGCTTCATTTCTCATGGCTGACACTTGCTGCTTGGCTTGGTTATTACAAGTAGTCCAGTTGTTGTCTATCACTAATTGTCTTGTGATCTGTTGCTTCAGTGAGCATTACTAGGTTGAGTTCTTGCTCTTGATGTGCTCGCTGTTAGGTCTTTTTTATTCTGAAATTATCCATATCTAAAAAACTTGAGTTAAAGAAGGCTATTATAGTTTATTGCAATCTTTTAACTCTTATCTCGTCACAAAAACTGAACTTCAGCAGTTGGTATCTGCTTTTTTTCCTAAATGTGGTCAGCTTCAAAACAAGCCAAAACACTATACATGAGATGTCTTACTAGACCAGTGGTTCCCAGAGTGGGGGTCGCAAAACATTGATCAAGGATGTTCCAAAACACATTCCAAAATAAAAAATATTTACATATTGCATATTTCTATAGTAAAATTACAAACAAATATAGATGCTAGTTTATATATAAACCCATGCAAGAAAGAAAATGTTTGATTTGTTTTCCACATTTCTTTTCCACAAGACCTTCAAGGGGACTAGACCATGATGACGACAGCATCCAGCAGATTAATTTAGGAAACACAGCAGCATTTGCACACAGTTAGCCTAATTTTCTGCACATCAGCAAAACTAAGTTTCTTAGGCTTTTTTTTGTTTATTTTTGTCTGTGTGTTTTCCTACAGCAGGGTGTAGTTTGGGGTCATAAGCTTGGGGCCCTTGACTAATAGAATGTCATCACTTCTCCTCCAAAGCAGCTGTCTCTCTTCCTGTTTTTGTACGGTGCTACCAATCCTCTCCTTTGACTTGTTCAAACATCCTCACATCCCCAAGCTGCTATCAAAAGATACTCAAAATTGAATACATTAGTTATTCTTCGTTATTTAATGAATGCTAAAGAACTGAGTATGACTCACACATATGTGGGCGCCTGTAGGTGTTCGGATGCACTTCACGTGTGATTGCATATGAACCACCTCAGCATGGGGTCTACTTATCCAAACTCATCCTACTGGAGGAGGGATCTTACAGCCCCCTCACTGCAGAACAACACACCAGGAAGCACTAAAGAAGCACTCTAAATAACACACTGAAAAAGAGAGCTGTTTCACATCTACAACAAATATTTAAGTTTATCTTCTAATGTTACTGCAGGTTGAATCAGAAATGTTAAAGGAAGATCAGTTATGTGGTTATGTGTCATAAAGACGAAGATGTGAGTGGTTTAATTCACCTCAGTAACATACAGAGAACATCAGGCCTGGTAAGGTGTAATTTTAAGAAAAAAAGCATAAAGAATTAAGTCATTTAGAATACACACTGAAGACATAAACAATATTATATAAAAGTATTGTGTGTTAATAAGGATACAGTCCCGGCCAGGGAAGAGGATTTTGTGGCGCACCATTTCTCCCATAATGCACCCCACCGACCATATATCCACTGCACGATTAGAGGCGACAGTAAGACGAAGCAGGAGCAAAAGAAAAGAGAGAGGGTGGCAAAAAGGTTAGTGCTTGACACAACAGAGATTAGAAACAAGCTGTTACTCTGCAATGATGTGACATTATTGGTGAGGAGAATGTTACAGGTAGAGATAAATAAGCATGAATAAAGGTACAAACTAAAAGCAGAGCCTCAGAGACCTTCTGGTGTCAGAAAACTTCATCAGCGAGAAGAATACGGATAATGAGTCACAGCTCAGGCTGGCATTCAGTCACATCAAATGTTCTGAGGGTTTCAATGACTCACCCAAACATCCAACAATTCAGTTAATTGAGTCTAACTCAACAAGACTGATTTTGTAGAGAACACCTGGGCCTTTTAAGGGCTGATGAATATAATTTTATCTCCTTTCCCCATTAGTATCACACGCAAGACTGTAATTGCCTTGCTTAAAAAATACATACATAGGTTTCTCAAAATGACTCTGTAACACTTGCATCTAAAGTTTTATTTAACTACAGAGAGATGCTGGCTCCTTGACTGCACAAACATATTTTTCTCTCTCCACTGCCACCAGAAGAAAGTAGCTCAGTGCAGTTTCGGGAACACTGAAAATAGCTCCATCAAAGTTATTCAGTGACGCTCCATATTAGCAAATACGACTCCTCACCATTCTCTTTGTATCCCATCCCCAGGATGACCTCTGGAGCTCTGTAGTATCGAGTCACCACATACGGGGTCATCATGAAGCTGGTGCCTGCGGTCCTGGCCAAACCAAAGTCCAGGATCTTCAGAGTGCAGTCTGACTTCACCACTATATTGCTTGGTTTGAGGTCCTGGAAATAGGAAGAAGACATTCATGAAAAACTGTGGAATTCAGACAACTTTCAAGTCTTTTTCTTCTCTTGCTATTTCATTCTGATGTGTGACAGAATGTGAAATAACACTGTGACAGTTTTTTAGCAAATTTTCTGGATATTTTTCACTGAACAGGAAAAAAGGATGTTCATAATTTTGCAACAGATTTAAACAATTAAACTTAAATCAAAGTAGAACTTCCTGACGTAGAAAAGGGTGAAATTTGAAGCATTTGCTTCAGATTTTGCTTTGATTTTGTTTTTTTAAAAGAAGGGTCAAGACCCCTTTGTTTGTTCTTACGTACTTTAGTGTTAGCTTTCCTAAGCTTGGCACAAATACTGTAAAATTTTAAATTGATTGTTTACAGTTTTCCTCTGACTCCTTGCCAAGGAGGTGCCAAAATATTGTAGTGCTGTATCTTAAAGTTGCAAGTGGTAGAAACACTGATGATAAAACCATTTCCACACCTCTAACTGATCATTGCCATAACGTTAGCTTAATTTGCTTTAGCCTGAATTTTAGGGCCCTGCCATCATTATTACTTTTCTCATTTATCATTATTTATACAATATTAATACTTTTTATTAATTATGTATATATTTTTGATATAATTATAACTACTATTGTCATAATTGTGTTTTTTATAATGTCACATTTGTATTATATTTTATTATATTATATCAATTATTTCAATTAATTTTTATTACATTATATTATATTATATTATATTATATTATATTATATTATATTATATTATATTATATTATATTATATTATATTATATTATATTATACATCATTTATCTTATTGCTATTATTTATGTAGTTTTTATGTTTTCCTGTTTTTATCATTTATTTATTATATTTATATAACAATTCTTTCCATTTTTTTTTTTAGATTTTCGTTTCACAGACTTAAGGAATTATGCTAATATATTCTCTGTAAATTTAACCCATAGAAACAAATAACAAAAACTGTTTGACAATTTTAAGGCTTATCTTCCAAAAAGCTGGAGGCTTCTAAGCTTCTGAATAACTCATCTGACATCCTGCCAGGAAGAAATTGCATTTTTTAAATGCATAACTTATGCAATACCATCCTGTTGTGTTGGTCATACATAATCTAAGATGGGAGAGGAGAAGCAATATTTTTTTATTGCTCATCTAAATCACATTTTAACCCATCCTGGCTCTGCTAACTCATGCTGTCAGCCTTTATGTTTATCCCAATTGACCTTCCAGCAGGGAAGTCCAATATCACCCTGATCCCATTTTCTTTCCCTGTAGGTGCACAGGGCAGCTGGTGAAATTTGTTGGTGCTTTTATGATATAATGCCCCACAGGCATCCCACTTAGTGAACAATGCTAGTTGTGTTTGGGAGACGACAAGGGGAACAAGGATTTAAGCCTGGTCACTGAAGTGCCTCCTTTTTCATCGTTAATTATGACCAAGAATACGCATGTTTCTGTCAAATCTGATGTCCAAAAATAAATACAGAATCCAAATGTTAATACATTTAAAACAAAAATTAGAACAGAATATCATCTGTACCCTGTGAATGATGCCGGCTGAGTGCAGATGTTTGATACCACACAGCATCTGGTAGAGTAAGTAGGACATTCTCTCATGGTCAAGCTCCATCTGAATCACCTGGCACAAGTTGGCATCCATCAGCTCCATCACTAGGTACCTGAGAAAAACATGTTTGATGTATTAGACACTCATTTTTCATTCAGCATGAAAATGAGCAGCTTCAGGTAACACCTACAGTGCTCTCACTGACTACACTCATAACTGCTCGTGCGAAGGAGGACTACATGACCTCATAATGCATAATAAAATAGTTCACCTTTCTTTCTCTGTCATAGAATTTACAAGAGTAAATGAAATCAAGTGGCCTTTCAAGTGGGTGCTCATCACATGAGCTCGATTAATATTTTGCTCAGGGAAATGTAATTATGCAGGACTGATATACTCACACATCCTGGAATTCCTCTAATGATTTCTGTGGTGTGAAGACATTTAATAAACTGATAATCTGAAAGAGATAAGAGCAAGGGAAGAATAAACATGCAGCAGTTTAATCACCACACATAAACAGTCCAGGAAATAAGTCTGTGATGACCCTGATGAAGGACATAGCTGAGAGAAAGATGGATTTGAGCTGGAACAAAAGAGCAGGGATAAATGTAGAGAGGAGGAAAAAGAGACAGAAGAAGGAAAGAGAACAAACTGCAGAGCGGGAGATTACATTCATGCCTCCGAGTGCTCTCTGTTTCACTTTTCTGCCAGTTTGGTATATTTCTGGAGGCAAGGAATTTAGCACTACCAAAACACTGCAATAGCTTGTCTTCGTTTTGTAGGGAAGAGATTTAATCAAAAATAGACACTGACTGGGGTTCTTTTCAAAACTGTGCATCAACCCGACAATGCAGCTGTTTCCTCGTGTTCCCTACCTCTGTTTCACCTCGTATGATTCACTTACATTTTTGTGATTGACACATTTCATGAGCACCAACTCCCGGTAAGCCCTCTTGGCATGGGTCTGGTTCTGAAATGGTCTGCTCAGCTTCTTGATGGCCACATTTCTGTCCAGGACGGCATCATAGCCCGCACTGCAGATTAAAAACAAACATCAGAAACAAAAGAAAATTTAAAAAAACATCTTCTTTTTGAATTCATAGCGTTACTGGGTGTGTGTGTATGACACTGTGACAATCCCTGCTGTTATGGGTCCCAGAAACATAAGGATTATCTGTAGACATACAGCCTTGTGGAAATAAAGATCAATAACAGCAAAAAGGGAGAAAAGTTCCTTTGAAATCCCCAGTAGTAAAACCTTGTTAGGTATTTTGTTAGTTTGGTAATAAGAAAACTTAAAATGTGCTGGTTGGCCAAGAAATTGATTGTCAAAATGTTACTTAAGCTTAGGAATGCCACTCCAAGCTACGCATTCATTGTCTCCTTTTGCTCTAGAAATCAAGATTTTATATCATCATATCATCGACACACTTTTTTAAAGGCGACACTTTTTTAAGATCACTTAGACAGTCCGAACAGGGACTCTAAGAGTGCTTGAAGGCTTAGAAACAGGATTTCAAGATGTAATCTTTGGAGGTTAGGAAAGTACTCCAAGCTTAACTGAGCTCCTCTTAGCTTCAGCTTAACATGTTTCATAGTAAAACCACTATTTGTCATTTCTATATGTTGTTTTGTTTCCACATCCTCAATAAAGCTAGCTAAAGTAGGGCAAGAAGGCAAAGAAACAGATTTTTAAAGCGTAACCCAAGGACTTAGGTAAGCTGCTCCAAGCTTCTGTTAGCACAATATCATTGTAAGTTATATTTACAGCTTTTACAATGAAACCACTAGTTGGCATTTTTATATGTTGTTCTGTTTAACCAAACTGTGATTAAAGTTAGATATAGAGTGCACGCAGTGAGCTGGGGAACTGTTAAGCAACAACAAAGTGTTAGCTCTGTTTAGAGCTAAGCTAGCTGCTTAAAGCTGTGTATGATACTAAGTGTCAACTTAGTACTACTAAGTCAACAACTTTTATTACAAACAAATATCTGTTGTTTTTTTTCTCACATATTGAATAAATCAACTAGCTAGCTTAGTTTGTGCTAGTTTGCAGTGTAACTAATTTGAATAAAAAGCTGAGTGAAGATATGCAGGAGCTCTGTACATTACCTTGTTTGACAGAAATAAGATTAAAAAACCCTCAAAAAATAAGCAAGAGACACTATGATTCTTGTATTGTTTCTGTTTCTACATGCTATACAGCATTTTATAGAATGGTGCAGTGATATATAGGGGCATAAAAACAGTTTTAGAGGTCATTTCAGCAGTGTGAGCTCTTTGCTTGCCCAGCACATTTCCAACATCCTTAAACACTGCTGGGATTTCAGCTCTTTGTGGAGATTTGTATTTGTTTTAGAAAGCAAAACCTAGAAGAGGAAAATAGACATCCACAAGAGGCTATAAACATCAAATATTCTGTTACATCTTAGACCAGGCTTTTTCTTGCAACTTCTCTATGTAAAAAGCTTCAAATTGAGTTTCAGGGCATCTGTATTCAGGCTTAATGCAGCCATAAGGAAGACGATGCAGCGTGTGGGTTTGTGCATGGCTGGGTTGAATACACGGACTGTGGATCTCTCTGGAGACTGCGGTCCAGGGATGGTGTGTGACCATGGAAACAGAAGAGTCTTCATAAAAGCATTGATTCAATGGGGATTTAGGCCTGTCATCACTCTTCTCCCTGAGTGAAAGATGATGTCATGACCAGCTAAACTACTCAAAGCCTTCATCCCTTCCCAAGATGTTTCTGAGAGCTCATCCTGACCAGGCACAAGAGTTGAAAGGGCAGAGATGTGCACAGATTTGGATGTGTGAGGGGGTCTTAGGAGCACTAGTAAATCACGTTTTTTTATTCATTAACATGTTCCCAGGATTTACAGAGGCAGGACTGTTCTGATTGCATAAGACAGACAGGATACTTTATTTTCTGTGTGCAGTCAGCTACTGGGAGTGCATGTTATAACTACTATTAGAAAGGGATTTGCCTGTCTGTGCAAAATCAGACAGATGTTGTGTGATGATGTCACCCAGCTGGGGATTATGCTGATAATAAAGCATGGTACACAAGTCGCCTTAATTGTTTAATCCTCATATTCTGACACACAAAAAAACCTTTTCCGACAAAAATATATGCATCACAGTTTTTAGATATGTTGCTGACGTGCTATGACTAAAACTATTTACAATGTGTGTCCTGATCAGTATGATAATTAAGATATTTTGTCATTTGTTTGGTTGTTCATGGTAAAACCATCACAGTGTGACACCAGATGACAGCTGTGGGCAGACCCCAGCAGCAGAGCAGGTTCAATTAGATTTGCACTCTCTCCCTCTGCATCCATCTCAACAGTATCCTTCATCCTAGCGTTAGCAGTTACAGTCTGTCTGCCTGCCCGAGCTCCTTTGCAACTGCACAAAATTGCCTTGGAACGGAAGGGGAGAAAGGCCAAGAGCATGGGAAGCAAAAGGGGGGGGCAATGAAAGAGGGCGAGTGGAGGGCAGACGGGTTTATAGCATTCAGAGCCAACTATCTTCAAACACTATATAAGTGACTAAAACATGTCAGCATGAGCCAACTGTGAGGTAATTGTTCTCCGGCATTAACATAAATATAAGTCAGAGATATTTTCAGTCTTCAGACAAACACTGTTACATGCATTCCTTAAAGTGGAAGCTTGGCAGAGGTTTCTCTGCATTCTGACAGCACAGGCGTGAGATGAATTACAATGAATAAAAGCTCTCTCTGCAATCCGGATTAAGGAATCACTTAAGTGCCTGTCTTGTTAGGCCCTTACTGCCCTCACATCTATATTCTAAATAACAGACCTATCATCTCGGCTCTAGAGAGACCTCCTAACAGTGCACAAGAATTTTTACAGCAACAGATAAACTTAATTTTTACATAGTTTTTCTTATTGGCTTATATTCCTTACCTAACAAGATCCACAGTAAGATATTGTGTATAAAAGTGTGAGGAATATTAACCAGTTGATTCAAATTCAACCTCATAAAATGGTCAATAAGCTATGAATTGATGACTCCTTTTTAAGTAGTACAGTCTAACCATTTTCCCTAAATTTATGATACAGCAAGAGTCACTGACTGTATAAAATGCGACCCTCAGTGACATCACCCATTGGTCTTTGGAGGGCTGCTTTAAAGCCCAACATAAGCAGTTTCCATAGTGGAAGTCAACTCAGCCACACCCCTAATTAAGCAACTTTATGCACAACTCCTATTCTTTATAACTTTGCCTTTAGTCATGGGATGATCAATACAAGCGCCCCATGGGTTTGAAGTTATGTTTAGGGAACAGACTCACTTCATTTTGCTTATCACAGAATAAGACATGAAGCTGCGTTTCCAGATGCTATGATAGGCTAGGCACCACACCTGGATTTCAAGGGAAATGAAAACATGATTTTGATAGAGCCTAATTACATCATTACTAATCATTATTGAGGAGTGCTTACCATTTCATCAAATTAAATTTTGCAGCCCTTCCCACACACACACACACCAGTGCAAACAATAAACCTGCCTTCATAATCTCCCAAAGCAATAAACTACAAGACAAATAGAAAAAACAACTTACAGTTAAATGAGATAATAGCTCATTAAGCACTGCATAAAAAACATATAAAATGGCTTGGTGTTATGTAAAACAGGACATAAAAGAAATGCGCTGTAGAGTACTTACCACACTATTCCCTGAGCTCCAGAGCCAATGGGCTTTAAATTCTGGTAACGTTTTAAAACTGTGAAGGTAGAGTCTCCCACTTCCACACTATAGAACTGGTTATCCACTTTGCTTTTGCTCATGTTGTAATGTTTGGCAATATATGACACATCCACTTGTTTTCCAAAACCCTGTATGGACAAAGAAACACTGATTAAGATCCTTTAGGCTTTACCCATATGACAGCAAGTTTACTTAAAAAACAGCAAAAATTTTTTAAAATTTTTAGATGCTGTTACACACAGTTGTAATAAATTAAGAGTATAACAGGCTAATAGGTACAGCTGGAGGGGTAGAAACAACAGGAGAGGACATGCAGCACAGCTGAGTTTACTCCGATCCATTTTTCTCTCTATAGAAACGAAACCTCCTTGACAGCCATGTGATAATAACATTAGTGTCACTAATGTCTTTACTGTGGTAACAACACTAAAGACATTTTTCTTCCATAAATGTGCACACAATAATCAGGCTGTAATTACTTGGGGCAAAGCAGTCGAACAAATGGAGCCACAACAAAAAAATCAGTTAATTACGGACGGGGTAATTACAACACAAGCTCACACAGCGAACCAAGCTGTGCTACTGTGTGTGCGAAAACTGAGGGGTGCACAAGTTCCCACAGATGCCATGACAATTAATACATGTGATGTAATATATTTAAATCCAACATGGCTGCGAGGTCATACATATCTATGATCTTATTATTTCAATACATTGGACTGCCACTGGGGCTTACAGGGATTATTGAGCATCAGACTCAACATGTATGTGTGACTCAGACATGTCATGCAAAGAGTTTACGCCACCAAGGAGTAGCCTGAAGACTTTCATTTTAGCTAGTCACAAGTCAGTGCAGACTTCTTACGACGAAGCCTGCACAGCTAATTGATCAGTTTCACTTTGCTTTTATCTCTTCATTTAGGATGTTATTGTCGCTAATGTAAAAAGCTAATGCAAAAAGCCAATTCAAAAAAATAAAATTAAACATATCCAA
This sequence comes from Halichoeres trimaculatus, assembly GCF_033239565.1. NCBI lineage: Eukaryota > Metazoa > Chordata > Actinopteri > Labriformes > Labridae > Halichoeres > Halichoeres trimaculatus. Next base: position 16,196,114 of record NW_027437194.1, on the reverse strand, counting down.
TCCAATCAAAGCATGTATAGTGCCTTTCAAAATAAAGCTACGAGACTTGACAATAAAACACAATACAGTTAAGATCATATAAATTAAACAATAAAACAAGTCATAAAACAACTTAAGGAAAGTAAAAGGTCAGTAAAAAGCAATACGAAAAAGAAGTATTGGGTTAACAGTGTGTTTTAAGAAGAGATTTAATGGTCGCTTAATGATACTGAGGGTTTTTTTTGCCTGAGATCATCCAGCAGGGATTTCCAAAGCTAAGAGGCTCTGTCCCCTTTTGTGACCATTCTAGATTTTGGTACCACTCATAGGGCTGTGCTGGAGGATCTCAGGCAACAGCCAGGTTCAAAAAATAATTCATCTCGTTTCTTTATTACTAAATATATAATCTGCTAATGTAAACTCAGACTTGAATTATGACATTTAATACACACAGTAACATTCACAACAAACAGAGACATGAAAGGGGAAATGGAAGTGAATGAATACTGTACCTTTTTTACCTGTAAGGAACACACACCTGACAAAAGGCTATCTTCACATCCAGGATTGGTTGGCTGCAGTTATATAAGAAATGTCTGCTCATAAATACCTGAAAGACACAAAGACAGGAGAGCCACAGGCAGAGGATGAGTGTGAGTGAGGTGCTACATGTAATATAAAACAACATGTTATTTATCATGATCCTTCTGAGGATGGACTGGTTTAAGTGTTCAACAAAGTGACAGAAATGTGGCCCAGACCTTTTTATATAAATACCTATTGGTGCAAGATTAAACTCACCAATGTGTTCTCCATTGTTATTTATGCAAACAAATCCAACACGTTTTTCCTCTGAGCTACCAGATGAATGATAATGTTTCCTCCTAATAGTAAAATATGGTTTTGTTACAATGATAGAGGTCCTGTAGTTTGAAAGAAATAGACCTGAATAAGTACTGCTATCATTGGGTACAGTATCTAAGAGCCACATCACCATGTCAATGTGTCAGCATTCCTGGTATATTTTTATTATAAACATGATTTTATTAGCACCCTTAAGAAATGGAAGCCCACCACACTTCTGTCTGAACTTTTGAATATGAACTTTACTGCAACCTGTAGATCAGACTAGTTCTTCATGAGGTTTATTTAGGGAAACAAAAAACCTTTATTAATAGCCCTACATTTTATATCTTGTCTGATTCATACCAAAACCCTGTCAGTTAGCTTTTTAGCTAAGCTTAGAATATACACACTGGAACTGATGCCACTCTTTTGCCTATCTCATCCATAAATCAACTGTTATTTCTATGTCACTTTTTGTACTAAAAAAATGCAGTTCAAGGTGATTTACAGGGACTGAAAAAATACAATTAAAAGCCAAACACGAAATAGGTTTTAGAGTAGAAAAAATAAAAGTATGTTTGTGAAATAGCACAAAAAACTATAGATAGTTTCAAATAATTAAATAAATTAAAAGGTAAGGATTAAAGTTGTAAATATTTATAGACAAAAAAGGCATTGAAATTACTAATATACTCAAGCAAGAAATACTGAACTTTGAGAGCCTTTTGAAGTTATGCTATTGCTAGCAGCAAATTGGTTTTATCAAGTTTAGCATAAAGACTATAAACAAAGGATAGAAGCTGATTTTGCTTAAGCTTGGCTCACACTACAGGATTCTGGCCCCGATTTAACCCAGATTCGGTCCTCCCGACAATCGGGGAAGAAATCTGATCAGGGACTAAAATCGGCTCCGACGTTCGGCCAAGATTATCTTCTAGTGTGAGCGGTTGACAGATGAATCTTTACCCCCACGATCGTCTCACAGACATGTCGGAGCCGCAAACAAACATGCTTGACATTTATCTGGATGATTACAACATTCATTCTCACTGAGGATGACAACAGCCAATTAGAAAGAACCCCAGAGACCAGACAACTGACAACAAACGCAGGATCAAAGTGCAAGTGAAAGGCTCCGGGTCAGCTGACTGCGCGCTCCACTGGCCCACTCTAAAAATAACACATAACCACGCCATTTTCATACAGTAGCAAACTGTTGTTTTATCAGTGATCGCTGTGAGATCATGCCATTATTGGCTGATACAGCAACAGTTTCACCTCTGTCCCTCTGCGGGCACGTAATGGATGAAAGGCACCGCTGCAGACAGCTCCGCTTCTCTCTCCTCCTGACCCACCAGTGCGTTAAAAACCTCAGATCAAACAAGTGAGCAAATGTGGTCCATCACTCTCTCTGGTCAAATAATCTTGGTGAAATCCTGTAGTGTGTGCTGGTCGTATTTTCAAATCTTTTAGTTAGTGCATACTTAAGATTTAAGAGAAAATGATCTGTGAAGTCTTTTAAGATTTTTAAAATCCTGTAGTGTGAGTCAGGCTTTAGTCTTGTAAAAAAAACACCTTTGAACACCTATAAAGCTTACAAATTAAGTTATAATATCTTATAGAAATGAGCTAATTGTGATAATGTGTCAGACAAGTAGCCTCACTAAAATGTTAAACTTTATGCTAGCCAAGCTCATAGATAAACGTATTCAAACTCAATTGATTTATAGACCAAATATTTAATGATTCTAACACTGCAAGAATAAAAAAAGAAGATGCAACCAAACAAACAAGATATACTGAGTTAATTACTTTGTTTTTATGGTGTTGATTGCTAGTTTGGTTCTTTATGCTAGGCTAATTTAACTGGCTAGTGCCTAAGCTTCCCACCTAGCATCAAATGTGGTGGTGCTATTGACTCCTTAACATTAATAATCTTGTCTATAAAATTACGAAATCCCTGTTTTTCTGTGTCCTTTGATGTCCTCTCTTTAAAAGATGTGGATATTATATTTATGCTAGGCTAATTCAGCTGGCTAGTGCCAATAAATCACTTCTCAGCGTTAAAGTAAATATTCTTATTTCCAAAATTGTTAATAACACTATTGTTTTGCTTCAGCTGTCATCGCTTAAAAATATACCTATGGTTATTCAAAATAATGATCTCTGAGACTGAAGTTGTGAGAGTCCAAACAGTTGAAATGTTTTTGTTTCAACACTGCAGACACTTATTGAGAAATACAAGCAGCAGTCAATTACCAGCACAATCACCCTTTTCTTCTTTTATCCATTGAGATTATCAGCACTCACATTTTATCACTTTACCATGAGTCATCTCTTCAACCTTCACAGGAGTTGTGAGTTAAGATAACTCATGCTCGTGTTTCATATATAAGACGCATGTGATATGAAGCCAACTTTGAAGGAGTTTACACCATCAGGCTTTTGCATTTGCATAATAGTAGCATAGTCATTGTTGGCAGAGATTTGGGGCTTTTTTCGGCAGAGGGGCAGCTAATGTGTCAATTTGGTTAGTATGCAGATTCACACATTTCCTAAGGCTTTTTTGGCTGAAAATTTGAAGAACTGAGGCAAAGAAAAAAGGCTCTCACATTAAGCAGAAGCTGGAAAAGCTGCAGCTATCACCCACAATGACTCTGGCTTCAGTGGTTCTCCAGTTAATGAAGCCCTGAGTGTGCTGGTGATTATGTGTTCCTGATGGATTCATGTGTGATGTTAATGTTGGCAGTGGAAATGATAGAAATTGAAAGTGAGGTTAGGTCATAAAGCAGCGACAGCCCCCCAATTGCTATGTTGTGCTCTTGTCCTTGAGAATTTACATTTGTACTTTGCAACTCCATCCCAGGAAGTAACTGTGAGACTTTCTGCACATACATTTATCACCAGGCTCCACCGGTCCTCCAATTACATCTCAGTCTAGGCTTTAGTGTCTGTGCTCAATCTTAAAGAAGCAGGGCAACTTAAAAAAGAGATTTGGGACACAAAGGCTTGAGATTTCTGCTTCGGCCTATTTAGGTTGACCTTTTACTTCAAAAGCATCCACTGCCACAGAATAAAGTGATGACTGATATTTTGCTCTCTGCACTTTTCTTGTGGGTAAGCTGTGTCTGAAATGCTAAACCAAAAGGAACGAAGAGAGGAGAGGATGATACAAATCCAGAGAGAAACATAACGCACATCAGTTGCAATCCCTCAAGCTGCAATTGTAATTCAACATCACACCCGTATGTTTGCTTTAACTAACAACACTGCAACCACACTAACTGGCACAATATTTGCTGTTAGTCTAGTAGGTCAACACTGAAAAAAGCCCCAGCACCTTCACTCACTTTCTGTGTCCTGCTTTCTTCAGCAATCAGTGCACATAAGAAATTGAAACTCACACATGGCTGAAATGTTGCAGGGAGTCTTAAAGAGACAGGACTTAAAACAAGGCACTTCAGACTGAGGCTGAATTAAGAGTTTCTCAAACACCAGTAAAAAATAAAAATAAAAAAACACGGAAACTAACTTTTGTGTTGTAAATCTTGTAAAGCTTGAGTGACAGTAGAGAGCCTTAAAAATGTACAGTTCCCCCTCTTTCAAAGTAGTGTTAAGTCAATTAACAACAGAGTATGGAAATAAAATGTCATAATTTAACAGATCTTTTGTGGTGGAGGGAAATATATTGAACAACTGAAGAAGTCTACACTACTGCTGTCAAAGTTCTTCCACTCTTTTTTGTTAATAATCCTCCAATGAAGACAACAAGAAGTAAAGCTTTGAACTGTGCAACATTTTTACAAACAGAAGGCCACGTTCTGGCCCTTGCTTCCTTCACATGTGACAGTGAGTCAGACAGTGAATGTCAGTCCTGTCATTAAAAATGATTTGTGTAATTATCAGATAGTTAATCAAGGAAGATGTGACAAAATGTCAAATCAGATCTTGCCAAGGCGATTGTTGTCCTTTGTGAAGCAGACAGCAAGTCAAGCTGTAGGTTCTGTGATTGTTCAACCGCTCCACCAGATTCTGCTGATTATGATTGAAATGCTGCTCTGGTTGCAGTCCAGACTTCAAACACAATCTTCAAATGTCATATCTCTCCCCCTATAATGTGTGTCAGGGAATTTAGTCTTGGCCTTTTATGTTATTACTTGACACTATGGACAAAAGTTGCTTTATATTGTCTTTCGCACCAGTGAACAAGCACCAGCCTCCAACTAGCGATCAGCTCATTATGAGGCCCTTGTCCAAACCACCACATCACAATCAGTGGGGAAATTCAGGACACTATCCCCTTAACACTGGAAAGCTTACTCGCTCAGGTCCACATACCTAATTCCCAGTACTTTAAAAACAATTTAAAACTGTTTAAAACAGATTATAATGGACATTAAATTGCCCCGTGCAGGGATTTGAGCCCAGAGTCTGCTCATTGTAAAGCCTCATAGTCAAAATCATGGTCCAACCTGCAGTCGAAAGAATCCAGAATATTCTAAACACACACATCATCTAAAACCTGTTTCTGCAAGAAGTTAGTACACACCACTACATAATAATAATTTAAAGCATGCTCTAAGTCATCCAAGAGAATGACTGCCATTTACAAAACAAAGATGAGATCAAGCTAGATAACTGACTATCCCAAAGAGGTGCCCCTAATTTTAGCTGCTGTCTCTTTAAGACTCTCCACTCCACAAATCCACTCCACTCTTATTGGCCAGCCCTCTGCAGGCCTGTAAGGAGCTAGGGTATGTACTGACCTTTTCTTTGTTTTGAAACACTTCATTTTTTGTTGTTGTTGTTGGTCGAGCCCACCCCAACCGCCATCCAACGCCATGAACCATCCTTATGTGATGACCTCATCACTTCAGCAAGTCTCACAAAGATCTCGTAAGGATCACATGCAATTTTTGGGACAGTTTTGAGCACTTTACAGGCGCATTCAGGGATTTCTCTAACATATAAATAGCTGTTTGAAAATCTGCACACGTTTAGTCTGAACATCCAGCATTGTTACTTTATCTATGTTTGAAATATTTAGTAAGGTTTTAGAGGAGCCTCAGAAAGAGAAACCATGAAGTTTAAAATCAGGTTCATCTATTCAGATAACTTATGATAGAAAACTTGAACAAATTTCCATTTCAGGTCCATTTGGGCCTTGGGTAATCAATCCCACTTTCCCCTCTGCAATGCCCATGCTCCTTTGTATTACTACTGAGACCTTCTTGAAAGAGTTGCTTTATGTTGCATCAGATTTCAGAAAGCAAATGAAAGAAAAAGAACTTCTGGACTTTCTGCTGTAGTGATTTTATAAAAATTGCAAACATCATGTGGTATGATATCAGTACCTGAAGATGCCTCCTCTGGAATAAGTGTTGGTAGTGTTTTATGAATTAAACATCCTGTGTACGCACAAAGAAGAAAGAAAATTAAGAGCCTGTGACAAAACAATTCCAGGCCAGACTAGTGGAGACACATGAGTACACTCCAGTTCAGCCTACTCCAACATGTAATTACTGAACCACGTCTGGCTGCGAGTCATGATTGATGAATCTGGGCAGAATAAATCAATTTAGGACTTTTGTGATTAACACACAGTTGTGAACTATAAGGAAAGAACAATGAGCAAGTTAGAATTTTAGATCCTCAGTTAAAGCAGCTGAACGTTCCGCACCCCACTCAGTGACTAAGCATCACACTAAAGCTGAAAAACTACATGTGTAAATTACAAAAGGATAATTCACTAATGAGATGACAAAGGAACTCTAAAGTACTACCAAGAAACAGACAGACAGAGAAGAGCTTTGATCATCCAGAATGTGTAGATGCATTTCACTGATACAGCACACCATTAATCTCCAGTGCTGGCCTTGCGTATACTGAAATGTGCTGGAGTGAGCGTGCATGGAGTGTGTGTGTGCTCTGCAGTTGTGGCTGGTCCTTGGTGTTTAGATTCAGGCCATTCAGTTACATCCGCCCTCATGGGCACAACAACGCCTCCAGCAAACCAGTGATCACTTTGCAGACTCTGGGAAGCCACCATCGTACAGCAGTGGCTATTAATGCAGGTCAGTCTGCCGTGGGATTCTTTTGGGTCTATTTTACTTTATAGTTTATTGCGCTAGGCCAGGCAAGGTGCAACTCAGTCTTTGTTGGGACAGCTTGCAGATCAGAGCCCCTTCTGTTGGAGCAGGTGTGTCCAGCCTTTTTTCAAAGAGGGCTACATTGTGTAAAAATGACCTCCTCCTGTCATTGAAAAGTAACACATGAATGCTCCATTTAATTTTCCCAAAGATTCATTTGTGCCATCATCACAACTTATGAAACCATAGCTCACCTGTCCGTTTCTTGATACCAGACGATAAGTGATCAGTTTCCTGTATTGTAACATGCTTCATAAACATCATCAAACTCTGCTTCTCAAGGAAAAGTTTCTCCATTAGGGGGCAGTATGGGGGGAAATATGTCAGGATTTTTTATGTCAGGATCAGGATCTGGATTTTATCAGGAATGTTTTCATTTTCAGACTACTTTGACCTTCAAATTCCCAAATTTTTCTTTTCCTGCATTCTAGACAACTTTTCTGCATTATTTTTTGTCTTTTATGCAACATTTCATAAATTTATCTTTACCTCCATTTTCAGATCAAGATAAAAAACATTAATTTCAACACGTCAGCTGTAGCTCTTCAGTTCCTGCTGAATGTACAGAGCTTTAGTTTTATACAAGTAGCCTATTCACAGACCAAATGTACACATAATGTAGAATATGATACCTTTCAGTGTCATGATTAGTATGTTGTAAGATGAAAGCTGGGGGCTGTATGGAAATGGACCTCGAGCCATAATAGACATGTGTATAGCTCCTCGCAAATGTCTCAAAATATGAGTTCAGGGAGCCAAATTAGTGTTATTGTTTATCAGACATGCCTTGAATCTTCTCAGCGCATACTAAAGGTAATGTTAATTACATACGTTTTCTAGGATGCACACAATAAAGGTCTGTAATTCTTTCCACCCGTGGTTTTCCTGCAATGACATGCTGTGATAAAGCTTTGTACATGCTGGCTCACTGGCACACAACAACAGAGTCAACATTACTGCCAATGGAGACACCTGTGATATCTTTTATGATTACATTTTTGCAGTTTAAAGCCAAACATTTGTCAGTGATGAATAAGAACATGCCTATATCAAGAAATAATAAACACTGAAGAACAAGAAGCTACTTTATGACTAAAAAGTGTCCTTCAAATTAGAATATTTGAACACAAAAACATGCCTATCTCTATACTCACATGACTAAGTCCTATTAAACAGACTAACAACAGCAGCTATAAAATGAAAACTTCTCATATGCCAACTTCTGATGCTAATTTTCATTTTCTGATCTCTTCCCATATCTGGCAGGCAAGCTTAATAAAGCAAAGGTGAGAGGTTTCTCAGCTCAGGTATGAGTGGCTTTTCTTAGTCCAACAGCTTTAAACCTACACATTTTTATTAAAGAACAGGATATGAGATATTTCCCAAGAGTCACGAGACCCTGTTTCATAACTTGTTTAAGACATGCAGCCAAGGGACATGTCACACCATGTCAAGTAGAAATGTCTCTGAGATGAAGGGACGAATGTCTAGGTGTCTGAATATATGTGGATGTCTTGGGCTATAGGTCATCTCATCAGAGTGGGACATTAAAGTGAAGGAGACTCCAGCATTGATGGCTTTGAGAGTGTATGGAAACCGCTATGAAGGACTTGTCACTGGATATTTTCCAGGGAGAGTTTAAATTTACAATTATACAGTTCTTTTCTTTTCCTTTTGGCTGCTATTTCATGAGGGACCAGTCAATTTCTTGCATGGTTGTTAAGTTATAGTATCTGCAAGGTGCACTGATTAATGTGCTAGCCTATACCTGATACAGCTTGAGCTTGGTGGTATCTCTTATATGAGTATCTGCCACACAACTCCTCTGTGAGACATGCCAGGGATGTGTGTGTTACTCTCCTGTACATTCACAGCTTTAGCTCAGTTTAGCTTATGTCTACCTCAGAGAGGTGGATTGACTGTTATGCTTGCACAATGAACTTTTGTAAATACAACGCCTAGAACAGTCCAGTGTTATTGTTTCCTGTTAAACCCATCTTTGCTTCCTTCCCTCCCATCATTTGTCTTTCTTTTGTCATGCTTTCAGGCTTACACACATTTTGTAAATGTCACATGCACGCCACAGCATCCTCCATAAGTCTTCATTCTCTCCTTCATTCTTCTTCCTGATATGAGCCTGCGTTCTCCTTTTCCTGCCTTTCTCTCTTTCTCTCTTTTGTCCCTCCCTTGCTCCCACCATTCCTGCTCCCAGGCTCCCAGCTTCTCTGCAACCGTCCTTCCCCTCCCCCTCCCTCTGAGCTCCATTGTGAGAGCTGCTTGGTTCAGCAGCCCCAGCCTCTCCCGCAGTACGCAGCCTTGCCTTGCCTTGCGATTTGCTGTGCAGCCTGAGCCAAACGCAGCACAGCTTCCCATACGGGCTCAGGGGAGGGGAAGGGAAGCACTTCAAACTGCAGACCCAGCCAGGAAAACAAGACAGCACGGGCTCCTGAGCTCAGCTACAAGCTGTGAGAATCCGAATGTTCGCTGGCGTTTATCGATCTGTTTCTTTAGAGCTGAAAACACACTCATCCTTGCTCTGCTCCATCGTCTCCCCCTGATTTCCTTCAAGTAAACAACGGACATGTTAGCAGAAAGAGCGCTTACGCTGCAGTTTTTTGATCAGCCGCATGGTAGCAACATGTACAGCTTTGGCAGGTGCATGACCACAATCATATGACTTACAGCTTTTCTTACTGAACCTGAAAGTTCATAGAGAGCACGGCTGAAGCAGGTTTAGAAATCACTTTGCCTGCAGTGAAATAATCTTCACAATACATGACAAATAGATTTCAAATGACATGATCAGAGAGATTATTCTGATGCCATGGTTACTGTGGGTCAGAAACAGACAGCTGCTGAAAAGAAGGCCTTTGGTTGAAGTAGATTTTTAACACAGCTTGTACCTGATGTACTAACACTTCAACACAAACCTCTAATTTTTCATATAGTCAAAGAAAATGAACAAATAACAGGCAGATTTCCAGTTTTATATTAAATCTGGATTTGAAATCCTTTGATGGCTGAGTTTCTCCAATGTCTGAACCCCACTGATCCGTAATTCTCTCCACAGATGTGCCGTGAACAGATTGGGACTGAAGCTAACGCAGCTTAAAGTCTTGCACTCAGCTATCTGCAAATAAAAGCTGCATATTTGTTAGATCAAATCCAATTATATAACTTTACATCTCAGTCTACAGGCGCATTTTGGTGGGGCCAATCAACTTTTTGCAGCTAGTATTTCATTTATTACAAGTTTGTGGGATAACATTGACAATGTAAAACTGCTGAGTGTGGCATGGAATGGTGTCAGCACAAAAAGCTGTCAGTTTGGATCTAAATGTAGTCCAGGATTAGATGTAAATCCATATGAACAGCTACAACAAAAAACTCAGAGGCATATTTTTTTGTCAAACTCAATAGAATATACCATAGTTTATATAAATACCAGAAACGTGATCATTAATAAGATCCAAATCTTTATCAGTGTCTCAATATTCCTTAGTTTTTTAGCCCAATTTTCTACTCACAAACATTTAGCAGACCTTCATTAATGTGCTGCAGGATGACCTGATTTTCTCATCAAACACTTATTTTTCAGAGTTATTTGTCTTCTCTTTTTTCTTTTCCTTCCAGTTACAAATCATTACACGACTCCTTAATTTGTTTAATCTGTGAACACATTACAGCTAAAACTGCTAAAAGTAAGAGAAATAATTAAGAACACAGTATTACACCCAGGAGTCAGGGTGACAGTGCGGTGATAGACTGTGCCATTGTTTCACAGTTGTCCTCTTTTAACGACTACTTTGACCTTCCATATAATCCTAACGAGAAGTTTGGCAGCCAAAAGACTGATGAGGATATTTAGGTGGGTTGATGGCCAGTGTTAATTGATCTGGTTGCACTTTTTGTAGTACAACTCTCTTTTTTCTTTGCTCCAGCAATCCTGACTTAAGGAAGAAGTTTGCGATTTCTTATTTGTTTCCATAAAGCTTAGCACTTTTATGGCCTGCGTCCAATGACTGTAGTTTCTGCATTAGCAGCATCCACAGCCTTAAAAAAACATCTCACTTGTCCTTATTGTTAATGTGTAACAAAAGTTACATTGGTTTTGTATAAAAACTAGCCACCGCAGGCACAAAACATGCAGTTAATGGCCCAGATAAATATCCCTTGTATATCTTGTTTCTCACAATATAACAACAATCTGTTTTCACATTCAAAACACAACTTTCAACCATGTTTACCCTTGGCACTACTGTTGGTCCATTTATTTTAACAGACTGACGACATGCCTGCCATTGCTGTCATTTTCTCATTGGATGCACATTTCAATCTTCCAATTGGAGTGACTGTCACTTGTTGAAGCTTAAATTAATATCTGCTGCCTTTTGTGTTGTTTTCACTTTTTCCACAGTGCCATAGTAAGAATACATAGTTTTGAACTGTTGGCAGCACCAATTAAAATACTCACATGTATGGACTATACTGTGTTTTTTTTATCACTCTTTGTGTCCTATCACAAAGTAAATTAATGGTCCAGGCAAAAATAAATCAGCTGATTGATTGATACTAAAAAATATCTTTAGCTTCAGCTCTTGTTCTTTACTTAGTTAATTAATCGTGCCTGCAATCCAACCATGATCTCATCCTGAAACACTGCTTTATTTTGTTGCATAACTCAGGATTAGTACACTGATGCTCTGAAGTCAGTAAAAAATGGAATTAAAATGCTACCATCATCTATTAGAAGATAACGTTTGTCTGCTGTTGGCAGTTCCCAGTGATGATTTTCCAGTGGACAAACAAGCTGTCTACCTCAAAATCAATATCAGTGAGTATCCTGCAGTGTCTACTACCTCAAATAAAACAGATTGGTTTGGAAACTGAAGCTACTTTAGGAATTCAACAGAAGTGCCACCAGGGTTAAATATTTCCCAAATGCTGATGATGATAACAAGGTAAAATGAACCTTTTTCTCTTCTCACTCTTTTCAGACACTGCAGGATAACCATAAAAGGCTTTGTTTAATTGTTAAGCGTGTTCCCTGCAGCACTTTCACAGGCATGGAAGCCTGCTCCTGAATTATTCAGCAGCCAAGGTCACAGCGCTAAAACCTTTCTCTCCTTTTCTCCTGAACATGAAGAGTTTGTTGTGACACCTTTAAACCTCCACTGAGTCCACAGCACTGCAAAACAGTAATTAGCCTAGGACCATCGGCATGCGCCAAACAAGCATGAGCAATAACCTGAAGCCTGAGAGCATAAACAGGACAAATTAGTTCTCCGTGATCACTGAAAGCTCAATTTGATACCTTTCCAACACCTCTGGTCTCTTTCTTTATTTGAATCAAAAGCCAGGACTTCCTAATAATGCATTAGCAGAAGAATTCCCTGCTAAAACAGATTAAGCAATTACCTTCCTCTGTAGCTTCATCTCTTTTAATCCAGGTGTCCTAAACAGAATGCAGCCTGTAGTGAAGATCCCATCCTCTCTGCGTTATGATCTCCTCACAAATCCTCAGTATCTTGCACAAATTCATATAAATCAGGAAACCTACCTATCTAATCTCTAAATAAACCTTAATTCTGCCTGATTGTCTGCTTCTTACAGCACTTGTGAAGGATGCGATGGTGGCCCCACATCCCTGCTGAAGTAGTGATGGTCTGCATAATGCACAAGGTGCGCAGCTGACTTCTGAGGGGGAGGATGGACAAACTCTGCATGCAGGCCTACTGAAGCTGTGTGGCCCGTGTTGAGGCTTGTGTTTCGAGGAGCATCATCCATTTGCAGCAGTGTGTGGCACCTCTTATCAAAAATGCATTGCGTGCTTCCCAACAGTTACATGTAACATTGCTTTATGACTGGTTCATATTAGTGGATATGATGGTTATTGCAAGATGTTGTGGTTTTTACACCTGGGTATTAAAGAAGAAAGACTGCATTTCTGGAATAACATATTTGTGATGTTTTTCAAAATGATTTTATACTCAATAATTTGCAGGATGGAGATGAAAAGTGGATGCATAACATTTTGTCAGGTCAAGATTGACGCCACAATGAAATCCCCACACAGTGATGCTAGTTGTTATAAAACAACATCCGAGGCCCTGAATGCATCACGATGGGGTTGATTTTTTTTTTCTTTTTTTTAATGTCGCTGTCCCTTTCCCACCGAGGCATCGCTGGTGGACTTCATTAACCTTCCCTACCAATCAATATTCATCACTCCACCCTCCAGGCAGCATAGCCCCCCCATATTAAACAAACCCAACCCGGCCCTTACCATTCCGTGCCAGCTGATGACGATCCCAGTCCGGTGACAGTCCTTTTCAAAACATCCTGACGCCAAACAGTGCGTTGACCATACCCGAAAGCCTCATCTAGACGCTATATACACAAAGACGGCGAAGGAGGAAAGTGGGACAAGGCGAGAAATACTAGGCGCTGGAGAAAGAAATAACAAAAGCAGAGGTGGACGCAAGGCTTACTGATGCTGAATCACTCTTCCCCGAGCTCACCACCACCTTGCAACCATTGTGCTGCAAGATGCTGGCTGTACCATTGTGGAGAGCAGAGAGAGAGAGGGAGAGAGGGAGGGAGGGAGATGAGGGAGGAGGAAGAGGGGGTATAGGGAAATATGTTGCCATAGCGACTGCACAGGAGCACGTCTGACGTCAAAGCCGGGGCAGAGAGAGATCACATGGAGGAGGCTGGGTCTCTGGTTAGGAGGGGCTGTGGCAGCATCTCTCTGATCCCCTTCTGTGCTGTCCCGCCAGTGTGATCATGAAGCTCAATGAGAAGATGGAGGCGGCTGTTAGTGCTTTGAACTGTTTCCCTGAAAGGTGCCAACAGAGCTCTCCAGATCGATCTGTACCCCTCAAACATTGTTCTTTTTTTAATGAGGCTACAATAATGAAACGGTGAATTATTTTGTTTGGTCAGTGTACATGAGACATTTTAGCCATAGTTCAAGAAAGTGGAGGAGAGGAGATGATGAAATAAAAATATTTTTACTAACAGATTTGATGGAAATTCGGCTTTAATGATACATTTTACCTGTTTGATTTTTGATAGCAGCAGTGGATGCAGCTATTTTTCAATGCAACTTACCACAAGATCACAAGTTAGGTTTTTTCATCATAGTAAAATCAATTGTGTGCGATAAAAAATTCAGTTTGATAAATTTTATCACGTAGAAACAGGCATTTTTGTTAAATGTGATAATGATATGACTTAAAGAGCATGCTTGTTTTGATTTTCTTCTTAACTGTCATATTTTGTCATATTTTCTATATTTGAGATTGCTCTCATGACTGTCAGTGCACTTGTTACCCTTTATCTCTAACGAACATCACTGGTGTTATAGTGGGAGGAGTGGGGACTGTATTTTTGCAAAAGAAAAAAAAAGATACCGTATGCCATGTGTTTTGAAATAGGATTGATTTGTTATGATAAATTTATTTTCAACTCTTACACTGCAGTGTGTACAACTACTCGGCAAGTCCAAGTCCATCATACCAAATGCAGATTATACCATAATAATTGGAAATTGTGTCTTAGAGGCATACATATTCTTTAATAATGGGGTTCTGTCAAATAAAGGGTAAGTGTTCACTGCCTTTTAGCTTTGCTCTGGTCTCCGCCAACTTCTGGTTAGAATACAGCACTTACAAACAACACCAGCACTGTGATAATAATACTGCTCTTTTTCTGTTATAATTATAACCACAACTTGTTTATAGAGAGCTTTCCATCAAAGTGTTTTACATAAATTCAAAGTGTAGGGAAAAAAAACACACAAACAAAAAAATAAAACACACTTTAAAACAAGACATCAAAGAAATGCACAGAAAACACTAGGGAACTTATACAATAGTTATCAAGGGGTCTTTAAATTTGATTTTAAAACCTTGTGAGTGTGCTTTGCTGCATCTTTGAGGCAAAAGTTTACATGTCAAAGCATCAGTAACCTTTAGTCGTTCCAGACATTAATATTTCTACTCAGTGTTTCTCTGCCTCACGGCGATAAACCTCCAGCCAAGTTTGCAATTGTTAAACCCTCAAGCCAAGACCACTAGGAATGCTATGAAGTCCCAGGTTGGCTCAGATCAGCAGTAATAAACCCAGACACACACCTGACTTAGCAGAAAATGTGTTCAGACAGCACTGGACCACCTGCCAGAGGTTCTCTCAAACCCACAGAAACCAGCGCTGGGAGGGCAAAAGCTGCATGGAATTGTCACTCTGAGGTGGGTTGGGATCACACTGTGGCTGAGCTTGAGAAGCACCAATGCCTTTGAACAGAGAAGATCGGGATTCAGTTCTTCTCAGATCTGCCATTGTGACATGATTGTGCAGAGATTTGTGTCGTAAGACGACCTTGAGTGCTTTGAAATGCACCTTTCAATGAACTATTATTATTATTATTATTATTATTATTATTATTATTATTATTATTATCATCATCTTATTATTATTATTATTATTATTATTATTATTATCATTATTATTATTATTATTATTATTATTATTATTATTATTATTATTATTATTATTATTATTATTACAGAGAGTTCTACCTGAGAAAAGGTTTAAAGGCGGTGCAAAACAGGAGTCTTTGTTACCCAGCACAACCTTGGTGTCATTTTTGCTATTGAGAATAAATTACCATTGTTATGTGGTTTGAACCATCAGACTCAAGCATTCAGTCCAGCTGAGTAATAATCCCCTTTAATAACCTGCCAAGTGTTCATTGTCTTGCTAATTACATGGCTACTTATGCAATGAATCAAAAAGTTTACCCATAATCATGACGTAGACTACCATGTTGGTTATTATTGGTTGTAAAACTGGTTTTCTGTTTTCAGTACTTGCATTGTGACTATGGTTGATATAAAGCTATTGTGCCAATTCCAGTATGGGAAGCAGGAAACCTTACAGAAAATCAGAACAGGAAGTTGCTGCCTTGTTCTGATTCACTGCAGACTGATGTTCCAGTGAGATAAGTGACTTGAAAAACTGGATAGCTAGTTGTTAGATAAGTCAGCTAACCTTGCATGCTTCTGGGTTAAATTCAGCAACACTTACATCACAGTGGGAGGATACCTGTACTTCCAAGCTTTCATACACATAGGAGAGCTGTACTTCGACACTTGTACAGAAGCATAAGAGGAAAAAGGTGGAATTTACCAGAGCTGTTTATGACTACTACTGTTATTACTACTATTAGTTTCTTGTGGATTTGTATCAGACTTAGCACGTTTTCAATTTACCCTGATGTGGACCAAAGAGCCCATTTCAAAGGCAGGTAAAATCACCTCCAGTTCACTTTTAATGCTTCCCAGATGGACCCAAAGGCTAAAGTCTGCAGTCAGCAAATCACATGCCTTCAATCCACCAGGTGCCCCACATTTTCAAGACTTCCTGAGCACTCTTTCAAGGCTTCAGAGCAGATCACCTTCAGGGCTCAGACCAACTCTGATGAGAAGGAATTAAGGGTAGTGCTGTAAGAAACGGAAGGAGAGTCCCAAATCTATGCAGGACCCCTTGGTTTTGAGGCATCTTTTGATAGCTCTGATGGGGCCTTTTTGCTTCAGGTGATGTTTGGTGATCAAAAGCTTTGAGTGAGAGGAGAAACAGGGCTAACAGACCTCTCTGGAAACTGTCTGGCTTGCTGAAATAAAAATAAAAAAAGGATGCCCGGGTGATTAGTGGGGAAATTCCGTCTGCTCTTACACCACAGATGGACCTTCACCTATACACAATAACTCAGCATAATCCTCTCCTTCTTTCATGCCCTGTCTTGGAGAAGAGGGGGAGGCAATAAAAATAGTCCTTGCATTCCATTAGAGTCTCCTCGTTGAAGAAGTAACACCATGAATTGAACTGACCCTGTGTTACAGTGGAATGCCAGTCACTACCAGGACCTCGCTATCTAATGAAAACAGAGCCCTGAGCCATCTCAGGAGATAATTAGAAATAACTCAACTCTGAAAAAAAAACTCATTTAATTCCTTTTAAAGTTTTGAGACAACCACAGTGTGCACAAAAGGACAAAATAACACATGAACAAAAAAAAATGAGATTTTAGATCTTAATTACACAACTAAACCTTAAAACCTCAGTTTTGGGTTGGGTTTTGAACTCCACTGAGGAGTTCTTATCTGGTTTCAAAACACACTGAAATTAATATTGATGGTTCTGTAATCTAAAAAGCCAAAAATATAGATTCACAAGAAAATTGACAGTAATTTCACTATTTACTATGTCTGAAACCACCAGTGGATGGGAGAAACTGGTGTTTATCAGGTAATGAGGGCTTATCAACCCAGCCTGTGGATGGTGATAGAAATCACGCCTTTTATCACTGATAGAGTCCAGCGTGAAGATGACATGATTCACAGACATTTGACTCAGTATCAAAATCAAAATCAAATTTGATTATCAAATTAGCCATTGTAACCCTTAAAAAAAACACTGTTGATACATTTCAAGAAGAATGTTTTGAGAGACTGTCATTTTCTTTGGATGTGTGAACACACTTGAAATCAGAAGCATTTGTTTTCGACTACATTTAGAAAAGAAAGCTTTATCTTCAAAAGGACAAAATTATGTCGCAAAACAGCTGCTCTAAATTTGATATATTTGTATTTATTTTCTTGTAGCTGAATGTTTTATATACTGCTTGCACTTTCTTTCATCAAACATCTGGTGCTATGTATCCCTGCCTGTTTTATTTCCCTATTTTTTTATTACATAAGTATATATCCTGTTAAAAAAAATATTGCCTTAAAAGTTTAATGAAAAGCAGAAACACCTCGAGTAACATGTAATGATGACTAACATCCACTAGATGGCGCAAAACATAGCCGAAATGAGGCCGCTTTGAAGTGAACCAAAGGAAGGAAGTACTCAGCTGTGAATTGCTTCCTGACTACTTTACAGAGTTTCAGAAAACTTTGATGTTGTAGGAGACTGTGCAAGTATGGAAAAAGCTTGATTTTGATCGAATTTGCAAAATGCCTCATCATCCTCACATGGTCCAAGAAGCTATAGGAGAATCAGGTGATACACAAGGTAATTCACAACCGGGAGAAAATCTGACTTAGTTTGACTCAAATAAGCACAGAAGGGCTTATTATGCCCATAGAGGTAGTGTAACAAACTTGACTCTACCTCAGGTATCCGAGCTCACTGTACATTTTACTCCCAGTTGTGTTCGTTGCCATAGAGACGATTAAATGACAGTCCCCCCTCGCGCAGAGCCAATGGCCGGCGTCAGTAAGGTGTCTGGTTACTCCCAGTCAGCCCACGCTAGCTAGGCTAAAGGAGGGGTTACTCTGCTCCTCAGCAGTAATGGTGACTGGGCTGCGCTTGAGAAGAGCCCAGCACTGCTCAGTGAGCATCAAACACAACTTTTTAGCAGTTTCGGGAGAACCATTTTTTCCCTAAATATTATTTTTGAACCCTTTAAGCTCGGGAAGCGTTGACTCCAGTGTGGTGGATTTTAAGTGTGGGACCTGTTACTTACCTTTGCCTGCCTGCGTGCCTCGCCGCGAATTCAACCCAAGATGTTGCTTTGTGGATGGGATGGCCTCTTGTCCCGTTTGTGTGCGAACTCGTAGCCTTGTTGGAGAGCGAATATATCCATTGAAAGTAGTTTTGTAGCTCTTCTCTTCTGGTAAGTTACATTTTTAGATGTTTCAAGTTGAAAAACTTTATCGTGTCGTAGTTCACGAGCTTAGATGTAACGGTTGCAATGAATTGTCTCCTGTGCTCGAACGCCGACGTTTCTTTTATCTTCGCAGCGTTGTCAAAGATGCTAAGTGGCTTTTTCACGCTGGTTACATAGTGTGTCGGTCCCAACTCTAACTTCACAACCATACTGCACCTACTTAATATGAAAATTGTCATCTCAGTTGTATTTTAGTTTGGGGACAATGTTCTAGGTAACACTTAGTCAAGATAGTTGATTGCGTCAAAGTGCACTGAGAAACTAGGCAGAATTTTGTCACATTCAGCATTAAGTTTGGTATCAGGTTGGACTGCAGGACCTATGGAGTTTGCAACAGGGCTTTTGCAGGGTGGGATCCAGGGGGTGGCCAGGGATGTCCCTGGCCGCATCGAGTCATCTTCTAACAACTTCTGACAGGATTTTGACCTTACAGAGAAACAGGTGATATGGAGTTAAATGTAAGCATGCTAACCAGCAACTTCAGCCAAATATATCTGTAATTGCCGGCTGACTGTCACCAGTTAACAGGGTCACACTTTACACCACCAGCAATCTCTGTAGCTGGATGTTGTTAAATGTGTTTTCAGTATCCAACCTTAGGTTATGTTTGACCGCAAATAAATTCTTTAACTGCTGATGTTCTAAAACCAGTTTTTCATTCGTGTAGTTCATGAAAAAGTTGGTTTCATACTGAGGTTGTGACTAGATATGACACAAGGACTCAATATGGAGAGTCAGATTTCATGTTCTAAGTTGAACTAAGGTATTTAACCAGACTATTGAATATTCTAATTATCCATCCCACAATAAAAGTCATTTTCATATTATTCTTGTTGTAGATCTGTATTTGAAGATAGTTTTCTGGCTCCTTTATTAAGACTCAGGTCCTATAATATGGATAATTTAGTTAAAAGTAATGACTGACTTGTGTGTTGAAACCCCAAACATCTGTCCACTTGCTGATGTCTTCCATCCACTCACAGTTTCCCCATGAAGCTGGGATTTGTTTACCATCCGTTGCAGTGGTGTTATTCTGTTAAAAAAAAGTATTTTTTGGTGGTTAACCCCCCTCACGTAGCTTGACAAACTATTGTACTTCCATAGTACTTCTGTTGGCAATGTGCACATGTTGAAATATAAAGCATAAATGAATACTGTTCAGTCATGTGTGACTGCATGAGTGTGTACCCCAAACTTCCTGCCATTCCTGCATAAGTTAGTGCCTCAGTTTGGCCACCTCAGTCCACAAAGTTATGGTCCGCCCCTGCCCTCCCCCTTCATTACCATAGAACAGCACTTAAGTTAACTTGGAGTCAAAGGTCATGACAGCTCTGAATATTTCTCTCAAGACTAAACAGGAAGGTTGGTGAGCTGTCTGTGATTGAGCAAGATACACCCCCATCCAAAGTGGTTATGCTGGCAATGGTGAGCGCATCAACACAGAAAAAAATTGGGAAAATCGTCAGTGGGTTGGGTTTATGTGTGTTCGACAGAGGGTTGGGGGGGGCCTGAGGTTTTGCAAAACCTTGCTCTGCATGTCACGGTGCTCATAGCAACCCTGTGATTAACAGAAATGGAGCGGATGAGGTGGAGACTGAAATGAAAAGTGAGGGCCATTGGTCCACAACTGGACTGATAATCATGGAATAGTCATGGCTGTGTTTTCTGACCCTGACTGAGCTGAAAAACAAAACCCAAACACCTAGGGTGGCTTATTGGATAGAAAAATGAATCCACAAAGTGCTGTCACAGTGTTGCGTCCATAAGCATAATGTTTCACACACTGTTGGATAATCTTGGAGAGCATGCTGCCTGATGGACATAATTGTAAGCGAGCTAGAATAAAAACCGTTGGGTGTTCCCCGTTTAGGTGAGTCACTGTCTTTGCTGAATTCCCGCTACTGTTTTCTTTGCTTGTGGCTTTAAAAAAACACAGCTGTGAAATTTAAGCTTTCTACTCAGGACTTATGCATCATGGGCTTGTACCCAGTTTATCAGGGTAATACCACAGAATCTGGCTTTGGTTTTCTGTGTCCTTTTTGAAAAAAAAGCAAAAAAAACATCAATTCTTACATCATCTGCCATGTTGCTTCAAAAGAGGTCCTGATCCAGACCTTCCTTCCTTTAGAGTGTTTTCGATTTGAGCTGAGAGCTCGCAGGCTGCTCATGATTCTGGGAATAGAGGTTCACTCAGAGTTTGTTGTTGATTTTTCCTGGCATGGATGACTTCAGGAAGATTTTCACCCCATTGTTGGCGCACAGTGCCTCCTCTCAGCCGGCTTCTGTTCCAAATGTGTTTGCCAGCTGAGACCACAGTTCTGATGTTTGGAGGATATGAACAAATTCCTTCTTATATCTTATGTTACGAGCTCTGATTCTGGCAATGCAACAGTTAGACTGTTTTTTTGGGTGATTACTTTGAGTGTGCAGCTCCTGGAGTGTTAGAAGACTTAGGATGAAAGAGAAAGATCAGAAAGATGCATGTTTTCTGATTTTCATGGTCTCTGTAATGGAAAGGGATGAGCACTCAAAGACAGAAGCTGAAACAGAAATTCTGCTATTTTTCAGCATGGCTCACCCAGCCGCAGTGCAATTTTCAGGGGATTGTTTTTAAATCCATTTCATGAGTTGTAGCTGTGTCACTGACAGGAAGGTGGGAGGAAAGGAAAAGCTTCTCTTAAGTGCAGAGTAAGGAGCACTATCACGTTTCCAGGATTATTTTCTTTAAGTTCTTGTGACTGAGGCCAAGACTTTCAAACACTCAGCAGCAGCAGCAGCACGCTAAGCTTTGTTTAGGGTTTTTCTTTCCAGCTACAGTGTGGGAATACCTGGGAACAAACATCCCCACTGTTTGAAAAAGAAAAAGAGTTGAAGTGGTGAAGGCTGTCTGCTCTGGCTGTTTTGGGCCGCTGCCTCCTAAGCCCCCTCAATAATGAGCGGGACCATAGTCCAATGTGAGAGGAGCTGGCCCGCACAGCAGCCTCAGTGCGGATAAAAAACATTCCACTGTAGGTCTCTGTTGAAATAACAAGGGCCACAAAACAATCAGTCTTCACAGCACCCGCTCTCCCCATTCTCATGGGTAATGAGCAAGATGGGTAGTAACCCACTTTGCCCAGGCCTTCACGCCTCCCATTGACCAGAATGGCTAACCTGCATTCCTGCATAAACATTTAGGCCTGTGACATGCTTACTCATTAACTCCCCTCTACAAACTGGGATTCACAGTGAGGATGTTGTTTTACATATTACTTTCAGAAATGAAGCTGCATACTAATGAGAGGAGCTGACCTAATTGAGCTACATTTTTGTTTGGTTAAATGCAATTCTAAAATTTAGAAGCTCATTAAGACAAAACTGAAACTTTTCAGCGGTTGGATGGTCAGTCCGCTCAAAATTTCCCCTTTATGGATCCAAGAACAGAAGTTGGAAAGATGTAGGGTTGTTTGACATATCTCAAATTCCTTTTCAGAATACTCATGTTCCCTCATTTTCACATTTTCTACACAGAAACAGTGTATATTCTGATGAACCCACAGGTCCAAAGATTGGAAAGTGCCCGTAAGACAATTAAAACTTTGCAGGATGGCTTAACACGTGACTGCAGAGACTGCAGGTAATTGTCACATTGGTCCATTGAGTATAGCAAAGCTACGATTCACATCCTTTGGTACTCCTTGTACGTTAACATCCACATGCCTATGAGTAGGGATGAGTACCGAATGAGGTACTTTTATAGGTACCGACCGAATTCTGTCAAAAGTACCGGGTACCTCCACCTAAAACCAAAAGGTACCATGTTTAGGTACCTAAACACATCCTTGTGACTGTGAGGAAGTGGAAGAGTAGGCAATTTTCCATGCTGGACATGAACACAGCATTACAAGGTTATATATTGAAGGGTAAATATGTTAAATTGAAAATATATAGTTATATTTAATTGTTAAACAAATTGATATTTTTACCACATAAAAACAAAAAAGTACTGAAAATTGGTACCGTTGAGCACCGGTACCGATTGCCATCAGGCATCAGTACTGTATCGTTTCCAATGTTAAAGGTACCCATCCCTACCTATGAGTGGTTGTATACAAGTTAAACCCAACCAGCAATCTCTGGTCTAAAAATCTGAGGCACAGTGAAAAAGCCAAAAACTCTGGTTCTTTGAGTGTCTGTTTGAGGCTGACTCCAAAATGACCAAAAACCACATGCACACCAAGCCAGAAAAGACAATCTTAATAGCAGAAATGTTTACATCGGGGTACAAAGTATGAGTTCAACCTGAATAGCTAATTTCTCTAACTGTGCACACTGTACGGTAGGTAAGTATTTTTCTAACTCAGCATTTAAGTAGATATTATGATCATGAGTTTGCCCAGTCAGGGGCACAGCTCACCTGACTGACAGACGGTATGTATAGAGGTTCAGAGCCCGCCTTGTTTCCAACTAGGCCGCTGCCAACAATTTGCTTCAAAACACTTTATCAGAAATGGAATGGTGATGTCACGAAGACTGCATCCACGTATTATACAGGCTGTGGTTTTACCAGACAGCCTAAGCACAACTTTATCTCTGATTATAAATCGCTGTTTGGTATCGACAGAGAAGAATTGGGACATTTTTATTGGGCGCTACCCACATACTCAGCTCTGCTGCTCATCCCACAAATGCATGTTCCTTACAAATGTGCCACCATTAAAAATTGGAATAATCAAGATTTACAACCATAGACTGTATGATTTATGGACGGAGGTTCCCCGGCATCACCCATCTGTTTCTGAAACAGACTTTTGAAGAAAATCTGCTATCGTGGCCATATTCGAAGTGATAGAGACCCGTCAGTCACGTGAGCTGAGCTGTGCCTCTGATTGGACGAACTTGCAACCTTAATATTCTCTAAACTGCTGAGATAGAAAAATATTTACACCAATACAGAAGGGAAACTAGCGACAATTTCAAACAAGACATTTTGGACCGGGCTGTAAATAGGTTGATTTCTGCTGTGAAAACAGCTTCTCTCAAGCGGACACTCGAGAAACAGCAGATTTTAGCACTTCCGCATTGTCTCATATTTTTAGACCGGAGGTTGCCACTTGTTTACAACAGTTTGAGATTTATTAACAAAAGCCAAATTAATAATCTAAGAAACACCAATTGCCTTACTTTTTGTGCTTTGATAATTTTCCTGACATGAGTTTTGTAAGGTTGGTCTCGTGTGAGAAATTAGCTGTGATTCTAGTGAATTCCACACTTCTTTTTTATTTGTAAAATGGTGTGAGTTGTGATCAAACAACTGAAATTATAGACTTAGGAACAAAATTATTTCAAAAATAAATCGTATATTTCTGGTTTTGGTTAAAAAAAAACTGTCTCTTGTCATAATCCACCATTACTGCCCATCAGTTTTAGATATAGCTGGATACCTGACAAAATTTATTCTTCTAAGTCTTGATGATGGAGCAGAAAAAAAAGAGTGAAGCAGGATAAAAATGTCTCTCAGTGTGTGGACTCCATTTCTGGGGTGACTCACTCCTTTTTCAACAAAGGTTTCAGGGACTTTTCTGCTATATCACGTCTGGTTGGGCAGCGAAACCTCAACAGACAGCTAATTTGAGGCAGATTGTAGAGTAAGGCAGACAGACGACCTTAAATCACTGTATTTCACGCTCTGAGGACTATCAATCTTATCCTAACTTGTCCTATTCAGGGAGAAATGGTCTCTTTCTGAGCTTTCTTTTCACTTGGACTGCTTTATATCCTCAGCCCTGTCGAGAGCATTGTGTGCTGTGAATCCTTTACATTTCCTCTCTCATTGTAAGGAGGGTTGGGGTTAGGAGGATGAGAACAGAACCCTTTGTCTCTTAAAGCAGATGTGCGTTATCTTAAAATGTTCATGGTTGTTGGCTTTTGAGAAACAGAGTAGTTACAGGTTTTCTTCTTGAGAATGCAAAATGAGGATTGGTTGTTCGACAACACCAGCTTTGGTTGAGTTTTTTGTGTTAAGTATAATAAAAAATGTTTTTTTTTAAGTTTTTTTAATATAAAGCCTCAGTCACATTGATCTCTACACCACTCCACCAATGAAATGAAGTCTCAAACTTATTTTTCATCTCAGCAAGAAGTCCACAAAATGCCCCACGGGTGATTCAGTGTTCCAAACTGGAGTTACCTGCTTTTCTCTCATTTGCATCATGTCATGGCTAGATTTGGAAGATTAGTCATCAGATCACAGGAGCTGGGGTTTCAGTAGGTCAGACATGATAGCAGCATGTATCATTTTCCAATTCAAGGCCCAGTGCGACTGGTGTTTTCCACAAAATCCCAATAAAATTTGACGTTCTCTTTTGCCTGAAGCCGACTACAGCTGAGTAAACATCCTAAAACCTATGTGATGTCGAATTAAATCATAAAGACAAAAAGAAATCTTGCAAAACCACCCTTGATGTCAAGTGATTCTGTACAGTCTGATGCCTGCTGTGGTCCATGTGGGCTCTAAGTCCAAAGAACTTCAAAAGCACCAGTGTGGTCTATCGTCCCATCTTATGTTTTCAAATATTTTTACACTACAAAAAAGGCAGAGTTTGCAGTATCGCTGCCTTCCATTAACGTCTTAGGTTGGCGTTATCCCAGCTGTTTTATGACATGTAATAAGGAAACACTGAGGCTGAACACACAAGCTGCTGTTTTGATTTTTCAGATGCTTTGAAGCTTGTCTAAACTCCAAGTAATAAACTATAACTTTGTTGAATACAGCCCGAGTCAAGCAGGGTGTGTTTACGTGTGTGTGGATCCTGCTAACACCAACCCCTCACTCGTTGAGGATAAGAAGACGAACATTTACAAGACATGGGGGGTTTGCCCTAAAGCATGGGAGAGCTAAAGCTGTGGATGTGAATCAGGGTTAAGTGCATCAGTGCATGGTTGTAATACGGTGACATGAGCTTAGTGCTTTTATGTTAGACTGACAGGCCAGTCAGGACACGTAGGAAGTGGAGCCAAACAGGATTGAACCTTTAAATGGATTGAAAAAGAAAAGCAACATTTACTTTTACCTTTAGATACCAACACAGCATCTTGATTTTTAAAAAGAGAGGAGTGTATTTCCACCTTAGGAACTGAGCAGATATGAAGTACAGCTGACTTGGCCTGACATGACCCTTGTGTCTCAGTTCATTTATGAAAAAACATGTCACAACTCGTTCTGTGTTAATGCTCTGGAGTAAATCAGTTTTTCCTTTTTACCTCTCTGCACAGGGAAGATGCACGTGTCTCTGGCAGAAGCGTTGGAGGTTCGAGGAGGTCCACTCCAGGAGGAGGAGGTGTGGGCTGTGCTCAGCCAGAGTGCTGAGAGCCTCCAAGAACTGTTCCACAAAGGTAAGGACAGGTCACATCAACTTTTAATGTAGTATGATTGGATTTTATTTAGTCCTGTGATCTGCACTTGATCCCAAATCTCTATAATGTCCACCCCTCCCTGTAGCATCTGCATTGTAAGACTCATGGGTATTGGAAGGGGCTGAAAAAGGCTTCCTTCTAGGGCCCCGTTTACACGACAATGTTTCATCTGAAAACGCTAAAACGCAGTGAAAAAAATCTGCGTTAACGCTGAAATGCTGATGGACTGAAAATGCTGTAGTAAGCATGCCAGGCCTGTAGGTGGTGCTATAAAAGTCTTGTCTAGAAGCAGCTTTTGGGAGATCTCCACCAAAGTAGAGTTGAGCTTATTATCTGGTGTATTGGGGAATACTAAGTTAAAAAGTGGAGTAACAGATGCACATTTTGTTAAAGGCCAGTCAGCAGATTGAGCAGCACAAGCACAACATGGTAGTTTGCAATGATCGTAACAATGGTACTGTTGCCCTGTTGTATGCCCGGGAGAGAGGCAGAGTGTGGCGTCAGTGTTACCACTAAAAACGCTGCCTTACTGTTTATACGGCAACGGTGTCGGCAGCGTTTCAGAAAATCCCGTTTTCAAAAGTTTGCGTTTTAGGTCGGCTGAAACTCAGTTTCCGTGTGAACGCGAGGCTGAAACGCACAAAACTCTTGCGTTTCAGCCTAAAACTGTTGTCGCGTAAATGGCCCCTAGATATATGCCTGATTGTAATCCACATTTTAAAATGAGATTATCAGCCTGAATATTGCTGGTTGCAGGTTATTTTAAATTGCTACTTCTAAGCTTCCAGGTCCGGTCAACCAGGACCAGATTGATTTACGGCACATAAGATCTGTGTTTTCCTCTGCTAAAACCGATTTCTTGAGTTCTATGAGGAGCCTAACTGTCAGACAGAAAAAGGACAGAAGAGCAGAAGAAAGCCAAACTATCACACAGGGGCTAAACTGTTTGTGATAATTTTGATTCCAACCCACAGTAAGCAGTGGTCTGTTCAAACTTGAGAGTCAGTCAATAAAATGAAGAGTGAGGTTACGTTAGCTCTGATTGGTAGATGACTGGCTGGACATAGCTAACCTGGATTTACAGAAGTTACACATTACGGACATGCCTTAGAGCACCGGGCTGCTAGCTGTGCTAAATGTAAATGGCTACTTAACTACATACAAACTGACAGTGTTTACTTGTTGTCATGTTAGCCTACAGATCGTCGGAGCACCGGGCTAACATATAGCCGACTGCTACAATGTTTGCTTGGTGTCACATTTAAAACTGTAGCACTACATAAACGTACTGATAAGTCTTACATTGGCGCACTGTGTCCAGTAAAAAGTTGTCTTGAACAAAGAAAATTTGTTTTGATCATGATCTCCATTTAATTCCAAAACAAACACACGCCCCTCTAAAAGTAATTTACGACAGTGTACGAAGACTCTGAGCCACAAGGTGGCGAAGGAGTGCAATCAAAACAGATCCTCCTCATAGCATCTTTAACACAGTATGTTTTGGGGGTACTCTCAATTTTTATGGCTGTTTTTGTGGCTTGTGCTGCTCTAGTCACAGATGCATACTAGCACTGCATTGCAGATTTTTTGACAGGCTTTGAAGCTAAAGAGAGATAAATCTACCCAACAACAACAGAGAGTCATTTCCTGGTGCCTCATCCCAAGCAACACCCAAAGTCACCTGATTATGTTAGCTTTAACAGCTTCATTATTGGCTCCTTCATGTTTCCTTGAAGCATCTACTCAGATCCATTTCTGCATAAACTAGACTGACCTCAACTTCCTGTTTTGCTGACTTGCTTCATTTCCATACAACCCAGTCATGCTGTAGGAATTCCCTCTCATCATTATGCTGCAAAAAAATGCTTTTCACGCTGCTGAGTTCACATTGTCGGCTCCAAGATGGTGCAAAAAAATGCTCTTGGAATTCCATCTACCAAGGTTTCTGTGACATGACCTGAAATTAATGAGGATAAAACACAAGGCTGAGGATACTCTGAGTGTTTCAGATAGTCTCACCGGGGTCTCTGCAGTTACGCGTCCTTCTCTTTCCTTCAGTTGTGCAGCTTTCCTGAGTAAATTGCGGCCTCCCGTGTGTACAGTTTTAGACTGCTGAGCTGAGCGAAAATTTGAAGAGCAGATGTTGGAACCAGCTATTATAGAGTCACTGAGCTATGTAGAGAAGTATGTTTACCACAAGAGTAGATTAATAACGTCAACCATTTCAACGCCCATTTCAGGGAGATCTGACACGTGTTTTGGCCAGTTGTAAAGAGGGAACGAATATTGGAAGAAGAGATCTTCTTGTGCATGTCATTCTTTACTTATTCTATTTCTAGGGCGCAGATGAAACAAATGTTAACGCTGTCGCTGAAAGTAGGGGCGAACAAACTGACTCAGCAACTTTTTCAGACACTTTTTTTCAGATGCCATGTTTAGTCTCACATTGTCCAACAGCAAACCACCACCTCTGTGTGTACATAGTAGCGGTTAGGTTCAGTGTTTGTTTAAGAATCATTTGTTTATAGCGGTAATGTGTGAATAAATCTGATTTGTTTGCAGAATTTCTCCTCATAGTTTTGCCTGCCAGATATTCAGGATCAAACAGAAGCCAGTGCTTCTCCTCCGCCGAGGCCACCTACTGCTCTACATCTCCTCAACCTGCTGCTCTTAATGCCAGGTTTGCTGTGGCTCTGAATGCACGATGCACTGAGAGCTTTGAAGGAGCACAGCTGCCTGCAGAGGCTCAGGATTCAGAATCCTTTCCTGCCTGAGCTCAGGTAGCAGATCATCAGACTGGCAGACTACATTGTTAAAGGATAAAGACCTTACAGTTAAAACTATTTGTGGTCCTTTGTGAGAATCAAATGGTGCGTGCTTTGGAAGCTTCTGGGTCTTCATGGTCTGTTTCCATCCTTCGTTTACTCAAACTTTTGATTTATTTGTCATCCATCAAGAAACTTATTCGCTCACATTGAGTCATGCACATCTGGGATACACCTCTAGTACTTTTGTATAACATCTCCTAAATGGTCACATGACTTTTCAAACAGGAAACTCATATTTACTTTGTAAATTCCAGCTTTTGAAAGCAGATATTTGGTGCCTCAAGTCCTGTTCCTCTGTTCCTCTCCTCTCCTCTCCTTACCTCTTCTCCCCTAAAGAAAAGAATTTTGCAGCGCTGCTCAAACATTCCTGTGTATATTTTTAAAACGCTCTCTGACCATCGCGCTGGCTGCGGCTTTGTAGGAATAGGAAGAGGAGAAATCCGTCGTGCAGCCATTCCTTTCTGCTTCCATGCCCCGATAGTTATTTTCTCGCAGGCTAAGAAAGCAACATGTGTTTTTGTTTACTTCTCTTGAGTTTCCATAAAATTCTTTGGAGGAAACATCCTCTGTGGTTGGCTACAGTTGCAGCTTCCAGGCTGTAAAATGCTCACACTGAACTTTGATGCCGATATCAATCTTTGAATTCCAGTGTTTCATATTAGCTTTGTGTGACGTTCGATTAACAGCAGCCACTTTATGTTGATTTCCCTCTCCAGACCCTTCAGCCATGGGCTTCATCATCTCCCCCTGGTCCCTCCTGCTCATGCCGTCTGGGAACATCTCCTTCACTGACGAGTATGTCACCCAGCAGGACCTGAGGGCCTTCACAGCTCCAGAGGTGCTAGAAGGAGTCTCCCTGTCGTCTGTCTCGGACATAGAGAAGGTATAAAATCACGACACTACCTCCTCTCTAACATCCTCTGATGCTCCAATGCAGTAAAGTTTTTCCTTCAAAAAAGTTTTGTTTCATGTAGATGAACTGCAACATACTTTTATTTTTAACTCCAGTTAAAGGCAAGAAAATAAGTTGATGCATGTGGTGGTGTAAAACTTTTGTTATAGGCAACAAGGTGCTTCAGTCACCTTCCCAAAAAAAAAACTCAGGACACACATAGCTTGCAGTTTTGAGATGGTTGTAGAGTTAAGAAATAAACTTGTGAGCAAACTTAATATCTCCTATCAGGCATGACAACTTGTTTCTGTAACTCGCAGGACCACGCCCCCTCTTCTCGTCTGCTAGCAGAGCTAAAATCTTGCATGACTGGATTCCTGCCCTGGCAAAGTCTCACAGACCTCAACACACTTTTGTGCTGAGTCAGTTTTCCAGCCGTGGTCCCGCCTCTCAAGCCAGCTGAGTTATTTCAGAGTAGAGAATATAATCTGGTTCTCCCATTATCAGAGGGTAAACACGCGTCAGCTGCTAGTGTCACAATTTTCCCTTCGCCATTTCAACAATCAGAGTGGTGTTTTGCTTTAGAAGGGGATTTTTTGATGTTTTCCACATGTCCTGAGAGTGTCTGTGTCTTGAAGTTTGTACCAAAGTTTGTTCCTGAAAGACCTTGAAGGCTGTGTTGCGTTCTTTGGCAATCCCTGAATTAATCTTTCCTCTACCAAGCCCAACATTCAGGGGAAGTGATTTCTCTCCCAAACAGTGAGCGCGGAGTAATAAGGAGAGGGAAATGGAAAAAGGGTTTTTTGGATTTAGGCTTAAAGCCCCTATCCTTTCCTTTCCAAATATGAATCAGTTCAGCTTTTATTACACTGCAGCAGCTCTCATTTATCTGTTGTCCTTCACACAGGCGGGTTTATATAAACATGATTAAGTTTCCAGATTATCTGAATGAAACAAAATCTTAACATGCCTAATCTTTCTTAATCTTGCCCCGGTGGTTTAGTATGTCATTTTGCCCTGAGAAAACAAGATTAGATAAGGTTTCTTATTGTGTATGGACTCATCGTACACTTTTCTTTTTCCACAGATGCACATGTACTCTTTAGGGATGACCTTGTTCTGGGGAGCAGACTATGAGATCCCCCAAAGTCAGGTAAATCTTCACTAAGGATACATAACTCCACAACGTCAGCCTTTATTAAACTTAGTATTAGAGGCTCAGGTTGATGACTTTGAACATGTTTATCAATTTAAGTCAAAACTCTCTCTCAAGGAACAGAAGATTAGGTTTTTGTCCCTTTTATTTTGGCTCGATTAGATGGTTTTTATTTACTCCTGAACACTTGTGTGACTTGACTTGTTTAGCGCTTGGAATGCACATAAAAAAGTTGACACGGTTAATATTGCTGTCTTCAGAAACAGCCACACCCGGTGTGTATTTTCGTCAACGTTAGCAGTATCTGTCATTTTGATGATTACAGCCCAGGGATTTGTTTAAACTCCAGCAGAAGCTGCTACTCCCAGGCTTTGATTAAAACTTTAGTCATGCTGATTTGCATGTGAAAATACTCCACACCTTCATTCAAAGCACACACGATGGTCTTCATCGGGCTCTCTTTTTTTTTTAATGACATCTGTATTATACTATCTGGTCTGAGCTATGCACTCTGTAATGTGTTCGTATCTGCCAAGACCTCAGGAGACAGTCTGGTCCTCCACACATCCATATCTCTGCAAGAGTTAGCCAGGAAACACTATTATATGTACAGTGTACACATTAATGAGCTGCACAGTGACTTCCATTCAAGTTTGTCATCCACTGTCTTGCATTCCCCCCTTTTCATGTGCTGTTTAATAATCCATAGAGGAGATGTGACATTTTGTGCTTTGAATTTTGTTTAAGAGACATGAACTTAAAGTGATTTTGAAGTCACTCAATAAAACAAATAATACAACCCTTCTTCATAAAAGTTGAGGCTCAGTTTGGGAATGATGGTTAAAACAGATTTCCATGGTTTCATGAAGGTTTCAATCCAACATATGGCACATATCCCACGTCACTCCTTATACATCGTCCATTGGTCTGTCCTCTCTGAAAAACGGCATACGCAAACCAAAGAAATAACTCAGAAAAGGACCAAACAAACTGATAAATTTAACTGTGAAATGAAACATGTTTACTTTTTTTTTGAAGCAAGGTGCCAGCCATGTGTTTTAAAAAAGTAAGGAAAGGGACAAATGGGGAAAAATATGTGTAATGCAAAAGAAAGAAGAAAATCTCTCAACAAACACGGTTGATCTCCAAAAGGTTTGTAACAAGACTAGAAAGAGGTTCATCTCTTTCCACTGTGTTATGAGTTTTTTACTCATTGTCCCAACTCCTTTTGAATTTGGGGATAGGAGATTTGGAGATAAAGTTGTATGAAATCTGTGTCTGGTCAGACCGTCATATAACCAGAAGGGGTGGGAGAAAAAAATTGTATCTCAATATCAGAATTTTTGTTCAACAATTTAAATTGAAGTCCTTCATTTTAGTCTTTGTTTATAAGTTGGGTTGGAAAAAAATCGGGACGTCATATCCCAGATCACATGTGATATGCATTTTTGAGGAAAATATGGCTCCTTATATAGTCTGTAGACATCATCATCATTCAACTTTTTCACATAGTCTGGTGTTAAAAAAGCAAAGTTAAATTTGTAAAAATCAGAAACATCGAAGAATAGCATTTTAAATCAAATTGGCATCCCAAAAGTCGTAAAATGTATATTGTCCCAGCCCAACCAAAGACTGGTGGAGCTGGCTGTACTAACAACAGCCACACTCAGCAAATAGTTTGACATATTTACTCATAAACTCTCTAAGCTGTGGCATGATCTATTCAATTTAAGATTTGGTTCAAAATCAGGCTTTGTCCTAGATTTTATATGTGATCAGCACATGTAGACTCTTGCTACTCTGATGCAAATGTTTTAGACATATACATATACATATACATCCCAAAGCTTTTCACACTCTGTTTTTGAAACTCTCTGATATTCAAAAAATAATTTGGTGTGGCCCAATGACATTCATCTTTGAGCCACGTGTCATCTTAAATGTAAGCAGATAAAATAAACATAAATACAAGACTCAGCCGTTGGGATTTCATTCTGTTTGGCGGCCTTTATTGGATTTTAGAAGGGATATAAACCCTGACCGGACAGATGATGCAACCAGTTCCTGTGAAATTTGAATTGTTTGATTTGCTTTCCATTTAATAATGTCTGGCTATAGACAATAGATATGCAGGATGTGTAGGTCTGAGTCCTGTCTTCTCTTCATGATGACTGTATGACATTATGTTTGAAAAGACCTTGTTAAAAATAATATCTGTCATATGCTTGGGTTTGGTGGTCCAAAGCAAAGATTTTAGTACAACTCGAAATAAAAAAACGGATGTCTCTTAATTCAGAGCTGCAGTAGAGCGACATTCCTCTGTCTCTGTACCTGAACACTGTGAAAAAGATCAGATTTATAACCCAGGTATGAGAATAAGAGATTTCCAGTTGAACATCTTTTAAGTAGAATCTTGTTTGATAAATGTCAAACTGTCTAATGTTTTATATCTCTGCAGCCGATGAAGCTCGGGGAGCACCTCAACAGCCTGCTCCTCAACATGTGTGATGATGTTACAGTGAGTCGAATGTCGCTGCGCACGGTGCTGGACATCTGCAGCAAACACATTCGAAACTCTACTGGTGATCCTCCCTTCTCCTATATCAGAAAACTGGTCCGATTGGTGCTGGGCAGCCTATCCCAGGTAGAGCCATTCTTCTTAATCTGGGTCAATATTCTATACTTCTTGTAGTTTTGTTTTTTATCGGATAATTGTAAATTAAAGGAGTACTCACTGCTCTTTTAAAGCAGAGTAGGTTTGTTGAGTTACACAACAGATCATGAGGCTTCTGTTGATAGAAAATAGTTTCTGATTAGATCACTCTCTGGAGGAAAACTGCAACTTCTGTTTTTCTCCTTCCGTCTTTATTTTGCTTTTCCTTTTTATTTTTTTAAACCTCCGGCTCTTTGTTTTTCTTCCCCCTCTTCATCCTCTCTCAGCTGGACGGTCTGCTGACTGATAGAGAGTCTCTTCCGGAGAGGAGTAAAGAGATTCGGGAGCGTCTGAGGGGCAAAGGTTTGCCCTCAGGTAAGATGAGATGTTTTTTTTTTTTTTTATATAACAGTAGGCTGTATACTATAGCTGGGTGATGATGGTCAAAGAACTGATCCTGAATGCAGAGCAACAAACTGTGCTTGTGTGAAACTAACTGTTCAAATGTTTGGTTGTGTTTTCTTTTATGTAACATTTAGTCAAAGAAAGTTCTTTCCCTGGTTTGAAGCTCTCCATCACTCACAGCTTCACTTTTTAAGTCTGCGGCTAAGAATCGAAAGTACACGAAGAACAGCACACAGAAAACCTCGAATCAAATTTAATTCAGGAAAATATGACCAAATCTTCCCAGTGGTTGCTCAGAGAGCTCCAGCATTTTTTTTCAGCTAATGGAAAGGAAAGCGGAGTACAAACATGTCTTGGTTGTACCGATTATGTAAGCACGGCATGGCATTGATTACAGATGCATATTTTGGAATCACCAGTGAAGCTGCCTGTCTGCTGTTTGTGTTAGTGCTTTGTTTCCCTGGGTTGAGCACCAGCCAGCCCTAGGGAAAGTACATGCAAAGAGTGTTAGTAATGCGTCCGTCTTCTCAAGAAGCAGATTTCCTCTCTGCCACCCTATATTCCAGGGAATGGATTTTAAGTTTTGAATTAGAAACTTTGACTAAGTCCCAAGTTTCTTTATAGCTGCTGTTGATTTTCAGCTGCAGCACATGTTTTTGTTGGAAACCAATGAACTATTTAAAAAAAATAAAGGACATCCTGTGAAGAAATACTTCTCTTTTTAGTTTTTGGCTCAATCTACTCCTTGTGTGATTCCCTCAATTCCCAGAAGACACCCCGGTTACCCGTCTTTGTTGTAATTCCCTGTGAAGATCAAGCATATGCTTTGTAGATCACCCCACCACATGCAACCTTTTGTTTTTTTACAGCATTTAATGTCTCCCTCTGCTCCTTCATTTCTGCATCTCTTCCTCTTGTGCTGCTTGCACACGGGGGCTGTCATTGACGGCTCCTGAATATGGCTTGTCTTGAAAGTCAAACATGCACAGCTGAAAGAAAGGGGCATCTATTTTTCCATTTATAGATAGACGGAGGGGAAAAATGGGCTCAATGCCTGAAATCGTTGATGATTTCTGCACAGTAACTTCCATTGTTGGATTTTAATGATCAGGGGAAATTGGTTGTAAAGCTAAATGGACTCTGCAGAATTGTCGGTACCTCGCGAGGTCAACAGAGACATGCCATGTTTCCTAACTTTCTTCTCCTTTGGCTGTAATATGTTTACTTTACAAATTAATGAGTCTTCTGTGTCTTTAATAGTTGCTACATTTCCTTCCTTTGGCTGTTATTAGACTTCTTCTGATTACTTTTCAGTGCTTCATTCAGCAAATAACAGTAAAAGGGAAAACTTATCAGGCTTGATTAAAATATCAGTAAACAAACCATTAAAGAGGGGAGAGTAACAGGGATATAAAGTAACAACGCTGGATGTTCATATTAAACATTTTTATATTTTAAAACCTCTATCTATTGATTTGTTGTAGAAGTCCACAAATTTTTCTATAAACAGTCTGTTCTAAAAATGGCACAAGATCTTCATGAGACTTGCTGAATTGATCAAGTCATTGCATAGCCTAACTAGTTAAACATCAAAGTCTACTCCTCGCTTCAGAAGACTGGCCAATCAGAGAGAAGGGGGTTGTAGAGTTGGGGCTCTTAAAGAGGTAGCAATCAAAATGATGTGTTTCATACAGAGGCTGAAACAAGAGTTTCTAAAATGCTCTTATATGTGCATTTAATAATTTAAAGCTACTACAGGGGTCACCACTTGATACCAGTGATATAAAGCCTTGAAAAAAGCTCATTACCCCCTCTTTAATTAGATTATCAGGAATTATGTAAGAAGCATCAGGCTTGTCAATCATGATATCTTGTGCTCTACATCTCCTATTATCACAGACCAGGGAATCCGAGGACATCTTTCATGCCTACGCAATTATCTGTTTACTGTAGCTGCTTGTTTTCACCACATCTTAGAGGAGAGGGGCCATGAGAGGCCCCTGCATGTGCTTACTGTGTTGAAGCAAAGCCGGGGGAGTTAATAGATGTCAGTGCTGTTTTCACTCGTTGATGATGTTAGAAATGGATGCCAGCTTGTAGTGGCACTTATGCACAATGAAGGGCTCAGTTTTAAATCTTCATGTTAATCCTTGTTGGTCTCTGTCTCCCTTCAGATCCTCATCGCAGCATAGTGTAATCTGTGCAGTGTAGATCATGATTCTTACGTCCTGAAACCTTTGTTTCTGTTTTTCTCTCAGGGAGGAGCGCAGCCCCCAGAGTTCTTGAACGCTACCGTGCCCGGACTCAGGAGCAGACATCTCTCAACAGAGGCCTCAGCCGCTCCATGGGCTCCCTACCAATGCAGGAACTGTTAAAGGGGGATGACGGGGCGGCCCTGCAGTACCCACTACCCAACTCTGAATCCCCCACAGACCTTTACCCCAGACCACCCTCACTCCATCACCAGCTCTCCTACCCCTATCTACACCCCTTCCATCCCCAGCAGAAAGGCCGACCTGTGGAACTAGATCGGAGGTCTTTACCCTTCCACAGCGGGGACCTGGGCCCTAGCCAGGCCAGGAAGAACTGGGCTTCCTCTGTGGACTTGGCTTACATTGACCCAGAAGCTCTTCGATTCGGGGCTTTGGAGGATGCGCGGAGGGGCAGCAGTGCCATAAGCACCCACTCCATGGGCAGGCGCAAGTCCCCTTTGTCTTCTGCTCGGGAGAGGGACAGTCGCTACGCTGAGTTTTCTGGACTGAAGAGCAGGAAGCCTCATCATCACTCAGCTCTGTCTG
This sequence comes from Halichoeres trimaculatus, assembly GCF_033239565.1. Taxonomy (NCBI): domain Eukaryota; kingdom Metazoa; phylum Chordata; class Actinopteri; order Labriformes; family Labridae; genus Halichoeres; species Halichoeres trimaculatus. The sequence goes on along the minus strand of NW_027437194.1, from coordinate 16,159,276 downwards.
TCGGCTCGGGACTCCCTGGAGCTTACGACAGGATTAAAGAGAAGCAGAGGAAACTTCAGGTGCTCAGACAGGCGGTGGATGGTGAGTAAACCTGGATTTAAAATGGGTCTTTTTTGTAGTTTGATTTAATTGCTGATGATAGATTTATGGTGCAGAAAAACCTTAAAGAGTGAATGGAAAAATTAATTTCACACGTATGTTAATAAAGTTTCCGCTGAATTGAAGTTTTGCCAGACAATTCTAATGCAGCATATTACACCTGAAGAACCTCTTCTGTAGCTTTCAACTCTGAAAGCTTGTTAAACCAAATATCTGATTTCTATTGAGAAATAATCAGTTTTTCTCTCCCAGCCCACACAGTTAGAAGTTACAGTTTGAACTTATCCTTTAAGCTTCTGTACAACACTTTAAAGGCTGTGCCAAAGACGCTGACAGTTTTGTGTCATACTGTACCTGTATTTAAAGGACATCACGTTTCATGATCTTTTTCTGTGATAGCAAGGCTGATGTTTCATATATTTTCTATAATACTTTCATTTTATTAAGCAGGTTTTTGTATTGGACCTTTCATTTTGACACTTCCGATATCAAAAGATTTTTTTGACATTGTGGCTTGTGGGTGTGGTTTTCACAGGGAAAGAGATCCAACTTTGTGAAGTTATTCTCGTTATACTTCGGGATGCACTGATTCAATCCAGGTATAAGGAATGAACCCGCTAAATACTCAAAAAATATGGTCAGATATTGGTGACAAAGAGCAGATCCATAGAACAGATCTATTCAACTCAGGTTTGTGCGTTTCTTTGTTTACAGCAACCATGTGTGGTATTACATCATCAGCGTCAGAACCAAGGTTATAATAGTTAACTAAAACGAAACTAAAAATGAAAACTAAAATTCAAAATACATTGCAGTTAACTCCAATAAAAACTAAAAAAGAAAACAAAAACGATAAGTAAACCAAAACTGTATCTTGTGTTCTCAAAACTAACTGAACTTACTAAAATTATAGAGAAAATTCCCTTAGTTTTAGTTTCTGACAATGTTTATAGCCTTTGGGATTTAAATTAATCCGACACATTTTCTCAACCAATTTTAGACAGTTTTCGGCAGTTGTCAGTGCCGCACAGCACCATCATAGCGACATACTGGGACGTGCTTGTTTACTGCACTGACTGGCTGTGCGCTGTGCTGCAACAAAACGTAGAGGAGCAATGAATTAGAGCATCTGTAATAGTTTAATTGCACATGAGTCTGACTTTAATTGTTTTTAAGTCTGTCTTTCTTGTTAGAGTCCAAGTTTCTAAAGATTTAAGCTCATATTATATTGTTTTATATAGTTTTTGTATATATTATTTTTATGTAATTTAGGTTAACATTATTTTTTATACAATTTATGTTTATAGTTTAAATTTTTTTTTTGTGATGAAGGCAGCAGCCAACAGTTCAGTATCAGCATTGACTGAGCAGTGAGCACTATGTTGGACTGGAAAATAAACATTATTACAAAATATTTACTCTGACCTTTTTCAATCCTGCACCTGGTTAATAAGGTATGAAAAACTAAAACTAAACTGAAACTAAACTAAAACTAAGCCTTGTTGCAAAACTAAATATAAACTAGAATGCCTGCTCTAAAACTAATTAAAACTAAACTGTTATGGGGAAAAAAATTCAAAACTACCTAAAACTAAACTATAATGACAAATCCAAAACTATTATAACCTTGGTCACAACATGTCTGATTTACCAGGTTTCACCATTGTCTCTCTGTCATCTCAATTTACAATTAACTATCTACAGTTTCACTAAGCAGATGTTTTTGCCCAAAGAGACATACAACTTGAGCAGTTGGTGGGTACGGTGCCTTGCTCAAGGGCACATCGGCGAGCTCAGGAAATTATGCCAACACCTCTCCAGCTTTCAGCCCAATTCCCAGTCTTATTCCAGACCAGGTCTTGAACCAGGGATCCTCCGGTTACAAAGCAAAGTCCTTATGGACTGAGCTGCTGCTGCCCCATCTTCTGGCATCTTTTTATGATCTTTGCTGATCTCTCATCCAAAGAGAGCACCACCGCTACCCACGGGTGTCAGTTTGTCAGTACACAAGTTTATAAGCCAGATATTGATGGACAAGCTCAGCCAGACTGTCCCCAAGACCACTCTGTTTACAAACATAAGTTAAGTCCAAACGTGTCTATCTAATGGACATTATTGACAGTCAACAGTTGTAATCAAATTGATATCAATGGCAGCCAATGAGGTAAGGAATAGAGAATCTTAAATTGATACTGATATTGGTTTAGATCAGTATCAGAATCAGTATTGACTGATACTAAAGCCCAGGAACTTTTTTGGTATCAGGACTTAAAAAGTTGGATCAGTGCATCCCTAATTTTGACTCTCCCACCATGTATGGATTTGTTTCACGCTGTAACTTGTTGATGTGGTTTTCAGTGACTGAACCTCCAATATTTTTCACAGCTGAAGAGAGCCAACTTTGAGAAGTATTTCTTTCTAATCCATAAGATGATTCATCGTCACTTTCTCTATTGCTGCACAATACCAGGCGTCCTTCATGAGGCTATAAACTGGAATCTTAGTCACCTCCAAGTCATGGCAACCTGCCTGTTTTTCACAGCCATGGCTTCCTTCATTCTTATTCTTTCCTGACTGCTACAGATTACTCACAGCAGCCACTGGGTCACAAGTAAAGCAAAATAATGGGATTCTGACAGCAAGCCTAAGACTGGTCATTTGTCAGTATTGTGTAATGTGTGCTGCTTGTATTTTGTCAGAAAGTGTCATGAATGAGCTTTTTGGTTTAGAAGTATTTAATCAAGGAAAAGAGTGAAGTGGCCAGAATTAAAAACCGGAAACAGGCAGAATTAACCAGCTTAGTGTGCTGCCGGGACAATGAGGGAAAAGTGAGAGAATTATTGCAAGTAGAGACCAGACATGAGACAAATCACACTGTGGCGAAATGAAATTATGAGGCGATAAAAGAGGTGCACAGGGAGCCGTTAGCCGCTCTGAAAATGTGACAGCCCTGTGATGACATGAGCAGACGGACGCACGGGTTGTGTACCCTGTGACGACTATGTGGGGCGAAACCTGGCTGCTTTGCTGGCTTGAATGAAGTCTCATTGGTGGTGGCTGTGCGGCAGTGTTTAGACAGAACGTATGAGTCACTGGTGTAGAGGTTTCCAAATGGCTGATTCTAATTACAGGCTAGCTTAATTCTAGCCTGCTGCTAACTGTCATACATGCTGCGCAGCCAAAACGTGTACTCTTATTTCTAACACGGCTGTAAACACAGATCCAAGCATACAGTCGTGCACAGAGATGCAAAAACAGTCTTTACATAATCACATACTAAGACGGAGAACACACAACATAACTGTGTAACACCTTAGCGATCATTCCCAAGAGCTTTAGGTTTCCTTTAAGAGCTTAACACATTCTTGGTTAAGTCTTTAAAGGTAGACGTGTTTTGTGCTCAGAGTCACAAGTAGCTGTATGGATCTTTCAGCCACGTGGAGGAGCATGATTGGCTTCATATTACAAACCTCTGTCTTTACCTCTTCTTCCATTCCTCTGTCCGACCTCCAACCTTCAGCCTCCCGCTGTTTGGCAGCTATTTTTAATGCTGACCAAGCCACCAACCAAAAGCATTCTTCTCTTCTCAAATGTGGCTTTTTGTCCCAAGCAAGTCCTGCCTCTCTGTGGCTCCCTCAGTTTCAATATGCTCGCTTTATTTATGGTTTGTGCTGTTCAGAAAGAGGATTATCTTTGTGTACCTTTGTCACTTGACACTAAGAATCTCCACTCCCATCAAAAGTGACTAAGGTTGACGACCAAGGCTGAGCCAGAGTATTTCTGTCTCCCATCCCAGAGCTATTTGGCTGCGCCATGAATGGGGCTTAATTGGGCGCAGACCATTTGCAGGGCCTCGTGGATGTATTACTTGGCAGAAACCTCCTTCTCTTTCTTTCCCTCTTACTTTTTTTCTGTTCTTTCCTGCAGGAAAGTGATGGCGCAGCAGTGGTCAGTGCTCTCAGGTTTCACCCAGTTACACACTGCTCTTTTTTTCCACCTTCTGCGTGTGTGTGTACATTTTGCAAATCATGTTCAACTGAATTAGATTCGCGTAACTAAACATAGTGAGTGTGCATGCCTGTGTGTGCATGGGCATGTTTGTACCTGGTGTCCCAAACAATACCCCCATCTTCTCTCCCTCCTAACTTGTTGTTGCCAAGGTGCTTCAATCAGGAGAAACTTTTCCTCACGGACCTAGAGGCTGTAATTGGAGTCATGCATAGCGGATAAGGGAATTCCAAACATTATTGGACCTTTCCAGCACTTGGCGGCAGGTCATGTGGCTTTGGACCGGGATCGGACAACAACACCGAACCCTGCAGCAACCAGGGAGGGAATGTTGGTGATTCAAGAACTATCCCCCCTTTCTTCTTCTCATTAGATCACATTTTGCTTTGTTGACTCCAAAAGCTGCAGAGGAAAAGATTATTGTACAGCTTTTGACGATTACGTCTATTCTGATCCTTTTTAATCAACTGCCTGACTCGGTTCCAGGAAGCACTGTAAAGGTTCACAAGAACTCTAGGAATTTTACAAAAAAGAAAAAAATCCATCAGTGGATGGTTTTTCTGTGCCTGCAATTTCTCAAATCAGTGCTAAATGTTGTTTTACTGACTCATGCTGACTTAGAAAGGGAGGGAACTTGACATTTTCTGTAACTATTATTCCTTCCTGTCGACGCTTTCTTCTGTCTCACTGGGACCACCAGATGTGAAATAACCTCAGAGGCTGGGTTTGTGTCTCTTCTCAGCTTGAAAGGCTGTGGCCTATGAAGGCGATTTGTGTGCTTGCAAGAACGTCATGTGGAGGTGTCAGAGATGCCGGATCTTTGGGGAAACAAGGGAAGAGTAGAAACAGGGTGAAAAGATAGGTAAAGGAAGGAAATGAGACTCCTCTGTGTATATAAAAATAAAACAGACAGTTTTTGTGTGAAAATAAGAAAAAAAATACTCGTGCAACAGAGTGGAGGTAGAGTCTTGAACTGTAATTAAACTCAATCTTATGCGCTTCCTCACATATTTATTTAATTTTATCCCATACATGCTGACAAAGGCTGGAATCCTCCTCTTCTTTTCTTACACTCATGTCTTGTGAATCTGTGAGTACGTGAGTGCATACCAGCTGCTTACAATAGCACGATTGTGTTGGAAGAGGGAGGGATTAAGAGAATCATCCCATTCACTCATCCCTTTATGAGATCTTTTGTCTTCATCTGTTTAGTAACATCTTATACTTCCTGGCAAATGGACTATATGAGCCAGAGGGTGGGGAGCACAGAGGAGGAACTTTATGTTACACTTTTATCTGATCAGGGCCTCAGGCAAACCCTCAAACTCCCACAGTAGTTTAGTGAGCATTCATGTTAAACGAAAGTTATCAGTGTTAATTTTTCTATTCAGCTGTGACTAAATGATCTCAGGGCAACTGAGAAAGAACAAAACCTCTGTATCTCACGGTTTGTACATTCTGCTATTTCAAGGTTGCACATTTAAACTTCTTTTATTTGTTATCTTAGATTTTATTTAGATTTATTCACAATTATCAGGTCTTAAGTCTGCTGAAGTCACATCATGATCCATATTTGCAAGATCCGAAAATGCAAACTTTTGCTGAGGTAAGGAAAACGAAGGCCCTGTGAGGTCTTTTAAGGGATCTTTAAATAATATGATTTTTATATATTTGCCTGTCGGGATGGATACCGAATTAGGTACTTTTATAGGTACCGACCGAATTCAGTCAAAAGTACCAGGAACCAATTCACATAAAATCGATTGGTACCATGTTTAGGTACCTAAACGCATCCTTGTGATTGTGAGGGAGTGGAAGAGTAGGCGATTTTCCATGCTGGACATGAATACAGCATTGCAAGGTTATAAATATTGAAGAATTGATATGTTAAATTGAGAAAAAAAAAAAAAATTTTATCAAACAATTTGACATTTTTACCACATTAACACAAAAAAGTACCGAAATTTGGTACTGTTGAGTACCAATACCGATTACATGCCATTGGTACCGTATCATTTCAAATGTGAAAGGTGACCATTCCTATTTGCCTGTTAATAGTCCATGATTTAAAGTGGGATTATAAACACCAAAATCTCTAAAAGCTATTTCTCAGAGTTCATTGTTGGGCTTGGATTTTCCCAAGAGCATGAGAATCCATTTACGGCAGAGAAGGTTACATGAGCTCTGCTTGGTGAGGTTGGAGTTGGTAGATAAGCACTGGCATGACATAACCAGAATTCGCCAACGTTACACATTACAGCCAGCTTCAAAAGTACAGTAAGTATATTACCTTGTTGCTTTGCATCCTATAAGATGTTGTCTTGAACAATAGTTTTAAAAAGAAGGTTAAAAAAACACAACAGATTCTGGCCACAGGTGTCCCTACAATCAACACCAAACACCACTCAGAGACTATAGTTAGCTTTTTATAGAGACTAGGATAACTAAACTCTAACTGACTTTTTCTAAACATCGTCACACAGATTTGTTTCCCAAGATGACCACTTTAATCTGTACCCAAGTTGTTAGCTACAGTTGAAAACCTTTTTTGTTTTTCAAAGAGATAAATAAATTGTTGTCACAATTCAGCAGTAAGTTTCAGACTACTCATGGAGACCAGAACACTTCTGTTGCCAGGTTGAACATTTTCCTCACATTTTCATCCAATGTGACTTTAAGAAAACTTTTTTGACTAACCATTCTCACCAGCTGTCTTACTTCTGAGTATCATTCCAGTCTTTCGCTGGAACCCCTTGCTTTTTTCACTTGTGATGCGTCCTCACAAAGATGAGTCTGTTCCTCTGTGAAACTCATCTGAACTAAACCCTGAGCAATGACTGGAGAATGTAACTCATTCAAACTATGCAGCTGATACTGAAGAGCAAGACTTTCAAGTTCTGAGCAGCAAGCAGCCAAACACATGACACATCAGGCTTGGGCTTAGACTGTTTCAGCTTTTGTTTATGTTGTTTTCCTGTACCACCTAAGATTCAACTTTTAATTGAGACTATGAAGAATTGGCAAGAGAGAAGCAAATATTTGTGGTGTGCTGGTTTGTTCTTACTTTGGTTGTACAGATTACACCCTGAACACATGGCTCTCCAGCCTGTCAGGAGGCATGCCTGGGTACACTTACGTTACATATGTCTTTCATTTTGAGTGTTTACCAACAGCATGACTAATACCTGCTTTGTGTTACCCGGTCTACTGGTTTGTGGTGACATTTGGTCTGGGTAGGATTTGAAGAGAGTCCTGTAAAGAAGAAACACTTGTCATCCGACCTGCTCTCTAAAAAAGATGAAAGAACATTTGAGTTTTGTAAAAGGAGGAAACTACTTGACTTGAGCATTCCTCACAAACAGCATCTTAACCACCATTTTTGGGTTGCCTCATGTGCATGAAGAATTTGATTTTCTCCGTTTGTCGTCTCACATAAAACAACATCCTGTTTCACTGTGCTGCATGGCTCCTGTTATGTTATTAAGAAAAAGTGGGCTGATGGTCTTTCTCTTCCCCAGACCCAGTCCACACTCATCAGAGGTACCACAGTGACTACAGCTCGTCAAGCGAAAGCCCATCAGTGACTTCCTCTGACCCAGAATACAGACAAGGTAATGATGATATAATGATATGACCCCCAGCTTTTAGCTTACAGTGTTTTATTGTGGCAGTGAAATTTACGCATTTTCTGTCAAGTGGACAAAAAAAAAGTTTATCCGGTAACTTCTCACAAAACTAAATTTGGACTGTGCATAGGCTACTTAAATGCTGGATAAGAATTAGTTGGGGCTAAAAAAGTTGTTAAAAACATCCTTAAAAGCAATCCTGAAAAAATTCAGATCCTGATCCTGCCATTAAAAAATTTAGGCATATTATTCCCATACTGCCCCCTAATGGAGAACAGTTTCTTTAATAAGAAGCAGAGTTTGTTGGTGTTTAAACAACAGGTAGCGCTGCAGAAAACTGACAACTTATCATCTGGTATTGAGACAACTGGGGGAGAGATGAGGTTTGATTTCATGAGTCTTTAATGATGGCGCAAGGATGTTTGACCACACTTAGCGATGAGAAATCACTTGAAGAAATATTCACTAATAGAGCTTTCATGACATTGTTTTTTTTTCACAGTTTATAAATATGTCAGCAAGAGCTTGCTGGTCCTTGAGCACTTCTATAAAATCAAGTTTGGCCCTCTTTGAAAAAGTTTGAACCAGGCCTGGGACGATAGTCAATAAATCAATTACTCATATGATAAATAACATGAGCTCACTAATTTTGCTGGCCTCAGTGTACATGCACATGGGTGTTTGTTTTCCTCATCTTTCACCTCCAAACAAGCTGGATAATAACAACAATAATAATAATATATTTTTTTCAAGACACCGAAGGACGCTGTACAAAACCTTAACAAAAGTTTAAAAAGAAAAATGTATATATATAAAGTTTAAAACAATTGATTTAAAAGATATGATGGATAACAGATTTAGTAGGCAAGGCGGAAAAGATGAGTTTTGGATTTTAAAATATTCAATGAGCCAATGTCACGAATCTGGTGGGAGGGAGATCCAGAGACTGGGAGCAGGGGCGCAGAGGGTTCATTCTGTGCATCGTTCTCAGCATCTGAGCACGTTTTTTGTACTAATAGCCATGAGAAATACAATTTTATTGCATTTTAAAGGGTTTACTGCATTGTTATGATGTATTATTTTATACTAAAAGTTAGTTTGGTCTCAAAATAATATTGTCAATTATACCATTTATCACCAATAACCGTGGGACACTGTATCGTCCAGCAAATTTTATTAGCGGCCCACGCCCAATTTGGACACCCCTGCTTTATGGTTTACTGTGTGTCAGCTTTTCCATAAGTGCAGAGTTTCAGTAACAGGAGGAAGGTGTACACTCAGATAAATTACTTATCTTGGCACATGCAGCTGAGGTATAATCAAAAAGACCCTTCCCATCACACCTTAATCTCAATACAAATTTTCTAAAAACAGGTTAATTAACACACCAAAGCATGAATAAAGTTAGAAAGTAAGACTGTTTTTTTCTTAATTTTTGGCTTTCAGCAGATATTAATAGTACAGTTTGTACTACAGGTGACTCAACAAAACACTGGGACTATATGCTTTTCATTTTTCTGTTCCAGCTGCTTTTCTTATTTGTCTACTGAAGAGCTGATTTACACCTGGAACAACGAGCGCTCAAACTCAGCTTCCCTGCTGATAAACTGCCAAGCAACATGGGAAACTTTTTTTCTAGGCAGAAATAGCAAAGATCCACTCACTGCTCTAAATTAGAAAGTTCCTTAAGCTGTTTCCAGGTAACCACCACGTCAGTGTCTCTCAGCTACGCTCCAGGTGCGGGTGATAAAATTAGGTCATGTTCTTTGCTATGAAAGATTGCACAAGGCAACATACCTTCACAGACAGTCCTGAAGTAATGTGGGAAACTGGCTGGGCTACAGTTTCAGGTGGTGAACAAATCTAAGGAAAAAACTAATCAGCTCAGTTTTAAGGTTTCAGGATTAAGTAACAGAAATACTTTTGAGCCACGTCTGACCGTCTGCCACATGTGTTTTAGTTTTCAGAATGACTTAAATTGATTGAGATTATATTCTCAAACTTTTCACAACCGTTGAGTTAGAGCAAGGGTCAAACGCAGAACACCCAGACTCCATTTCACACTCTTCCGAATCCTTTGAGTCTGACAGTGAGCTCAGACAGCTGTAGGGAGTTTTTGCTGCACTAGAGGAAACCAGCCAGTTTTATTTGGAAAAAGGCTGACACATATCAAACATGTTCCAAAAGGAATTTCTGCCTTAATTACTTCCAAGTTAAATGCAAAATAAATCACAACTACGGTTTGGAAACTGTTCAAAGTAGAGTTTGACACACTTTGTAATCTTTTGTCCACAATTTCAACCCTCTCCAACAAATCTCTAAAGCTGTGTGTTGGTTTGACCTGGTTTAACCGTCTCATAACTCTTCCCACGGCTTCGACACATGCTCATGCATGTACATTTGCACTGGCGTGGGTGTCTTCTTCAGGAGGTTTTGATTGTTTTCATACGACACCAAAATCTAGTCCTGTGTGTTCCTTTGCCAATAATCTCATATTTTCTCACAGTGAAGAAACCAGGTGATGTGAGGAGATATGGATCCCAGCTGGCGCTTTCCACCGAACATGATGCGCTGTCATTGACGAGTCACAACGCACACAGACTCAGGTAACACACACATAATTTAATTAGGGAAATTACCTCTGTGACAGTTATTCCAGGATGCAATATAGGAAATGTGTACAGAGCAGTTGTGTGTTATTGCACAAGGGTTTGGTTAAATTCATGCGCTTTGCAGAACACTAAAGCTTCTGTCCCTTTTTTTACTCCTCTGGACCACACACACACAGCTGGTGTGGCACAGCAGGGTCAGCCCCATGCTTCCCTAGTGAGGTCATCTAACGTGACATCCACATTCAGCAATCTCCATCTCTCTAATCTCTGGCATTACGGAGAACTGGCTGCTGCTGTTGCAGAATAACCATGTTTTCTTTTAGCTCTGTCTCATTTCACAGAGCATCTGCTTCCCCCTGATGCTCAGAGAAAACACATCTTATCTTTTATGTGTGAAAATGTGCATTTAAAAAAGGCATCCTGTTTGAAACAAAATTCTCGTCCTTATCTATTTTAATCTTCTCCTTGTAGGCAGTATGAGGGAGCAGCTGATGATGGCCTGGTCGGAGCAGAGCTGCTCCTCCAGAAGCAGGAGGAGGAGGTGCTGCGGCTCCAGGCCAACCTGGTCAACAGGCTGTCCAGAGCTAACCTTTACCCCACCGACGAGCCCTTGGCACCACCTCGCACTTCCTTGCTTGATCTCCGGGACCCTTACAACTCTTCTGTTCCATTTCGCAAACCCAAGGTTGTTATTTGGGTCTTATTTTCTGTTTACATTAAACCTCATTAATCAAAAAAGAGCGCCCAACCAGGCACAAACACTCAATCTCCAAACCCCCTTTATTCTTTAAGTCTCTGTTTGCACAGTATTTGATGACGAGTATATTATTTTATCCTGCACGACCTCATCTGCAAGTTGATTTTTGACACTGTGCTCACTGGATGTTCTGTAGACTCAAAATTGCTGACTGGAATACATAATTGATGGTGATTACAAATGTATGGGATTGTGGGACTTGTGGGATTTTTTGAGGGTATGGAGTGATTTATGACATTATCACAAACTGAATACGTGTTAACACAAGTGGTAAACATGGCAGCAAATGCGCTGATGCTGGCAGTAAACTATAAACACGGTACATCAATTATACAAGTAGGGGAATTATACTGTTAGAGGCGTTCACTGCAGTGTGTTCATGGTCAATTTTTGATTTATATAAATCTGGATTTGAGGGTTACAAGTTTGTAAGAAAAATAAAACATCTCAGAGCAAAAGAATCTTGCTCTTCTACGTCTTATGAAACATGATTTCCACAAGAGAACAAACAAGGAAGTGTCCAACACCTTAAAAAGTCCCACGACACGTTCTTAGTCCCAATCTCAAGTTTTAAGATATATTGTTTATCTATATTTGTTGCATGCAACAATTAGATTAGTCTGGAGATAATCCTCTGGGATTATCAGTTACAAATGAAGATTTTCTCATTAACACACTCCTTATCTTCTTACCACGGCAGAATTTCCATGGGCCTGAGTTTGTGAAGATGGCCAGTGAGCCCCCTGTTGCCTTATCTGTCCCCTCATCAATCATGGTAAAGCGCTGAAATAGTGTGATTCATTGTATTCAAACACTGCTTCATCATTAAACTGTCAAACTCTTTTCTTCCCAGAAACGTGGGAAGGTGGAGGAGGTGCTGAGGAAAGTAGGTGTGGTGCTGCTGAACAGCCAAAAGCTGGAGCTGAGCTGTGACATAAAGGCAGTGTGTAAAGACGTTCTCGATATGGTGGTTGCCCACATCGGGCTTGTGGAGCACCATCTCTTCAGCCTTGCATACCTCAAAGGTAGGATATGGTCCTCCTGTGTGTGTTTGTAGTTTGTTAGGGACATGTAGAGCAACTTCTAGATGGAACTTCCCTCCTTTTAAATGCAAGGCATAAAATATTTGTCAAGCTAAGATGAGAATCAGTGTGCATGGAGGTTAATGATATTTCCATCTAAACTCATTTTCTACACCTACGCTCTCATTAAAGATGCAAAGCCCATGTGTCCACAAGCAGACAGACATTACTGATGAATCCCCCTCACACTCTGCCACCTCTCTCCCCTCCTCAAAACAATATTACACACAGATAATGAGTTTTTCTTCGTTGATCCGGATGCCAAACTCACCAAAGTTGCTCCCGAGGGATGGAAGGAGGACCCTAAAAAGAAGAAACTGGACATCCCCTTTAATCTGTTTTTACGCATCAAATTCTTCCTGGATGACGTCAGCCTCATACAGTAAGACACTGATCTGAACTGATGCAGAATGATTTTTATCGTGCTGTGCTGTAGGTGCATCAGTTGTGTTATGTCAGTTCAGTGCTGGAAGCTAGTTTCCCAAACAGCTGATTCAGAGAGGAGAGATTTTTTCAAACTGATTTGTTTTCATGGCCAAACATGAAAGTGTGGGCTGTGTTACACCATCTCTGAGAAAGATCACAAATTCAGTTTGTTATACATGCCTCAGGAAACTACTGGAAAAACTACCAGTAGAATATTAAGTACATTAGAATTTATCAGGACTGACGATTGGCCGTGTAGGATCTCCGAAGCATAAGTATCAGTATAAGCCTTGATTTTGAGGACATCTACAAACAAATATTAACAGTTCTTTGTTTTGTTTTTTGTTTTTTTCTAACAGGCATGCTATGACCAAACATCAGTACTACCTACAGCTAAGGAAGGACATATTGGAGGAGAGGGTGCGATGTGACACAGAAAATGCCATGCTGCTCTCTTCACTGGCGCTGCAAGCTGAATTCAGCAACTACCAACCTGAGGTATCAGCTTGTTTTGACACAGATACAACCAAAGCCCACTGTTAATCTTCCCTGCCTCGTTAAACTTTAATATCTTTGATTTTATTGCATATGTCAAATGAGAAACTCCCAAAGAAACACATGAGTCTGAAAATTAACACTTTTAACATCTGCACCCCAGCTCCATGGGAAGACTTATTTCAGACTGGAGCACTACCTGCCGGCCTCAGTCCTGGATAAGGTGAACCAGATGACTATCAAAGAGGAGCTGCCCAAACTTCACAGCAACTATTATGGAGCCTCTGACACTGAGGCAGAGTTCGAGTTTCTCAAGGTAAACATAGATGCAACAAAAACCTTTCTCATCTTGCTATACTTCTTTTTTTTTTAAATGCAGTTTAAGCAAAAGCCTTTCTTTCCTTTATTTATTTATTTATTGTCTTTTTTTTTAAGTTAAACTGTTTATTTATGGCCTATCTGTGAGGACAGAAACATTACACTAATCTCATGGAGGGTAAGCTAAAAAAGAGAGGCCTTGTCTGGGTAAAGACGACGACAAACAAACGCATATGTTGCTGTGACTTGGCTTCATAGAATAAGATGGAAATGTGGAAACGCTAATATAGCCACTATTCATTTGTTATAATATAAACAGATCATGTTAAATCTGTAAAAATCATTTCATCAAGTGTAAATTTGTCATGAAAGATCTCTTCTCTACATAGTAAGATCAATTTTCCGTTACAATCTGCTTTAAAACACAATTCTCTTCTCTGTCTTCAACACATAAAAATGAAACTGTAAGTGTCTTTCTGTTTTGCTTTCAAGGTGAGCCAGAGGCTGACAGAGTACGGTGTCCATTTCCACCGTGTGCTTCCTGAGAAAAGGTCCCAGACTGGCATAATGATGGGTGTCTTCTCCAAGGGGGTGCTCATCTTTGAAGTCCTTAACGGAAATCGCACCGCGGTGCTAAGGTTCCCCTGGAGGGAGACAAAGAAGATTTCCTTTGCGGTACGTCCTTTATTAATTCATTCACTCTAACTGAGCCCCTTCACTCCACACTGTAACTTATTTATTTCACTCCTCATCCTGCAGAAGAAGAAGATTTGCCTTCAGAACACCTCAGACGGGATCAAGCACCAGTTTCAGACAGACAGCAACAAGACGTGTCAGTATCTGCTGCAGCTCTGCTCTGATCAGCACAAGTTCCACCTGCAGATGAAGGCACGCCAAAACAACCAGGAGCTGCAGGAACTAGGTAGGAGAAAGACAGAGAGGTGGGGTTCATGCAAACAGACGTCAGTGTTTGGACAACAGGATGTCAATATATTTCACCAAGTGGACACTCTACTTACTAAGACATCCTGCAACTGTCAACACCAGCTAACTACTCTGTTTGAAGTTGACTTAAGCTCTGTGGAAGTTCCCATTTATTTATTTTCCTTGTTGCTATATTTATTTTATTTATATTTATAAATGAACAAACATGTCAGAACTAATAAACAGTTTTCGTTATTTTGTTTTCTAGAGAACAGCCCTCTGAGCAACTTGCAGTATCCCATAGACCCTCACAGCAGAGACTCAGTGGCCAGAGCAGTGAGCTCAGGCAGCCTGGGCCCCCGCTTATCCACTCGCTCCAACCCAGACCACCTGAAGCGGATCTCCTACTCAGAAGTGGCCCTCAACAAGGCCCCATCAGGCCCTATACTGGTCCAAGATGAGCTTCGTTTTCCAGGTTTCCATCCAGCCGCCTCCACCGCCCTTTCCAACCCGCTGACGATGAGCCGCTCACACCACAACCTCGCACAGGAGTCTCTGGAGCATCGAGCGCCTGAGTCTTACCAGCTAAATGTCAGGATGAGTCAGCCACCAGCAAACCAAATGGCCTCTCACATGCAGCAGCACAGAACTGGATCAGATACAGACTCTCTCAATACACAACAGGACAAGTGAGTGTAACAGAGTGAAATGTGCAAAAACCAGATTACCCTTAAATATGTCACAGTCTGTGTTGTCGGTTGCTTTTTTTAATCACTGCACCGTCCATGAAACTCAACAGCGACTCTAATGCCTAATGAAATCTGTCACCCTCTTTCAAGCCTTATTTCAAACACAGCTGAGGAAATGACATCTTGTGTTTATTAGTTTTCTCTCTGTAAAGTTTCCAGACTCACTTTAAGACGCTCTTATGTTACTAAGGCAGAGCTGCAGTCCCTGTAGCGAGTCCCCTGTAACACCACTGAGACACAGAGCACTCAACCTCCACCTCCACTCTCTAATTAATCCTCTGGGGGACTGGGTGTGTGGGTGCATGTGGGCCTTTGTGTCTGTGTTTTTGTTTATGTGTGATTATGCCCACTGGTGTGTGCTTTTAAAAAGCCACAAACTCTATTTTTGTATAAATTGCTCCCTCTGCCAGAAGATATGAGTAAGACTATAAAGATATAAATCATGCTGAGTGAAAAAGGTTGTCTTATTATGGCTTTGCTCTTCTTCTTAGATCATTCGGCACGGTGCCCCACAGCAGTCCAGCCTGGAGTCGCAGCGTGTCCAAGAAGGAGTCAGACTCTTCCTCCTTAGAGGACAGTGGGCAGGCTTATGTTGTGGGTAAGGATGCTGATGCTGGGAAGGATGAAGTGTCTGAGCTCTGTAACTTTTAGTTGATAATCTAAATAAAACAAATGAATTAAAGTCTAACAGTCAAATATTAGTGTTCTTTTAAAGGCCACTTTTATTTACAACTGAATTACTTTCAAAGTAAGAGAAACTTAAAGGTTTGACAAAAGGGTGGCTAGCCAACATTGTACAATAAAAACTGGTTTTCTTCATAACTTCTCATATTTAACATGTTACTCTCATTTCATTATACAATTTACTTATTTATCATGTATCAAGAAGTTTCTGCTCTTTAACTTTTAGTATTTTTTAGGGATGCATGAATCCAGTCCTGTTGTCAGGAATGATTCTGATACAGACTCAAACATTTAGATCAGATGTCTGTGATAAAGGGACAATCCATAGTGTAGATCTATTCAGATCCACTCAGTTGTTCCTCTGTGTGTTCTATGGTGTACACACACTATATCATTAGGTCTGTGCATTTTAATTTAGCAGAGTTAATATATCATGAAGGAAGGTAACTGCAGCAGCTCAGCAGTTTTGAGGTATTTCACGTTTCTTTTACCAACGACTCTGACAGCAACTGTTAAACTGTAAATCCTACTGGAGATTTTCTCTCCATACATTTACACATTTATAATCACTTAATAAAAAGTCAGTTTAGATTTATTTTATTCCATTTTGGCTCACAAAGTTAGAATTAGAAGTTGCAAAGACATAATTTACAGTCACATCTTCATCTTAAGAAATAGAGGTTGTTAAATTAAAACTGATATCAGTATTGGTCAGTACGAAGGCCCAAGTATCAGTATTAGTATTGGGACTTAAAATGGCAGATTGGTGCATTCCTAATAAAATATCTTCAGTTTAACTTTAAACTATTGTTTTAATTTCTTTTGAGAATACTCATTTTCTTTAGCCACTCATACATCACACTGCCAACAGCACCATAACAAAGTTCCTCCATCCTCATGCCTCTTTAATGTGTCCTGAACTCCACACTAGCGTAATATCGGTATCCTATTAAGTCATTATAATATGCATTTTGCTCAGCTGTTTGAGAAGCTTGTGAACATGTAGAGCTCCTCATACACATGCTCAGATATTATTTACTTATTTACTAACTATTGCTTGGATATTATTAGATATTAGACATTAGTCTAGCCATAACAGCCACGCTGAGCTTTTGTGTCTGTTTCCTAGGTGTCAGTATGCACAGTTCCTCTGAAACGCCTTCAACCCCAGCCTCAGTCAATGGTATGTTTCTTTCTCTAAATATTTGAAATAAAGGGTTCTGTCAACTGTATGTGCAGTGTATTGTCAAAGAACAGAAGATAAATTCTCAGTTTACATCAATCCTAATTATCATCTGGAATCCTTTGTACCATATGCTGAATGATGAACAGTCAAGCATGAAGATAAAAACAATCTGTGTTCCAAATCGGCCTTATATAATGCAGAAATGAGTCTTTGTCCTCTCTGCACTGCAGCCTGTCTGTGAAACTGGCCTCGGTCCCAACATTTAATAGCTTCATGCTTTGCACTGAACTCGTGACCTTTCTTTTCATCCGAGCTTAACCCTTCTTTATCTCAAGTAGGGGCCCTTAAGCAACAAATGCCTGCGTGGGCTGATTTATAGTAACAATGGAGATAAATGCATTCAGGCTGGCTTGATTAATGTACAAGTTGAAAAAGAAATACTGGGATATGCAACAGTTAGAAATGAAATCCTACATCTTTGTGTTGCAGATTCACTCATTAAGAAGCTCAGTGCCTTACCGTCTCCAGAGAGAGAAATCACAACTGTTCACCTGAAGAAAGATGTGAAGTACGGCCTTGGTGAGTGTTTTTCCTCTTCACTCAGTCTTCTTTTGCCATTTCTCAGCTGTCACAGTTGACAGCAGTTATAAATTGTGTAATTTTTCTAACATTTGTTTGTGTCTTTGTGTTTCCTCCAGGGTTCCAGGTTGTTGGAGGAGAAAACTCTGGTCGTATGGATCTCGGCACCATCGTTAGCTCTGTCACTCCTGGAGGCCCAGCTGATGTCAGTGGCTGCCTCAAACCTGGTAGGACATCACTCTTCTTTACTCTTCTTTCCTTCGATGCTATGTTTTTATCAAAATATATGAAAGAAGTTGTAAGTTTGTCATGTTTGTAACTTTTTGTCCTATTGCAGGTGACCGTCTGATCTCAGTAAATGATGTGAACCTCTATGGCCTGTCACATGCCACCACAGTTGATTTCCTCCAAAATGCTCCTGATGAAGTGAATCTGGTTGTGTCCCGGCCTAAGGAGAGACTCTACAAAGGTAAAGGCAGGATAACCTGTCTGTATTTTAGTTTTTTTTCTTCTGTATCACACTTGATTGTCTTAAAATACTTTCCTCTTCTTTTTTTGACAGAATCCCCCTCAGGCTATGCCCCCTACTCTTCTTCAGCAGCCCTTAACTCCACACAGAGACGAGATCCTGGCTTTGATAGCTCAGAAGAGAAGGCAGGAACCACAAGCCCTGTCCCTCCTCTACAAAGTGTTGGCACACCATCATCCTCCTCATCCCCAGTCCACCACCTCATCGTCTTCACTCCACAGGATCCTGGTACCAGGATGAGCAATGCTACTAAAATCAGCAAACCTCCTCCAGCTCCAGCTCCAGTTGTTGATCTTCATCAGTGTCTTGAAAGAGCTAAAAGTGGTCCCGCTGCTGCACCCAGAACAGAAGCTAGCAGTGCCAGTTCGGATCTGATGCCTCCAGCTCTGCCACCCAAAACCAGAAAACCTAAAGTGTCTGAAGTTCCTAAAGTTTCCGAGCATTCGGACTGGGGGGATTCAGACATGGACGAGGAGACTTATTCAAGTCAAGAGAAACTCATGGTAAAAAAGGTGCGGTCTTAGTGTCTTTGTATGTTTGCTTTTTAACATCCTATGATATTAAAGCTTCTTCACTCAGAAGATTTAGGAATCAAACCACAAAAGCAAATTTCTTTTCTCCTGATGGAGCAAAAAAAAAAATCAACTTGAGTTAACGAGAGAACTTCAACCATAGCACGTCAGGAGCCTTGCACAACTAACTGCCTCCTGTATATAACCTTTGCCTATCATTGCATATACAATGTCAATGAAGGCCAGTTTGTTACCTTTAAACAGCATGCTCTTCTCAGCGTAACAAAGACCAGCTTCCTCACCCTCCCTTAGTCTCTTTTTTCTCTTTCTGCATGTTCCAGCTTGTGATAATTCAACTTAATACCCTGTTCTCTGTTTGCAGGAATACATCATGGAAAATTTAAACGGTAATGCCCCAGGGGTCAATAGTCTCCGTCCAGGAGAACTATTTGACGTTGAGCTGTCCAAAAAGGACAGCAGCCTGGGCATAAGTGTCACGGTACTGTTCGGCAAGGTTTTCACCCTCTCTTTGTTTTGCCCCCTTTCCCCCCCTCATCTCATCAGTGTTGTTTGTTTGTATTCATGTGGCTTGGGTTGGTTTGCTTTCTTCACGCTGCATGCTGTCACATCTGGAGGCTCTTGCTTTATCTTTTTGACACGCTCACCTTTTCAGTCAAATAATGTGGTTAGTGAGGAGTCTAAACTTGACCAGGGTTTCCTACATTTGCTGTGGACTACAGAGTGACTCACTCGAGTGCCACTAAACATTTCTCTCTTTTATTAACATCAAATAACTCACTCAACTGTAAGTCTGAAACCAGAGGCTCTGTCACTTCAAGAGCTCAGAATAATCAGTGATTTAGTGTTTTCATGTGTGAGCAAGACAAAACTTCACAATAAACTCATTATCATGATCATCATCACCAAATGGAAACCAAACAGATTTTCACTTGTCTCTGATTATTTAGATAGTCCCTTTGTGTTTAACATCACAGTGTTCTGATTCACTGTCGACAGATTCATCATTGTGATTTGATAAATGTTTTGTCCAACTTGTACTTGGAATAATGAGAAAGATCAACCACAGCTGAGCTGAGAGACAGGGCTTGATATACACCCCTCTGATCAGCTTTGGTTGATATTTTCACTTCAGGTACCACAGTGTTGGTATTTTGCACCTACAGTTTAGACAAAGCATTTATACCAAATGGGAAAAAGAATTCCCCTCCTGCCATCAAACCCCCATTGAAAAATCTTCATCAGCTGTATCCTCATCAGCTGCTGAGACCTAAAGGTGTTCTCTTTTCTTAGGGTGGAGTCAACACGACTGTTCGGCATGGAGGAATCTACGTCAAAGCCATCATCCCCAAAGGAGCAGCTGAGCTGGATGGGAGGATACAGAAAGGTGAGAAGTGTTACATTTAGACAGAGTAGTACATAAACTCATGGTCATGTTCATCTGTTTTCATTCTTTAAATCTGTCTCGTGCTCAGGTGATCGTGTCGTAGCTGTAAACGGGAAAAGTCTGGATGGAGCGACACATCAGCAAGCAGTGGAGGCTCTTCGGGACACTGGGCAGGTGAGGAAAGTCGTTTTGCTGCTGAGCTGTTAAAATGCTTTCTACTCGTCCACACAAATCAAATCAATTTCTCTCCCTCAGACTGTGCACTTGCTGCTGGAGAAAGGCCATCCGCCGGCAGACAGTATCCACGCTCCCCTCACACCTCAGCGCACGCCACCAGGTTCCACCGGCACTGAGAGAGACCAGATCCACAACAGCGAGCACCAGCTTGGGGTCAAAGAGAAACCAGAGTACAGCTTTATTACAGAAGGTGAGATGTGAGGAGAGTAAAGGCTTCCTGGGTTGTCAGATTATTGAATCTGACAACCCTGTGAGGACTTTTTCAATGATCCAAAATGTGATTTTCTGCGCAAATCAAATGGGTAATTCTGGACGCTATTTCTTAGTATTCCTGGTTTCATTGAAAAGACAAATGAATGCACAAAGGGATGCACAATATTGGATTTTTGCCGATATCCGATATGCCGATATATCGAAACCCCTTTTGGCCGATACTGATACCGATAATCACAAGTTTGTTTGTTTTTTTCACTGTAAAGAAAGCTAAGTCTATCCTGTACTGGCATTTATATGTTACTCTTATTGTGACGGTCTTATTTGTTTAAGAAACACACATAAAACAAGACAAAAAACATTTGATTTTACCATAAATAAGAAATGTATTATTTTTTCAAACTCAAGTCATTCAGTATTGAAATACAGAAAAATAATTGAACTTTAAATGTACAATGCATTTTTAAACATGACCAAGTTGCATTTGATTATTTTAGAGCTACTGTAACAACCTGGTGACAGACACAGAGCTCTGCAGTGCAAATAAATGAAGTGCTACATTTTATTTAAGGAGCTTATTTTTCAGATGGAAAATAATAATAATCCTAACTGAATAGTACCTTATTGTCTGTGCCTGTGGGCAGAAATTTTCATATTTGCCGATACCATTAAACGTGATTTTAAGCTTTTATCAGTCGATACCGATATTGTGCCGATAATATTGTGCATCCCTAAGACAAATCTATCTACAGGGCGTAGACTGAGGCCATGTCTACACGTAGCCAGGTACTTGGGAAACTGCATACATTTTTATACGTTTACGTCTGTCGTCCACACGAAACCGCAGCTATGACGATTTTGGAAAGCTCCAGTTTCATGGTTTCATGTAAACAGAGTTTTATGGTTCTCAAACGTCACAGCTAAGCAACAGGGGCTCATTCTGATTGGCTGGCATGGGTTTTACAGCTGGAAAACACTGCCCATTATGGGTTTGGCATGATTCGAGCCACACTCAGCAGCAGATTTGCCCGCTGCGTGTGGACTAAAGTCTTTTTAAAAGCGGGGGGGGGATATATACTACTTTTTGCTAACTCTAATGGGGTCTATCTTTTTATACAGTCTTTTCACTAAATATTCTGTTTACATCCTTAAAGTTTCTCTAATGTAGTGTACAAAAAATGTCAGCGATGCACTCTGGGTTACATTACCAGTGATAGAAACACGTCTCTATGTATTGTCATTTTCTCAATGGGGACTTATCTTCAGAGTTGATGATTTGGTGTGAAGTTAAGTCATTTTGCTTTCTTGTTTTCTTGTTTTCCTAATCTAAAGTTAGACTTGTGTATTCTTATTATGGTATTATTTGTAGTTTCCTACTTGATTTGATTTTTCAGATTCGAATCAGATTAGGATCTCTGGCTCTTGTCCCAGTCTCTTGTTTGATTCAGCTCCTATTCCCCCACCGCATCTGTGCTAACAAAGAGCACCTTTTTCAGCTGTACCTGCATGCCTTTGTCCCTCCAGATAACGTGTTTGACGTGTGCCTGCTGAAGAACACATCAGGGCTCGGGTTCAGTTTCAGTCGGGAGGAGAATGTCCCAGATGAGCCGCACAGCACCAGCATGGTGCGGGTTAAAAAGCTCTTTCCTGGTCAGCCAGCTGCAGAGAGCGGCCGCATTAAAGTGGGCGATGTCATCCTGAGAGTCAATCAGACTCCCCTGAAGGGTCTCTCTCAACATGTAAGTGAACTTATTCCCCCTTTGTACCTGAATATTTATTTTAAGATTGACTGACTGATTGATTGTACAATAGGAGGTGATATCAGCCTTGCGAGGAACTGGACAGGAGGTGACTTTAGTCCTCTGCAGACCTGAACATGGCGTTCTCCCTGAAATGGATCCTTCAGCTCTGGTGAAGCAGTAGAAAATACTCACACCTCTTTTTGGATATTTTTCAAGTAGCTGTAACTAAATTTTAACTTCTCTTGCAGACACCCATGCCATCTCCTCGGAAGGAGCTGCAGCCCCAGGCAGAGTCCAGCCTGAGCTCCGACAGAGCAAAGTCTCCCGCAGACTCCAAGGGTAACATGATTCAGGGTGCCGTGGAGGAGGCCCTGGAGAGGCTGCGGCTCAAAACCCCCGGCCGACACAACAGCTACAGCGATAGCACGGAAGGGGACGAGGAGGTGGAAGAAGCCTTTAGCCCAGGCAATGTGGAGCAGAGCAAGCAAATGTGGGAGCGAAGCGTCTACCACACGCCCAGCAGCAACATGGGACTGGGGCATTATGACAGTACTGGTCAGCTGGATGACAGCACCCACTCAGCTTTCTACTCCCCAAACCTGTCAATGACGAGGTCTGACCTCAGCAGGAGGTACCCAGTCAGTTAATCACAGTTCTATTATACATTTATCATCCGAAATCTTTTATAACTTGCCTTTGTGCCGTTTGGACAGAGCCCCTTCGTCCCCTTTGATGGCTGATCTGGAATCATCTCCGCAGCCGATGGTCTCCTCTCCCACTGCCCCAAGCCCAGACCCTCTCCCTCCTCCTTTGCCTCTGCCGCTAAACCTAACAGTGTCTGGGAATGGACAGGACATGGAGGAGTTTGTTCCGGTGAGGACTGCAGAGGGAAAAAAATAGATGTGCAGTAATTTGAAAATATCAGGAATAATTTCACTGAGATGGATCTCTCTTGATAGGACGTAGAGCTCAAAGTCTCCTTGGTGAAGTCTGAAAAAGGCAGCTTGGGCTTCACCCTCACTAAAGGAAACGATCATGGGTGCTACATCCACGACATCGTCCAGGATCCGGCTAAAGGAGACGGAAGACTCAGGCCAGGCGACCGAATGATCACGGTAGAAATCTTCCACTCCTCATTCAGTCTGACTACAGCCAACAATAGTTCAGTTTATGCTTCGGCAGAGTTTGTATCAGCATGATTTATGAGCTTTATTCCACATCTCCAGGTAAACAACACAGACGTGAGCAATATGGGCCACACTGAGGTGGTCAATCTGGTGCGTGCTGCCCCCCGTGTGGTTGACCTGGTTGTAGGAAGGGTCCTGGAGCCTCCAAAGCCCCCCATAGATGCCCACCTGCTGCCTGACATTTGCTTTAAGGGCAGAGAGGAAACACTGGGTAAGAAACAGACCTCATTATCCAGATCTAAGGACAACCTACGACCAAACTTACTCTTCCTGTTGTCTCAAAGGTCTTATTTGTTCTATATTTTATTTCCCTCCGCAGGTTTGGTGCTGGATGGAGGCAGCGACAGTGTTTACAATGTCTTGTATGTGAAAGACATCCAGCCTGGTTCATTGGCCTCAGAGGAGGGCAGCCTGAGACCACTTGATCTGATTCATTACATCAATGGCGCTCCCACCCAGGACCTGACGCTCAGTGAGAGCACCAGACTGTTGGAGCTCTCCCTCGATGACCTCACGCTGAAAGCCACCAGGTAGTTTAGAAAAAGACTCAACAAAAATTTCAGTTGCTTAATCCTTTTGGGATGTGGAAAACCAGCAGTTATAGTTCTTATTCTTTTTATTCTTCTTTGGATTAAAGGGATGGACGACCAGTGTTTCCTGGGCAGAAATGTGTCTCATTTCTTAACAACAACGTCAGCCCCAAAGTTTCACCCAGCATAAACGGTAGGGCTCTGAACTTTGTGGTGTCACCCGGGCAAAATGAGAATTTGCCTCTGATCATGTGTCTTTTTGTCTTGAACAGGGTTTCTTATAGGGGAAGATCCGAGAAATGCAGAGGGATTTGCAGCCCTTTGTCCCTCAGAGGTACTTTTACTTTGTCATTTTGTCTAACCGATTTCTATATTCATTTCTTTGCAGTTTTAGAAAGTGCCTATGTTTTGAACCACAAGTTTGTTTCTGATTTTCAGGAGGAAATCTTGACTCTGGATCTGGAGAAGCCATTCACAGGAGGTCTGGGTTTCTCAGTGATTGGAGGGGAAAGGGGGATATTTGTGAAGTCCATCACTCCAGGGGGGATAGCAGAGTCCTCGGGCAAACTGCAAGTGGGAGACAGGCTGCTGAAAGTGAGTGATGTTCGACAAAAAAATTCAAGTCAAATATTTTGTAAACTGCTGACCCACCTCTACACGCACTTGTACATTGCGTATGAAGTAGGCATGGCCAAAGTCGAGCTAAGGGCCTTGTGCTGGGGTCCCTTTTCATTCAGTTCACAAGACATGAAATGAACCACCTTCTAAATCGTGTGTACATTTCCATTTTCTGCCAGGTGCACAAACAAAACCAAAGTATAACCAGTGACAACTCACTTAACTACATTTGGACTGTGCATGGGCTACTTCTATTAAGTTAAAGCTCCGTATATTCTGCAGAAACTCAACAACTCTTACATCTGACATCTGTAAATAAATAATTTTTTTTTGTTTTGTGAAAATGTAAGATTTCTTGAAACACACTGAAGGACACAAGGCCGGATCAAAGTTCTAAAATGGTTCAGAAACTACAAAAAGTTTTGAGTTAAATTTATTGATAATGCAGAATACGAAATGTTTGGAAGGTTATTTGCAGGTCAGATTGGTCTGAATATGAAAAACAGTCCTGATAAAATCCAGATCCGGATTTTGAGGTAAAAAAAATCCTGACATATTTTTCCTCACATCGCCCCCTAATGGAGAACCTTTTCTTTGAGAAGAGGCAGAGTTTGCATATGTCTAAGCAGCACCCAACACTTCAGAAAACTGACAACTTATCATCTGTTTTTTTTTTAAGAAACATAAAATAAAGCATTCATTTGTTACTTTTACAGTTAATACATAGACTCATAAGAGCTTTTGGCCCTTAGTCATTTTCACGTAATCAAATGAAAAAAGTTTGGACACTCTTGAAGAACACCCCAGGCTCATTCATTCATAGTTCTGACTGTGTCTCTGTTTTTTTTCCTTTCAGGTGAATGACGATCTAATGACAGGTGTATCTCACACCAAAGCTGTCACTACCATCCGGAAAGCTAAAGGCCTGGTGCACCTTGTGATATCCAGACCGCCAGGCCAGAACCCAAACACATACCTGGCCTACCTGCCCATCAACTCTGACAAATGCAATGGAAACACAGGTACAAGCATGGACCCAAAGTTATACCTATTAAACTGTTACACTTAAGTTCTTCACCCCTGACAAATCACCCATTGTGGTTATTTTTGTTCATTTTTTAGATCTTAGTGAAGACAGTGGAGCAAAAACTAAGCTCAGGGACGAGTGGAAATCCAGCTTTCCTCCAATACCACCAATAGGTAAGAAGACAGGCTGGAGAGAGCTCATGAAATCTATAGTTGATCGTGCGTAAACAGAAATATCATCCATATGTTTAACAGACTATGAAGACGATCCATTGGAGCACAAAGGAGTGACAGAGCACAGTGCAGAGCTCTCAGAGGACACTGACTGTGACGGCTCTTCTTTACCTGATGACTCCCCTGAGGTACAAATGAAATCCACAAGACACAATAAATTAAGAAACTATGATCTGCTTGTCTTTACATTTTAACATGCTTTGATTTTCTGAAAAAGAGTTCCCGGAAAGTGGAATGGCACGAGGAGAGTGTTGACGATCCAAGGAGTGAAAAGTAAGATTCTTTCTGTCATGGATCATGTGTCATCAGTCTGTCTTCTTCATGCCTCACTGTTTATGTTTCTCACATTATCAGCTATTTGCAAATGAGTGCTGGACAGCCAGATGAAGATGACATCACATGGGGGAGTGATGAGCTGCCTATTGAAAACATCAACTCCAAATTAAGAGACGGTAAGACCGACATTCTCTGGAGCTTAAAATGCTTTTGTCCATCACGGTTTTTGTTAGACAAGATTCATGGTTTGATTTCTGCTGTAACTGTTTTGTTCCTTTACCCTGTTTTTCCTCAGACGGGCCTATCATCACAGAGGAAGAGCTGACGTCTTTGCCCCTTGTCAAAGTCGTCCCTGACGGTCAGTACACCGGACAGAAGCTCAACACTGTGGTCCGCATGATGAGGGGGCTTCTCGAGCAGAAAGTCCCCCTGCAAGAGTTTGAAGTAAGAATCAGTCACTTGGAATCATTTTCAACTCTTTGTTTTCTTGATATGAACACCAGCTTTTCCTCTCCGGCAGAATCTGCAGAACCTCCAGCCGCTGGACGACTGTTTGATCGGTCAGACGAAGGAGAACAAGAAGAAGAATCGCTACAAAAATATCGTCCCTTGTAAGAAAAGTTCCTCATGTGTTTGTCTATATCATTAGATTCAAAGCTGAACACCTTTTAAAATATGAGTCTAACATCTCCTCTAGTTGACACAACGCGAGTCATGCTGGGAAACGATGGAGGCTACATCAACGCCAACTTCATCAAGATGCCCGTAAAGGACGAGAGCTACATGTACATCGCCTGTCAGGGTCCCTTACCCACCACTCTTGGTGACTTTTGGCAAATGGTTTGGGAACAAAAGTCCAACGTGATCGCCATGATGACACAGGAAATCGAGGGAGGGAAAGTGAAGTGTCAGCGGTACTGGCCGGACACGCTGAGGACGGCAGAGATGGTGGACGACAGGCTGCAGATCATGCTGATCAAAGACCAGCGTTTGGACAACTTTGTCATCAGACTCATCGAGGTCAAAGACGTCCAGGTGGGTTTATGTTCTGCTACATGCTCTTGTTATAATAAATGCTCCTCATGCTAAAGTGAAAGTTACTCCCTCCACAGACCAGTGAAGTCCAGTATGTGACTCATCTGAACTACACGGGATGGCCCGATCATGGGACGCCCTCACAACCAGAGCAGCTGCTCACATTCATCTCCTACATGAGGCACATTCATCGATCAGGGCCCATCATCACACACTGTAGTGCAGGCATCGGTCGATCAGGGACCCTCATCTGTATCGACGTGGTTCTGGGTCTCATCAGTAAAGATGCTGATGTAAGTTTAAAGTTTTTTATCATCAATTCGTTTTTTTGTTTTTTTTTGATGATAACATCTAATAGACTTTGTTTTGTAGTTTGATATTTCAGATGTTGTACGAAACATGAGGCTTCAAAGACAGGGAATGGTCCAAACAGAGGTGGGTTTGTTTTTAAGCTCTCTAACTGCTGGTTTTTGATTCTTCACATATCTAACACATCTTCCTTTTTTCTGCAGGACCAATATATTTTCTGCTATCAAGTGATCCTCTACGTCCTCAGATGCCTTCAAGCAGAAGAAAACATCTCAGGATAGCAATGACAGTTTCACAGGAACAAAACAAAAATGGAGAAGAGCTCACACAGGCAAACATTGCCAAATTACACTACATGTTTTTAAAATGCCTTAAAATATACAATTTCTTGAGAGTAAATCCTTTTAAAGAAGTCTATATTTTTATGTTTGCTTTTTAAGTTCTCTCTCTTTGGCTGCTACTCCCTTTCAATCCCCTTTGCATTTATGAGAACTGCTGATTGTATTTCTTACCATCACCGACAAGAGAACACACATGGGTCTCCCCCACTCTCCAAGATCCTTGGATATTTTAAAAATAAGAGATCAATGAGTTCATATTTTATGTGGAACAAATTGTACTTGTGTATTTTGAATCCTATTTTGATGCTGGAACATGCCTTGACAGAATACTATGTCAGTATTTGCTTTGTAAATCTATTATACAGTAATTGCTTACTGCCTGAGGTAAATGATGAAATTAAAAGTGTACATATTCATCTCCTGAAGATTAAACTGGATACATTTTAAATGTGATGTGGTTAACAGCTTCTTTTTTGTGCATCTTTGTTTGTTCTTGGCATACATTAGTAACAATAATAATAAATGTATTAATATAGTGCCTTTACAGATTTTAATTGAAAAAATTCTTAACAACATAGTCCTAGGTGCAATTGTAAAACCTAATGATAGGGTTAAAACTTAAAATGTACAACAAATCCATAAAACCCAAACAGCAGAGGAAGAAAATCCAGACAGAACAAGAACCCAACAACATAGACCATGAAGACCTGAGGTAAGAACAAGTAAATAAAAAAGGAAAAAAGAGCAATAGGAAAGATTTAAAAAAAATAAGAAAGTAGAAAATAGAGTAGTAAATTGATGTAAAGTTTATAATAATAAAATTAAAAGACAAAATTTTTACAACAGCAATAACTGTTTATTTATCAAAGCATGACATCCTCAGAGTAATCTGTGGATTGAACCATGTGCCTAGAAAACCAGTGAGTTTGACTTCTGCTTATTCTCCCAAAATGCTTTGGAAAAATGTAGTTGGTTTAAAATAAAAGTTAAAATTTGTGATCTTCTGTAAGTCTGTTGTAGAATTTCTGCTTCTTATTGGCTACTCAGTTTTAGTTGACCAGACCCACTGATGTGTGTTGATGCTAGTATATCTAACAACTCTTGACGTTTTTTTTTTTTCTTTTCTAAATCTTAAACTAAAATACAGCTATTATATAGCCATTACAGAGCAGCAGTGTCCTGTTTTGAATAAAGCAGTTTGATAACTAGATAATTTTGATGACATGAATTGAAAATGAAGAAATAATTAAGAAATCATGGAATCAATATTTTTATTTTCTCAGAATATTATTGGCTTTTCTCTCCTCCACTTGTTTTTTATTAAGACAGAACTAAAAATATATATAAAACTTTTTTTTAACTTGTAACATGCAATGAGCAGCCTTGCAGAGAGTTATGGGCAAAGAACTATGGCATAGACATAATAAAAAATTGTTATACATAATAAATCTTTATTATGTCTATGGCTATGGGGATGTTTTTGAAGACAAATTACACAGCGCAGGCGCGAATGGCAAAGGACGGAAGTGTGAGCGAGCCAGACCGGATATGGCGTAAACAGAGTTTACTCGGCAATTTTGATGGCAGCCTCCACCGTGGCCACGCTTGCTTAGCCTTCATCACTAGTCCTCATTATTTTTGTAAGATTTTGGTTAAAATACATGTTACCATGTCCGGGCGACAGAGCAACAAGTTACCGAACAATCTGCCGCAACTTCAGAATCTGATAAAAAGAGATCCGCAGTCCTACGTAGAAGAGGTGAGTGTTTTTAGCATGGTAAGGCTAACTTGAGCTGTATCAAGTAAGAGTGAAAAATCACCTCCATCTCTCGGGTTTTTAGATGTTTACATTGTCCTTGAAATGAAATGCTGACAGAAATTGACTGACAACCTTATAGTAAAAAGATGTGTGTAATAATAAAGTCATTTTGTTAATAAAGACTGTGGTGCTGTCTTTATGTAGTCCATGGCTGTAACTCCTCTCTGTTGATGATTCCTTTAAAGTTCCTGCAGCAGTACAGACATTACCTGTCCAATGTGCAGATCTTCAAACTGCAGCCTGACAAGCCAAACAAGGAGCTGGCAGAACTTGTCATGTTTCTTGCTCAGGTGCATTTTTGTTTACGCTTATATTCACCATTCAGCATCTATTTCTTTTGCATGTGGTGGAGTTATTCTTTTTTATTTTTTTTTTTAGATTGGTCATTGTTACCTTCAGCACCTATCAACCTTTCCACAAGAGTTATCAGAGTTATTGATAAGTCACCACACAGTCCTGGAGCCTGACCTCAGAATGGTGAGAACATCTGTCTCTTACTTTTCTTTAAGTAGCAAATTTTTCTTCTAGCATTTGTTGGTTAATGTTTTTGAAAATGATGTGTATTTATTCTGCTTTGAAGTAATTCTTTGTATTCTCTTTCAACATCAGACCTTTTGCAAAGCATTGATTCTCTTGAGAAATAAAGATCTCATCGACCCTTCTGGCCTCCTGGAGCTCTTCTTTGAGCTGCTGCGATGTCACGACAAACTTCTTAGAAAGGTGGGACATTTTGAAATGTGTATTCATGACATAACAAAACCTACCACTGAACTTTGTGTCATGTTGCCATATATTTTTTCTGGGATCATATTTTGCTGTGTTCTTTTCTTTAAGTTAACATTTTTTTCTCTCTTTATTTTTTTAGACATTGTACACTCACATTGTGACAGATATTAAAAACATCAACGCCAAGCATAAAAACAACAAAATTAACACAGTAAGTGTATTAAGCTTCCTGTAGTTTTACTGTCTGAGATATAAATAAGCTGGAAACTGCCGTCACTGACTCTTTGTGTGTGAAACTTTTCTTTTTCAGACGTTACAGAACTTCATGTACACAATGCTGAGAGACAGTAACCCCATAGCTGCAAAGATCTCTTTGGATGTCATGGTGGAGCTCTATAAAAGAAACATATGGTAGGTTTCTTTCCTCTACTGAATTTTATATAAAAGTAACTTTTTTTGAATAAGAATATTTTTTTACTATGATAACTTTCTTTCAGGAATGACGCCAAAACAGTTAATGTCATCACAACAGCATGCTTTTCAAAAGTGACAAAAGTAAGTTTCTGCACATCTGCACCAAAGTTCTTTTTTTCTTACAACATTTTAAAACATCCATGTTCATCCAAACCTGCTTCTCTTTCTGTTCAGATCCTTGTTGCTGGAATGAAATTCTTTCTGGGCAAAGACGAGGACGAGAAAAATGAGAGTGATTCTGAATCAGAGGCAAGTGTTTGCAACTAAAATGTAGTCCTCCAAAGGAGAGTTTCATGTGATATTTACTGATCCGCACTTTTACATGACTCAGTGTGGTTGTCATCTTTTAGTCAGAGGGACCATCAGCCCGAGACCTGAAGGTGAGATTCAACACAGGCAAGAAAACCTCTAAAAACAAGAAGAAGCTGGAGAAAGCGATGAAAGTCCTCAAGGTAAAGAAAATCTTCAGAAGCACAAAGAATATTTTTCACATCTGCATTATTAATAATAATAGATTTATGTAATTGACATGTTTTTTTTGAGCAGAAACACAAGAAAAAGAGGAAAGCAGAAGTGTTCAATTTCTCTGCTATTCACCTGATTCATGATCCTCAAGGTAGGTTCCTCTGTCACCCCTTAAACATAGAGAATGCGTTGGAATGTTTTCTGTTGCTGATCATCTTATACTTTTCATGAAGATTTCTCTGAGAAACTCTTGAAGCAGTTGGAGGACTCTAAAGAGCGCTTCGAGGTGAAGATCATGATGATGGAGCTCATATCCAGACTAGTGGGAATCCACGAGGTGAGTGACACGGGGAGGAAGTTGTACGTTGTATGTCACTCTTTCATGTTTGAAAATGCTTCACTGATAATGTCTGATTATCTTTCTCTTTCTTTAGCTCTTCCTCTTCAACTTCTACCCGTTCATCCAGAGGTTTCTTCAGCCACATCAAAGAGGTAAAAACACGCACTCAAGAATTACTTGTGTTTTTTATTTACATGTGATATGTTAGATCTATTTAACAAAGATGTTGTTTTTGTAGAGGTGACAAAGATCCTCCTCTGTGCCGCTCAGGCCTCACACCAACTTGTTCCACCAGAGGTAAACTACCAAAGAGCCTCACATTTATTCTGCTAGCTGATTTAAAACAAATAGATGTGAGCGTAACTGTCTGCATATGTTCCTGCAGATCATTGAACCTGTAATCATGACGATCGCCAACAACTTTGTGACAGACAGAAACTCAGGGGAGGTCATGACAGTGGGGTAAGCGAAGGCCTTGTCTGTTCTGCACCAAAAGTTAGTGCATTGAAATTAAAGAATCTAACAATAACAATGTTTAATTTTATAAATAGTGGGGTTTTTATTGGACTGTGTTTGTACTGAGAGACACTTTTTCTTGAGTTTGCGATGGAGAGTTTTTAGAAGGATGTTTTGTAACTTTGATTTCGCTCAGGTAGTGTCAAGAAAGCCCGCATGGTTTAGATAGTTTGTACCAATGTCTTGTGATGAAGACTGAGTTTGATCCCTGGCCCTGAGGGAGGAATGACAAATGCAACAACCATTCACTTAAACTAAGTAGTGTTTATAATTTAAACCTGTTTTATAAATGGATAAATCATGTAAATCTGATCCTCTGTCTTCTGTAGAATCAATGCAATAAAGGAAGTGGCCGGCCGCTGTCCGCTCGCCATCACTGAAGACCTTCTGCAGGATCTCGCCCAGTACAAGATGCATAAAGACAAGAGTGAGTGATGATCTGTTTCTGATGACAGCATGACTGAGGTGTGTGTGTGTATATATATTTCTGCATTCATCTCACACAAATCACAACATCTGTCTCCCTTAGATGTGATGATGTCAGCCAGAGGACTGATCCAGCTGTTCAGGAGTCTGAACCCACAGATGTTGCAGAAGAAAGACAGGGTGAGACAACTTCTCTATCTGTTGTCATGTTACAACAGAAAATTACAGTAGATACAACCCTAACAGTCACACAAAATAGTGCACACTTGACTGCAAAAAACACATACAGTGTCTTTTGATTTTTTGTGTTTCTGGGAGATTTGTGTTTTTATTACTACTCAAAAAGGGAAAAGGCAAAAATATGTCAATTTTTTTTCCTAGAAATCACTGTAAAACTCGTAAAACTTGCTTAGTGGGATGAATATTTCTGCACGGCGCTTTACAAGTCATGAATCAGTTTTTGCTGAGTAAGTTTTTGTTGAAATGTTTCCTTGCTTTCCAGGGGAGACCAACAGAGGCATCAGCAGAGGCCAAGATCAAAGACTACGGAGAGCTGGAAGCAAAAGACTACATCCCTGGAGCTGAAGTCCTGGAGGTGGAGGAGGAGGAGAAGAAAGAGGGAGAGGAGGATGAAGGTGAGCAATCAATCTGATAAAAAATCCAGCGGGATGAGAAGAGATGATCAGGCTAACATGCTCCTCGTGTTGTATGACAGATGGCTGGGAGAGTGCCAGTATAAGTGATGACGACGAAGACGGAGAGTGGGTGGACGTTCACCACTCGTCTGATGAAGACACAACAGAAATGGTAAATCCTGTAGCTGCTTCACACTCCCCGAAATGTTGATCAGTAATGAATTTCTTTAATGAAAGAGTCTCTTGTGTTTGTGTCAGGCTGAAAAGCTTCAGAGTATGCCCATGGAGGAGAGAAAAGCCAAAGCAGCAGCAGTCAGCGGCAGCAGGCTCCTCACTCAGGACGACTTTAAGAAGATCCGCCTGGCTCAGCTGGCGAAGGAGGTCAACGCTGTCCCGGGGAAGGGCCAGAAGAGGAAGAACGTGGAAAGCGACGAAGAGGAGGACAGGTCTGAATGTTTTTTTGAACATACAACTGAAGGCATTCGTCTGTTAAAAGAGAAAATGTTTATACCAGAATTGTTTTTCTTTTTTTTTCAAATCTTACAGAGGGGAAGTGCTGACCTTGAGAAATATTGAGAAGCTGCATAAGAAACCTAAAGCAGACAAGGAATCACGGCTAGCAACAGCAATGGTGAAACTCTAAGCTTGATCCACTCTAATCTGAAGTATCCTCAGTGTTTGTTAAATAATGCAACTTAATCCTAAATTACAATTTCTTTCCAGGCTGGAAGGACTGACCGTAAGGACTTTATCAAGAAGCGGACCAAACTGAACCCACACGCCAGCACCAGCAACAAGGAGAAGAGGAAAACAAAGAACTTCATGATGATGAGACACAGTAATAACGTCAGAACAAAAGGGAAACGCTCCTTCAGAGAAAAACAGGCAAGTTCAGTACGGTACCTGAATCAGTGCGTTTTATACAATATCAAGACATCACATTTTTAATTGACATGTTTGGTGTTTTTATCCAGATCGCTCTCCGGGATGCACTCCTGAAAAAGAAGAAGCAACATAAATAGGACACCTGGACCTAAGGATTTATAACACCTAGTTATATTACACTCTGTAATCTTGCAAAACTTGGACTGTTCATCATATGAAGAGAACAGACTGCATTTTCACTCTTCTGAAATAAACAATCTTTGATAAATCTCAGGTTTTGTGTTTAAGCAGTGTTGTTTTGTCCCACCTTTGTTTGTGAGAATTCCATAGATTAAACTTAGTACAGATGTAAAAATGTTGTAAATGTACACCTTTAGAGATTTAATTAGCCAATAAAGTTGTATAACAACTCTTTTTACAGTCCAAACAACCTTATTTTGAACTTTACCCTCTACTTTACTGCAATATCCTAAACATGACGGTGTTATTTACTGGAGCCTTTGGGAGAAATATCCAGTATAACAGAAAGGTATTCTTAATAAAGTTATCCTTCAGCCTTCTTAAAAAACACACAGAATATAAAGCACACACACACAAATACATAAATCTAAAAAAAAATGTAGGGATGGGCCAACAGTTTTTTTAAGGTTACTATCAGCTTGATTTCTTTTATCTTTAATCATTGAAGAAAAGGGCTCCCATAGTTCTGCCTAATAAAGAAAGAAAGTCCCCCCACCCCACCCCTGACCCCCCAAGAAAAATCAAAATGGTAGTTATTAGAGGGAGGTAAATAATACATGTCCTTAAATATATTAATAAATAAAGCTAAAATTGTTGGGGGAGTCCATTTTTTAAGCTGGCAGAAACGGGCATCCATAACAAACACTGTGTTTTTTTGGAATTGCATCCAAATTTAGTGTGGCTTGTGCAGCTGTGATTTTGATATCACCTCAGAAACTACATTTCCCATAGAGCACCTGGGATAACAACAAACGTGCTAATGCCAAACATTTCGCTCAATGAAGCCGGCATTTTAATTCTTGCTGCGACATGAGGTATGCAATTTTTTGTAATCCTGTCCTAACAACGCATTAATACTTTGTTTTATATTGATGATAAACTTTCAGTTGATACAGTTTTCATGTTAACCCCAGTAAAAAGGTTCAACTCTTCACCAGCTAAGGTTAGCTCGCTCGAATGCTAGTGGGTGTTAGCAGATAAGCTAACCTTAAACGTTTATTCTGGTGTTGTTTGCTCTTCTGTGCTTGTACGACTGGCGATTTTTATTTCGTTTTGTTGGTTTGTGCTTTCAAAAGTGACAAATAACCGCTCATATACGTTGACACGAAGATGTTTGACTCGTTTAATCAACTAAACCTCCTGATAGCCCAAACCTCGTCTGCACAACCTGATGAAGCTGTTGACATTATAGTTCAGTTTTTCCTTCTTTGTCCAGTTTAAGTCACCATTGTAGCCTCTAAAACGAAAGGTGCTGTTTGGCGTTTTACCCTCAACTTAAAGTATATCACTTGCCATATTTAATTACAATCAAAAACTCTACACAGGTGCGAAATGTGCATGGTAGCTTTTACCTTATCTTTTACATATGCACCCCTTAAACCCTCTGTTTGTGTTTTGTGGTCTACTGTTTTATTACTGTTTACTTTATTTAAAGATCACTTTTTATAATGTAGTTGCAAACGGCAGCGAGTAAAAGACCTCAATAATTTTTAAAGTACAAATCGTAATTGTGCAAACCACACATGTTCAAAGGAAGGACTTAAGTTATGCACAAAAAATAACAAGGTCACAACAATGTATTTAACTTACTTAATGTTAAACGTTTTAGTATTGCAAAGTAACCAGGATGATTTTTGTTGATTGAAACATAAGTGTCAAACAAATGTTTGACTATGTGTTAGTTCAGAGCTTTTTATCACAAAAAAAACACACACACACACACACCTGAATCTCACATCTGAGCACATGTATACACCAACACATGAATGACACCTGTAGGAATTTGTATTGTTAAAATAAGATCGCAAATTTTTCAGACCCGTTAACTAGAGAGATGGGTTCTGAGTTTAAAGAAAGAATTTGATTAAAGAGATTGATACTTTTTCCCATGTAAAGAATAGCACTAGAGCTGCTCTGCCCTCACTTCCTTTAAAGCTGTTAAGCGTAACTCTGCCCTCTCATTTTGCACTGCACTCATTCTTAGGCTAATAAATTCTACAGTTCTCGATCAAAGGACACTCCATAGAAGCACAGCTTAGAGCTGCTTGTTGTGGTGCAGGGTTGGACAAGTGGGTCAAGTAATCTGACATGACAACTGTAGGCTCTTCTCAGCGTGCCCCAGTCTTCTCTGTACCTTTAAAGTCTTACGCTCCCGGCTTACTTGGGGTCTCTTGTATGCTGGCTAAGCACAGATGCTTTGTTTTTATCATCTTTTAGATAATTGTACAGATTTGTTTTCAGTTTGTTGTCTGTGGAATTTAATATTGTGCAGTACAACTCCATCTTTAAATAATTGACTATCTCACTCTTCATAAATAATACAACGCAATGATGTTATCATCTGAGACCGTGAGAGTGCTCCAGCCAATCCAGGATCTGTGTTTGAAGGAAGTGGATTGCTGAGGGTTCCTACATGTGTTGAGAAGCTGAAATGTTTCAAAGACAGAGCCGAGCCAGGAAACTACAAAGTGGAGCGAGCTCTTTGATCACTGGTGCATATGATGGGACTTGATGTTTCTGCTCTTATCGCCGAGGGGACTAGTGATGAGGGGGCGATACACTGAGACTATTCAGAGTCAGAGACCTAGCTTAAAGAGAGACAGTGCATCGTCTGTAAGGTGTGGGGTGGAGCTCTGCCCTCTGGCTGCCTGATCTTAGTGTCTGAGACTTATTGACGGGAGATTTTCAACAGAATCAGCAATAGGTAGGGATTATTTTGAGGTATTTTAATTTGTGGTGTTTTTGTCTGTTTAAAGGAATCTGCTTGTCCTTATTTTCACATTTGTCTGTAATCTCTGCTGAATGAGTAAAGGGGAAGTGACACTGAAGGGGGAGGAATACTGACCAAACTCGCCCATCTGGCTGGAAGTGTCACCCACCATTTATCTCCCTTTTGTTTCCTTTATGAAAGCATGTGTAGTTAAGTTTCCTAGTTAAAGTTTCTGTTCCATACCACAGATTATTCTGGATTTATTGGGTGGCTGGAAAAATCTGCTCTGACTGTTATTAATCCTGTGGGTGATTATTCTGTTATCAATTATTGTTTACGTCTAGTTCATTTCAGTGTATTGAGTTATTTTGTCCTCAAATGTTAAGTTTGGAGATAAATGCTGCTTTATTCAATAATGTTTTTATTTTTTTTCCACAACCCAAAGATATGTTTGTTCTCATAGAGAAGGAAAGAAAGTGAAGATATTCAAATCTTTGAGGATGGTGTCTGGACTTTTGAACTCTGGTTATTTCTCTCCTCACTGAACACATTGTGTTATTTATGTATTTATTAAAATCTTTGAAAATGGTGTAAACAACAGTCCCCCAAAGGATACCTGTAGGTTTTTTTTGTCTTATTTCTAACATTTACATCCATTTATATCTGTTGTAGGTGTTTTTTCTTGTAGCCAGCGATGGCGCCAGGGGATGTGGTCCCAGACCATCCCAAGCAGCTGAAACCCAAGGAGAAAAGGCCTGCGAACAGGGCCCCAAAAAACGACTGTGAGCCCGATGGGTCCTTTGTCTTTGAGGCTCACGAGGCTTGGAAAGACTTCCATAACTCACTGCGTCATTTCTATGAAGTAGGAGAGCTCTGCGACGTCACACTGAAGGTAGACTCGACTCTTCTTTGTTGGCAGCTTGGTTTGAAATTAAACATTAATTTGTTTAGGCCTTACTAATTTTAGTTACCAAACTCTAGAAGAAAACTATCTTTTAACTTCATTTGTAAACCCACAAGGAATCCTCTTTTAAAGTACATTTTATTTTTGAATTGTTTTTCAAACTACTACAGAGAAGCTGATTTCTGAATTTACTCTTTACTAAAAAAAACAAACAAACATGGGAGAGTCATATTTTTACAAACTATGTAGTGGTTGTTCTGTGTGTTCTTAATCTTTGCCTTTATATTTCAATGTCTCTTGTCTTTTTTTGTAGGTTGGCAGCCGCTTGATACCATGCCACAAACTAGTGCTTGCGTGCGTCATCCCTTACTTCAGGTATTTTCCATATTAATGTTAAATTTGAGTATTCAATACTGTCGTAGAGATACTTTCATTTGAAAACATATTCATGTTCTGTGACTTTGACAGCTCTGTGAGAAGTAAAGAATTCAGACACCTGTGCTCAGTATTGATGTGAAAGTTCATGAACTCTGTGATACTTTGAAATAGCCTCTGAAAAACACCTGGGTGATAATATGTTATAAAGCGTCCTGACAGAAATTTAATGGAGGGTACAAAGACTTTTTTCTTATCTGAGTTTCTGTTTCCCCCCACAGGGCCATGTTCCTGTCTGAGATGTCTGAGGCGAAGCAGGAGCTGATAGAGATCAAGGACTTTGATGGGGATGCTATTCAGGACCTGGTGCACTTTGCCTACTCCTCCAAGCTCACGCTAACGGTGGACAATGTCCAGCCCCTGCTCTATGCAGCATGCATTCTCCAGGTGAAGAGACAAACACATCAACAGGCTGTGCAGGCACTTTGTGATATTCTTTCTGCTAAATCATTTATTTCATCATAGGTGGAGCTGGTTGCAAGGGCCTGCTGTGAGTACATGAAGGCCCACTTCCACCCCACAAACTGTTTGGCAGTTCGCACCTTCGCTGAGAGCCATAATCGCGTGGACCTGATGGACATGGCTGACCGCTACGCCTGTGAACACTTCACTGAAGTGGTGGAGTGTGAGGACTTCACGTGTGTTTCTCCCCAGCACTTGCGCACATTGTTGTCCTCCAGCGAGCTCAATATCCATTCAGAGACCCAGGTTTATAACGCAGCAGTGAAATGGCTCAAAGCCAATCCACAGCACCATGAGGCCTGGCTGGACCAGATCCTGTCTCAGGTCAGAGTGCATCCCTGAATATGTTTCAGTGAGTATGAAACTGTTAACTTTAAGTTGTACTCAAGGTCATCACTGCATTTATTTTTGTCTTTCAGGTGCGTCTCCCCCTGCTCCCTGTAGAGTTCCTGACTGGAACTGTAGCCAAGGACGAGATGATCAAGGGTAACCTGAGCTGTCGAGACCTGATGGATGAGGCCAGGAACTACCACCTGCACCTGAGCAACAAGGTGGTGCTGGACTTTGAGTATTCAGTTCGCACCATACCCCGGAAACACACTGCAGGTATACTCACATGTTGGTACTCTCATTGGCCCTCATTTATCAATCTTGTGTGGGAATTTGCGCAGATCTGGGTGTAAAAACAAGCCGCTCTTCCCTGTGTTATTTAGTCTCAATTTCAGAAAGTTGAATAAATTATCTCTTCAAAAATGTACACATCCTGAGGCTGTCTGCGTGAAGTACGATGTGTGTTCCCTGACTGTGCAAACATTTTATTCTTTTCCTCCACCTCCTCAGGCGTTTTGTTCTGTGTGGGTGGCCGTGGGGGTTCAGGTGACCCGTTTCGCAGCATTGAGTGCTACTCTATCACCAAGAACAGCTGGTTCTTTGGCCCTGAAATGAACAGCAGACGTCGTCACGTGGGAGTAATATCTGTTGGAGGTAAGACAAGGTTATATTTATTGCCAGTCCTGGAAATAAAAGATGAAAACTTTGAAAAGTCAAGAGCACAGGGCAACATTTAAGATGAGTTATTCACTTAGCTGTAAAGTAAAGAGTAAACGCACGCAACACTTCTGTGAAAAATAAAATCGCTGTCTTTATGAAGGTTGTCTTTTTTCATCTTTTTAGTTTGTGGTTATGTTGGGCTGAAGTGGTTAATGCACAGTAATGTTTTCATCTTTTACTACAATATCCTAATATTTCTTTTTTTAATTTTTTTTATTTTATTACCACAGGATTAACAGCTAGAGAAAATTTTAAGTTACTGGTCTGTTCATTCAGATGATGATTAAGATACTGATTGTATTTTTTGGTCTCTTTAGGTAAAGTTTATGCAGTTGGGGGCCATGATGGCAACGAACACTTAGGCAACATGGAGATGTTCGACCCCCTCACCAACAAGTGGATGATGAAAGCCTCCATGAACACTAAAAGGTATGCAGGAACTACGTCATGCTTAGTTACATACCACTGAGCATAAAGAATGATATTGTCTCTGAAATCTTAGACCTACAACTTGGGTGGGTTGGAAAAAATATCAATATGCCAATAAATTATCATCCTGACCTGTGATATGCAATTGTAAATAGGCTGCATCACTATGTATGTACTAGAAGAAGATCGGGGGATGCTAAACAACGATAAAAGAAACTCTAAGAATGAACTAGTCCTTCTTTTCACAATAAAGAGATGAAGTTGTGGAAGCTCTTGATGCTTAGCCGAAGGGAAGATCGAGGACACACTGAAGGTTGCACTTGACGTACAACTATGTGACGTAAATGCATTTGTATGCTATAATCAAGCACCCGGTACGGGACGTACAGCGCTGCTCACATAGTAGAAGTTTTACTGGAAATTCAGAGGAGAGAAAGCTGGCAGTTGCAAAGATTCTGGAAAAAAATTAAGATAAATACACGCTTGTCCTTTTTTTTTTTTTTTTTAAGTGTCCTTGGATCTGGGTACAATTTTGTTTACATTCACTGCCGTGCTCGTGAGATATAACATCCAGTTGTTGAGGCTTCCCAGTCAGCTCCACTGGTTGATAGTTGTTGGTATTCTATCAGAGGCAGTCTGACAAGGAATTGTAGAATATAAATGGTTGTGGTTTCAGATTGGGGCAGCTCTTTTGCAGTAAAATAATCGTATTGACGTAAACTTTTGGATTGGACAAATAATCACGTATGACAAGCTCCGAATCAGGTCCAACAACCAGGCGATGCAAATCGGCACTTAAACTAGCTTCAAACGGTCTGAGGTGTTGCCAGCCTCAGCTTTTCAAAGACTTTTTTTAAAATTAGGCTACAACAACAACCACTAAAGAAAAGCCTGAACACCACCACTATGATAGCTATAGTTCTACAGTTTCATTTAGCAGATGCTTTTGTCCAAAGCAACGTACAGCACAAGCAAGAATTTAGACAGAAGAAAAAACCTAGTTAGTGCGACAACAGTTATTCAGCTGCAGGTGCTGCCATTATGCAGGATTATTTTTAAATGATGTAGAATAACGTTGCCAATTAACCACAATTAATTGCTGCAACAATTTACTTCAACCTCCAACAACATTCATAGCAGTGATAAAATTTAATCAGAGCTGAGTCTTAGACCCTCTGACTCATTCTACCCCTGAGGACAAAGAGGAGAAGAGTCAGCTTATGTGTTCCCTGAACAGATGAGTCTTCAGACATCTCTTAAAAGTAGAAAGGGACTCTGAGGATCGTATAGAGTTTGGTAATTCATTCCACTATTTGGGAACAACAGAGGAGAAGAGTCTGGCTAGTGATTAGGAGCCGCGCTGGGCTGATAGCACCAGGCGTCTTTCATAAGCAGAGCATAGCAAGCGAGGAGTGTAGACCTGGATAAGGGACCCCAGGTAGGAAGGAACCATTCTATAGCTGCAAGTTTAGGGGTCAGAAACTCTGCTACTGATATAAAAAACCTAAGTTCCATGTTTTTCCATTAGCTTGAAAATTGTAGCTTTTTCCAACACATATAATATCTGGTGTATCGTTTAGGACCTGTTATTTAATACCTTGTTTGTGCTTCTTAGGAGGGGTATTGCCCTTGCTGCTCTTGGAGGTCCTATCTATGCCATCGGAGGTCTGGATGACAACTCCTGTTTCAACGACGTGGAGCGCTATGACATCGAGAGTGACTGCTGGAGCGCCGTGGCCCCGATGAACACACCCAGAGGAGGAGTGGGGTCCGTTGCTTTGGGGGTAAGACTTCAAAGCACAGCTGTGGATCTGTTCTGATTTATTGTTTGAACTGGTTTCACAGATCTGCTCTCTTCCTATCAGAGTTTCGTATATGCAGTGGGAGGAAACGACGGTGTGGCGTCACTCTCCAGCGTGGAGCGGTTTAACCCACATCTCAACAAATGGACGGAGGTCAGCGAGATGGGCCAGAGACGGGCAGGAAATGGTGTCAGCAAGTTGAACGGCTGCCTCTATGTCGTTGGTGAGATAAACAAATGTGTGAAATAAAGTTTCCAAAGACAAGCTTTTTCATTTCAGGAGAAGTTTTCACCTGGATAGGCAGAAAAATAACTATCCCAAGGCATGTTGTGAAACTTTTAGACACATTTTGTCTGAGTTTAGTTCATCTGAATGTATTGAAATCAAATAACCATCAGCAGACTCATCGGTGTTTTTAATCTTACTGAACTTTGGATCATATTTTATCAACCCAGGTCACTCACCTACTTGATACACACCCTGGAAGTTCACATTTTTTAAAATCATGTGGTTACTGATTTCCAGAGTGAGTGGGTGATCTTTTTATTGTCCCACCTCAAATTAAAGGCTCATTCAGGGCTCATCAAAACCTCTGTCATGGCCTTTTGCCTGGTCACCTTTGGTTTAGCATGAATCCATGAAATCCTCTTAACTTCTGCCTGTTTCATTGCTGTCAGTATAATCCTGCTCTCAGCAACAGGAAGTCAGACTCAGGAGTTTTTTTCACAAACTGCTGATCACATTTTCATGAATTTAAAGTTATCATATCTTTCTTCTTCCCTGAAGGTGGTTTCGATGACAACTCACCGCTAAGCTCGGTTGAACGATTTGACCCACGAATGCACCGCTGGGAGTACGTGTCTGAGCTGACCACACCCCGTGGAGGTGTTGGCGTCGCGACTGTGATGGGAAGAGTGTTTGCAGTGGGGGGTCACAATGGGAACATCTACCTAAACACAGTGGAGGCTTTTGAGCCTCGAATGAACAGGTGGGCTGGAGAAGGATGAGTACTATCTATATATGTACATATAAATATATAAATATGTAATGTAGTGCTGTCGGGCGATCAATTTAATCTAATTAATTACAGGATTTGTAATTAATTAATCTAATTAATCTCATTTTAATCTCATATCTGCTTAAGGTCCCAAAATAAAGAATTTGAATTCCAGGACATTAAAATTACATTAAAAGACATTAAAAAACATTTAAAAATAAGGTGGGGATATATACAACAAATTTTTAGGTACCCCGAGGCATAAGGAACACATGAAAAAAGTTTTATGGTTCTATCTTTACAAAATCTACACAGTCCTGCACCTAAGATAAGCTGATTTGATTTTTAGGACGGTTTTTGCTTCTGTCACATTTTTACTCGATGTGGACTCAACTTTTACTGTAATATGAACTTCTATACTTCTATGAGTTCAGGAGAACCAGGGCTAAAGGCTCAAAACTGTGAGGAACTATTTACAAAACACTTAATTCAATTCTTGGATCAAAGAAAAGTGAAGTATTTTCAGTTTTACATGCTCTGAACACACAAACTGTTGCTCATTGGTGCAGAGCAGCCCCAAGCTAAAACATGACACCAGGAAGATGGAAGGAACTTTTCAAAGAATTCTTTAGATTTAAATACAGGACAAATATCAATCATTCAGGGCTTGTTTAATGCAGTAAAGAGTGTGGAATTATCTGTTTTTTACAGAATTGAGCTAGAGCAAACGGTTGATTTTCTGCAGATTTTCAAAAAGGCCGTGTGAATAAACGAGATGTGGAC
This sequence comes from Halichoeres trimaculatus, assembly GCF_033239565.1. NCBI lineage: Eukaryota > Metazoa > Chordata > Actinopteri > Labriformes > Labridae > Halichoeres > Halichoeres trimaculatus. The sequence goes on along the minus strand of NW_027437194.1, from coordinate 16,115,439 downwards.
GGCAGTCCCCCAAAAATCCCCCGGTTTAAAGCATGTTGCTGAAGTCAAGTGTGATACATTCAGGGACTGTCAGAAATTTGAAAATCTGATGAGAACACCACTTTTTCCAAGTAGGACAAACGGTTTGTAAATGCCAGACATTTGAAAATAAGTGTGTCTTTGAATGCCCTGGGGTTTTAGGATCCAGATTCATCCGCTTTAATTTGCGGTGTAATTAATTAATCTAATTAACGCGTTAAAATGACAGCCCTAATGCAATGTATTTGATGTGACTTCTGGTACTTTTAGGCCAGCCTCTAGTGGATACTCGACAAACTGCAGTTTTAAGCTCTTCAACATTAGCTACATGTTGCTGCTTTCACTTTCAACTGAATAAAAATTATAAAAAAGTAAAATAGTTATACACTGTTAAAATTTAAAAGTTCTTGGACTCTGTCTTTTCTTCTCACTGCTGTTTTGTGATCCATTGTGTTCATCACTCAGGTGGGAGCTGGTGGGCTCGGTGTCTCACTGCCGTGCAGGAGCCGGCGTGGCCGTCTGTTCGTCTCACGTCAGCCAAATCAGGGACGTCGGCCAGGGCTCCAGCAACGTGGCCAACTGTATGTGACCTCCAGGTTTGCTACCAGGTGACTGGCTGACTGACTGCCAGGCCAGCACCAGATCTGATCACTGCATACGCACAAGACACGAGGCACACGACACGAGGCACACGACACGAGGTACACAGACAGTGGCGGTGGGATTCTGCCTGGCAGCTTTTTAACTGGATCGAACATTTAAGTGATTTCAGCTGACATCCAGTTTGCACAGAGATAGAGGAACATTAGGGAGATTTTACTGACTTGAAGTGCACATCTGACAAATCTGAAGTCTTCATCTTTACTCCAGCTGGTGTGGTTTTCAATCAGTGCTGTAGGATCGTGTACTGTATTTCATCCTGCTTTGATCCAGTTTGGTCTTTTGTTAAGGGAAATATAGAAACTGAACTTTGGATTTTATACTCACATCTTCAGACCGAGTTCAGAGCTGTTAGGTTAACTGCACATTATGACTGTGGACCATACTGTGAGCCAGTATAAAAGCAAACATTTCAAAGTCTCTCGTTGAAGAGTTTATGGTTCTGTGGTTGTGTTTCTTTGTAGAGAAATGTGAACATAGTGTGTTCAACACTTTGCGTGCAGTAAAAACAACATTTTTACTCCTAAACCTGAGTAATGTGGAGATGTCAGTTTACATTTCCATGATTTGTGAATTGCATAATTTAGGAGCATCAGAAAGAGCAGGTAAGCATGTTCAAGGTGCTTCCTAGAATTGTTCACACTGCAGTAAGCTGCATCGTTTCCTTGCGTTGTCAATTCCCCTGTAATTGTGTTTAAACAATCATTAAAGACTGAAAGAGACAAATCAGTTGTTTGTGAGGAATTCAGAAAGAGCATCAGCTTTTTTTCAGAAGCTTTGGATGCAGATCTGTTTCAATATCCAGCTGAATCCAGAGAAATTTACCCAGATTGATCAGAGCAATACCGCCGTCTCTTCACTTTTTTCACTTTGAGATCTTAATAAAGAGATCAGATCGAACTCACAGGGACGGATTTGTGTTTATCGATAGCTGGGCTGTCAAAAACAATGTGTGTGTGAGGTTCAGATTCACGTTTGGCTCTGCAGAAGGTTGTGTTATATTTTAATATATGGACGTTTTGTATAATAAATGGGTGTATCTTTGGTATCATTCTTTACTACAGTATCTAATCCATTGCTGTGCACTATTTTCCTAGAATAGTCGTGAAGTCTTGAGTATATTTTTGTCCTAAATAGAAAGTTTTCATGTTTAAGATCTTTATTTAACACGTCTGTATATTTCTGCCATATCTGTGAAAATGTTCTTTCCAGTTACATTTGTTTTGTTTTTTCACAATAGGCTGAAAGAGTTTTGAACAGACTATATATACAGTTTATAATAGACTATATATATATATATATATATATATTATTGCACAGTTCGTCTCCTGCCGGTTTTGAAGCTCTTGCATTTTATCAATGATATATATAATCTGTATTTTTGTCAACTTTGTATGTAAATGATGCAAAGTCTTTTGTAAACTTGACTGTACTTTGTGTTCTTCCTCCTCTCAACTGCTTTCATCGTTTGCCTTTTGTTTTTATGGTATTGGTATAAATTGGTAAAATAAAGTTCAATGTGAAAGTTCATCTCTGCAATCCTTTTTCCTTCTTTGTTTCAGTTGTTTTTCTAAAGATGGTGCAAATATGATCCTTCTTTAAAAAAAAGAAGAAGAAAAAAAAAAAAGAATTTATTTCCTCTTTTAGTCATGTTTCCTGGTTCAGAAATTTCTGCTGAGCAATAGGTTGTATAAATGAGAATTTGATCCAGAAACGTGACTTTATCGTTTTGTAATGGCCTATAAAGTCAGTTAAAAAGTAACAGTTTGAGGCAAATGTTGGTATAAAGTTTATCAATAGTTCAATGCTGTGTGCTTTCAATAAACTTTGTAAGCTGGACTTTGTGGTGACACAAAACGCATACACATACACTTAGGGATGTCCCGATATTATATTTTCACTTCTGATACGATTCCGATACTGCAGCATTGAGTATTGGCCGATACCGATATTAATCGGATACAATATCAGCATTAAACATGCATACTTTTATGACTTATTTTGTAGTATGTCTGTCATGTTAGAAAAGGCTTGATTAAGTGATATTATTCAAACAAAGAACAGTAGGTATGAGGAAAAACTGACCCATTTATTATTAACCACTGGGTAACACAAGCTGCTTATATCGGAGATATTAGATGCATTCCGATACGATACCGATACTATCGGACTGGGACACCCCTACATACACACACTAGAGACACCTAAAGCTCCTTTGACATGCATCATTTAGTAAACACGGGGAGTATTAGGATGTTGAAACACAACTTCAAGATCATCTGTGTATTATGGCATTGAACCCCAATGCTCACAGACTTTATTATAATAGGAATACATTCATAAATACACTTCAAAATTTGCAAACACATACATAAGCGCACTTAAAAATCTCTGCTTGTAAAATGTTTTGGTCTTGGCTCAAAGTTGTTTTCATATCAAGAAACCTTATTTTTTCATCCATTTCCATTTTCCATGGTCTGAGAAATACAAAATACTTTTAACTGTTAATTGTAGCATTGTTTTTAACCCCAAGTTTCATTCATTCATTACAAAACTCCTGTGGATTTAACGCAGAGAATGAGTCAACAAGTCAAGTGTTTCGTGTCATCTGTCTTTTACTGCTTTCAGTCTTTGGACCCTGGACGGATGCTGAAAACAGAGGACGTCTGCAGGAGATGCTCAGAGGTCTCATAACCAGGAGCTCAAACACATCTCAGGTCGCATCGCAGAGCTCAGGGAGTTTGGAGAATTACTCTCAGATATTAGGATGAGCAGAAACTCACCGTAAGAGGTGAACAAAGAGAAAAAGAGATGAAGGGAAAACACAGAATGCTCCTGCAGCTGCTCAGCTTTGCTGCTTTCCTGGCCTGTGGTGAGTTTATTTTTTAATTATCTTGTGAGGCTTGAGATTGAAAAATTGACATTGAATAAAGGCAAAGTAAATGTCAAAGTCAAAGTTTTTTCAAGTGACACAAAAAGTCTTCCCATAAACCAGTTATCGTGTTTTGTTTTGTTTTTAAAGGCAAAGGTGGAAAAGACTTTTTTCTTTTCTTTTTTTACACTTCAAACCTCATCTGCTCTGATTTTCCAACTTTTCCAACTGGGAACAAGTTGGAAAATCAGAGCAGATGAGGTTTGAAATGTAAAAAGAAAAATAATCTTTTCCACCTTTGCCTTCCAACCTTTGCCTAAGCGTTAAATACTTTCTGCCATGACTGAAATTTAACGTCATATCTTAATTGGATGAAAGAATATCTTTTGCATCTATCAACTTATGTTTGCCGTCACAAAGGCAGAATGCTTTTAGTGTTTTAAAGGATTTATCTGGTACAGGATTAAAGTTGAAGGCAGATTCTGTTATGGTCGAACAGATTGTTTTATGTTCCTGAAGCATCACGTTGCTGTTTGTTAGCTCATTCCAGAGGTGCGCACATCATGTGATTCTAGTGTTGGTGAAAGTTGTTAAAGTCAAACATTACCACTGAGAATTGTCTGACACAGCTGGACTGTGGATCTGTCATGAGACTTTTATGATTGATGGGTATTTAAGGGGTCGTAAACTCTATATTTACCAGGAGACTCTTTTTTTTAAACAGTTTTTTTTTGTGATGTTTTTTCAACAGTGTAAGGGAATCCTTTAAGCACCCATGAGGCGTTTGAGGTGTTCATGAATCAAAAACTTCTATTTCTTCTTTTTTTCTTTCAAATCCATAAAACCATGAATTAATAGCATTTTCATCTTAAAATGTGCAAAAGTGTTTAAAACTCCTGTTCCTCTAGCGTCCACTTGAGGATGGCTGAAGAAACACTGGAAGCCACGTACACACCAAGACAAAGAGATGATCTTTACAGCAATTTTTTTCCTGCTTTTTTCCAAAAACAGTTTTGTTCTAAATAGCTAACTTCTCTATCAGCATGTACTGTACAGAGATTTTTTTTTTTTAATGACTGAATACATTCAACATTATTAAATTAGTGAGTATCATGAACTCTTAGTGGGTTGGACATTTTTGAATGAAAATCTTTTGTTTTGTTTTGTTTTGTTTCTTAAATATGATCTGAAGAAAAAAATTCTGTAATTATGAGATAAACTCATAAAATTTATAGTTATTTTAAAAAACAAACCTTTTCACAATATTTTACTCTTCTTACTTGTTTTGAGAGTCAGACAGGAGCATCAGGGAAATCTGTTCCGCTGCAAAAACTGAAATTTCAGCAAGTGTTTGTCTAAATTTCAGTAAAAAAAAAAAAAAAAAAAAAATCTACTTGGACACGATATAAGCCACATTCACCTGACAAATCCAGAAAATGTCTTTTGCCCCTTTAATTGCTCAAAAAAATCTACCTGTATAGGTAAAAATATAAAAAAAAGAGTTGTAATAGTTTTGTATGTTGAAATAAGACCTTTGTCTGTACTTGTCTGGGGAATGTGACTCATTTTAAATCCAACAACACATTTTTGCTTAAAATAAGAGAAACTCTTCTTTAGATTTCAGTTTTTTGCAGTGTTGTGTAACTGGATAAAAAATCCTCACAGTAGCTTTAAGTTGGGTGAACACACTGAAGGAAAGAAGCTATGTCAGGCTGCAACTCATTTTTATGAAGAGTTTTTTTTTCTTGTGTTTTCAGCTCATTGTCAGTGTCTGGAGGGCTGGAGGGAGTATGAGAATAAATGTTACTTCTTTTCTACTGACACGAAGCCATGGCTGGAGGCTCAGGCCTTCTGTTTGGAGAAGAACAGCAACCTGATGAGCGTCCAGGACATCCACGAGAGGGTGAGACAGCACTTTCAGTCTGGTATAAATTCTCCATCTTTGATCACATACTTCAGGTTAATGTTTATTTTTATGTCTTGTGTGTGTAGCTGTGGGTGAGGACACAAATCGGCACAGAGATCTACTGGTTTGGCCTGAATGATCGCGCAGTGGAGGGAGTTTATGAGTGGGCGGATGGAGACCCCTTCATCCCATACTTATCGTGCGTAAAACTGGCACCAATGAGTTATTATTACTTTTATTTTTATTCTAATGAATTTTTATGCTGATGATCCCTATCTGTTTCAGGTACTGGGCTCCAGGTCAGCCTGATAACTGGGGAGCTGAACCAGGAGAGGACTGTGGTCAGATTTTGGGAGGAAGCTTTGGACAGTGGAACGATGAGAACTGCAACATCAAGAGGAAATACATCTGCAAGCATGTAAACGGTAAGTCCACCAACAGAAGTCCCTCCATATTCTCCTAGTCTGACAAACACTAGAACAGGGGTCTGCAACCTTTGGCTTCATAGGAGCCAGTTTGCCTCAGCTTACCTGGATTAAAGTCGTTCCAGAGCTACAAAATCTATTTTATCTTCAATGTAAAGACAGTAAAGTGGATAAAATTCTATATGTAGTTAAAATCTAGTGATGTCTTAGTTTTTTATTCGTAATAAATTTGCAAACCTTTAAAAACCTAGCAAAAAATTCTAAATAATAACAAAATAACTTAATAATATTGTGAAACTTTCAAAAATTTGCAAAAATTAAAAATCCCCCCAAAACCAAAAGTAATTTAATACATTTGCAGAACTTAAACAGCTTTTGAGAAATTTTAAAAGCTTAAAAAATGTCTAAAAGTTTCAAAAATTAAAATAAAAAGTTATTTCATATGGTCGCAAAATTAAAAAAATGTTAAAAAAAAAAAAAACAACATGCAACAGTTTCAAAAAACCTTAAAATTTCAAAAATTTGCAAAAAAATAAAATGGAATTTGACGAGTTTTCAAAACTTTCATAATTTGTAGATATTTTAATAAGTTATATGAAATTTCAGAATATTGCAAAAGAAATGTAATTTTAAAAATTTGCAAAAGTTAAGAAAATAAATGTAAAAAAAGGGGGAAAAGTTTCACTTAAATTTGATAACATATTTTACTTATAATGTCACTTAACTCATCATTCTTTCTTGTTTGCTTATGTTTGTCACATATCAAGCATTTATAGAAAGTCAGCATGTTGGCAGTTACAGTGACTATGCCTTTAATCATCAATACACTCTGTAAGACAAATAAAAAATTAAGATTCTTTATTTCAATAGTATTTTTTTAAAGCTACAAGGAGCCACTGCAAAGGAGTCAAAGAGCCACATGAGGCTCCAGAGCCACAGGTTGAAGACCCTTGCACCAGAACAATCAAACTGTCCATGTTATCATCCATCTGCTAAGTAAACACATCTCAGTAAAATACCAGATGAGAATATACATTCAGACAATTTTAATCACACAAACTTGCAAAATCTACAAGGAAAGTTAATCCATTTGGGACCTGCAGTCGCTCAGATTGGATACTGCAGGATCTAAAACTAAAAATAGAGCTTCTTATTGATCGTTTTTGGAACATAACGTTAAATATGTTCATGCATTTGAGTCTCACGAAAAGTTATTTATGACAGTGTGCTTGAGACTCCAGGTCAGAAGGGGGTGAGGCAGTCCAGTTAGGTTAAAACAGATCCTCCTCATAGCATCTTTAAAGTATAAATCTCTGAATCTGTAATGAAGAGGGTGATTGGGTACTTATGCAACACGCACTATCTGAGATATAATAAAGAAAATATCTAGAAGATGTCTCTAGATGATGTTTACATTTACATTCTCTGCCAAGTGCACAAACAAACAAAAGTATATCCATCAGTGTCTCACTAAACTTCTCTTTGACTGTGGGTAGGCTGCTTGTATAAAGCTAAAGTTATGAAATTGTGCATAATAAAATGATAATAAGTCAGAATGAAAGAAAAAAAAAACTTCAGACACCTCTTTTCTTAAATCCAAACACATAAGTGTGCATCTTGAAGCAAAAAGTACAAATAATACTTTAACTAGAAAGTCTGCTGTTTTTTATGAACACCATGTTTTTTTCCCCATAGCAAATCCCGGTCCTCAATGTGACTTAAACAACGGCTGGAGACAGCACGGCTCCAACTGCTACAAGCTGAACTCAGAAACCAGGAAGAGTTGGTCTGAGGCCAGAGGGGACTGTGTGCTACAGGGAGGAGACTTGGTGTCCATCACTTCAGCAGAGGAAGAGCAGTACGTTACAGGAAGGCTGGACTCATCATGGTTGGACCTCTGGATTGGTTTTTCCACTCTGGTGAGAGAAGCATGGTGTGGGGATGGGAGCCTCACTTTTCCTCTTTTTTGATTATTTTGAAATTTTTGTTTGATATTTAACTTGAATTTTTGTTTCTTTAGAAATGCAACAAGATTGGATGTCAAGTGCAGGCTGGAAACACTCAGTGGGCCTGGTCTGATACAACACAAGCCGGGTACACAAACTGGGCTGCTGGACAACCGACAGTGTAAGACGATACTCTGTTAACTTACATTACTGCAACTAAAATGTGACATTTTTAGTTTTTCAACAGTTAAAGTCTAAACACTTATTCTCCAACAGTGATGCTCAGGCTGGCTCATGTGCAGCAATAATCAAAGATGAAACAGAGAATTATGCAAAGTGGAGATCTCATATTTGCAGATATGAGCGTCCCTACATGTGCAAACGACCACTGAACAGTAAGTGGGCTCTTTTTTAGACTCACACATTGAGTTGCCTTGTTTTTTTTGCTTTTTGGGGTCTTAAATGACTTTTTCTTGTGTTTCTTCTAAATCTTCTTTTCAGCCATTTGCCCTGCTGGCTGGTTAAGCTTCTCTGGCAGTTGTTACTGGGTTGTCAGTAATAACAACATGCTGACCACTTGGCATGATGCTTTCACAAAGTGCTCTGATATGGGGGCTCGCCTGCTCATCATAAACAGGTAGGGGAGAGCAACACAGCAAGCTTCTTGCATTAATGGCAACTCCGTAAAAAAAAGTACCAAATAAATGGAGAAAGTTGTTTTTATGCACAGTCTAAGCCTGTATCAACATTTCTTTTGTTGTCAGCAATGATCACTGCAGCTAAGCCGGCTGATATTAACATCAGTGCACAGATATGAACACCTGCTTGAGTGAAATTGGGAACAAAATAAATCGCATGGCATGCATCTGATTGATATTTAAGTAGTTCCTTGATAGAACTGCAATGTCTACTTTTGGTCACAAGGGGCAGCACACACAGCTAAGAATGCAATGTAGGCATAAGATCGCAGGCATGAGAGCTGTCCCTCTGTCATATCAACTGCATGAAAGATCTATTTAAGATTCTTTGAGCTCTTTATGCACCTGACTGAATTAGTGTGAGTAAATTACCCAGAGTGACCTCTAGGGGGAGCCTGCAAGCATGAAAGGGTAAACCACCACTATAACATGGAAGTGAAAAAGGAGGTAAAAAAGAAGCAGGGAAGATGCAACCATGTTAAACATAAACCTATATGAATCTAGAGTATTTATGATTTTTACGTTTATGTATTTCTCTTCACTTGGGGGTTAAATAGAATGATTTAAAAAAAAAAAAAAAAAAAAAAAGTACACTGATAAATTGTCTATTTTATATAACAGTAGTATGGATCACTCAATTCTGAGTGCTGCTAAGGTGAGCTACATAATGTCATGACAAGACTTGAATTTCCATCCCGTTCCCAGTAATACAAACATAAGGCTTGGGCACTCCATCATTTTCTAGGTGAGGTCAATTCATCCTTTAGGGCTCAGGGTTGAGGAAATTTAGATCCAACCACAGCTTCAGAGATATCACTGATTGGGATTTGAGAAGCTAGCACTGGAAGATGCCATGTTAGGAATAGTGTACAGCGATCAGGTGGTTATAGGAATTAAGATCTGACAGGGAAATCAAAGTGAAGCAAAGGGTTTTTTCTCATCCTGAAGTCATTTTACTCCGACTATAATAGTTCTGCCTTGATTTTAGAGAATAGATATCTCACCTCGTGTGCTTGTCTTACTTGTCCAGTCAAGAGGAGCAGTTCTTCATTAATGGGAGACTTCCAGACTTTCACCAAGTGGACATCCCCGACATCTGGCTTGGTTTATCAGGTTTGTATGATTAAGTGCTTTTATCCTAAATGTGATTTTTAAGAGCACCTTTTAGAAATGAACTCATTTCTTATGTTTTAAATTCTCAGATAAGGACCAGGATGGGCATTTCAGATGGGTAGATAAAACTGACATTACATTTTCCAACTACGGATCTGGTTGGCCCCAAAACACAGTAGGCGTCTGGGACTGCGGACAAATCTTCACAGGTAGAACCAAACATTTATTTAAACAATAAAATCAATTTTAACAAGCATTTAGACTAGCTTCTTTTCTCCTCCAGGAAATTATGAAGGCAAATGGGAAACAACAAGCTGCTTCAAGACCCTGGGTTACATCTGTGAGATGACAGGCGGTCAGAACCCCAAACCAACAGCACACCCCGGTCAGTCAGACACTTCTCTTCATCTCCACATCTGTCTGTCTGGATAAAACCAGTGTGTACCAAAATAACTCCAATGATTTTATTTAAGACTTCCACTGTGACTCTGGATATTTGCTGTACGGAGACTTCTGCTACCAGTTTGAGACTGAGACCGTGAGAAACTGGCAGGATGCTGAGGCTCACTGCGTGGGCGAGGAGGCTCACCTGGCCAGCATACATTCTGCGGAGGAGCTTAGTTTCATTGTTGGTGAGCAGCTTGAAGAGCTGTCACATGATTTATCAAAACAATCCATAGATTACTATGCTTCAACTCAAACTTGATGTCATTTTCTTTTATTTGCAGCTCACATGCCAGGGGACGCCTGGATTGGTATGAATGATATCAGCGTTGAAAACACGTTTGTGTACTCTGATGGAACGCCTACAGTGAGTTAAAAACACAAACAAACTTTACAAATCATTGAAAAAAATCCAACAAGGGTTTGATTTTTGAAAATCTTTAATTAACAAGTTGTTATTTTCAGCACACCATTAGTTACTAAAACCATGATCTTGTGCTTGCTAATACACATTAAAGAGGGGGTACTCTGCTTTCCCATAATTCAAAAATGAATAATAACTAACAATGTTGGATGTTCAGACTAAACTTACAGATTTTTAACCCTCTTCATATTAACTTGTGGTAGAAGTCCTGACTTTATATACGGACATAAACACTGCAAAAGCAGCTTCCAGAGGGCTGACCAATCAGAGTAAAGAGGGTTTGTGGTCAGGGAACCTTAAAGAGACAGAATCTAAAATGAAGTGCTTCAGACAGAAGAGTTTTCTAAAACACTGGTGTGAGAAAAAATAAATATTTTATCCATCTGTAAATTATGTAAAGCTTCTACTGAGGTACCAAAAGGGACAGTGTAAAGCCTAAAAATAGCACAACACCCCCTCTGTAATCATAACGCATGGGTTACGAAAATGTAATAACTTACGTACCTGTAATTTCTTATTTCCTCAAACAATCATCCCAACAGATCATATTAATTTAACATAAAATTATAGTTTTTTTCCCATTATAGTTATATTGTGCAGACAAATGAATATCTTGTTACCTGATAACATTTTTCATTTAGGCACCAGATTAAAAATAATCACCCAACAGGAATTTGTGGGAAAAAGTGAGGTTATTCAGAGGGAAAGAGGGATTTTTTATCCTTTTGAGAAATTAAGTTGGGGAAAAAAATAATTCCTTTAAAGTTCAACAAAACAAAAATTACAACCAAGCAGCATTTGCTTATGATCTATTTGTGTCTAAGATGAACAGTTAATGTCAATGCCAACTCATGGCACGTTCAAACATTTTAACCTCTTGCAGACCCTTTGACTCCAGATCTTCAGTATCTTTCCTTCAGATTTTAGAATTTCATCAACCGAACGCCATGCATTCACCTTGTCCTAATACAACACGTCCCTGCTGGAGGTCTCCTAACTTGTTAATATCATTCTTTTTTTTTTTAATCCAAAATTCTGAACATGCTGGTAATCATAAATTTAGTTGAAATTCAAAACTCACCAAAGCTGTATGATCCTAAATAATAATCGCTGTCTTTTACTCAGTTAGCTGATATCGGGTTTTACACCTATAGCACAAAGGGCCTGCAAGAGCATGAATATGGTTTGTTTTTGGATCTCAGGACTTCTTCCTGTGGGGACACAACCAGCCGGACAACTGGCAGAACAACGAGGACTGTGTGCACATCAGGGGCGCTACTCACACTGAAGCTGGGAAATTCAACGATGATTTCTGCACCTCCACAAAGGAATTCATCTGCAAGAAAGGTCTGACACACTGTTATTCTTATCTTCTCCCTCATATGCTTCTTTTGTTTTATTCCTACTGCTTATTTCATCACTCCTGCCTCTTTAAGCCAAGGGTGCGGGGCCTCCTCCTCAGCCACCAACATCTGGACCAGGTGAGTTTAAGGATACTCTGAGCTTAAAGGTACTCTGAAATTAGTGTGTGAGTGTACATTAACTGTTGTGTTGTTAATTTCACAGGATGGAACGTAAAATGTGGTCACTGGATGCCGGACCCTTTTAATGACTTCTGCTACCTCTTTAACTACCTGTCTATGAGGACGTGGGCAGAGGCACGATCTGACTGTTTGAACCAGGGAGGAGACCTGGTCAGTATCACAGATCCCTTTGAGCAGTCCTTCATTCAAGGTGAGAGATTGTCAACAAAGTGTTCCCAAACAGGATCCTTGGATCTTCTGCTGAATTCATGCTGGAGTCTTTTATTCCTTCAACCTTCCTCTCAGGTGTGATCCAGCAGAGTCCTACAGGGATCTCTCTGTGGATTGGCGGACACGACTCGGTCACTGAAGGCGGCTGGGAGTGGACGGATGGCTCTCCTTTCAGATACATTCGTTGGAGTGCAGGTTAGTATTTAGACAAATATAACCTGTATAATCCTGATTCTAAAAAAAAACACGGACTACTCCTTCTTAGAATAGAATAGAATAGAATAGAATAGAATAGAATAGAATAGAATAGAATAGAAATCACTTTATTTATTCCTGAGGGGAAATTCAGGAGGAGTCACAGAAGCAGTCAAGAAAACAAAAATAAGAAAGTGTATAGAAAGTGCAAAAAGGTCCATAAAAATATAAATGATGACAGCTTGTCCATCATTGTCCAGTTCAGCCAGCCTCCACCTCCACAGGGTCCAGGACTGAGCTTCTTCAGTCATGCTCCATCTCTGTCTACTAGATCCTGTCTGCTCACAGCAGGTGAAGCTCTTCCAATGTGGCGTTGGTGTCTGATGTTAGCTCTGTTAGCCATGTCTGTGAATAGCATGATGCTACTCTGCCCTCTGGTATTCCCTCTGTTGCTGGGTTAGCACAGCTCGCTTGTCCATCTTATTGGAGATAGATCTTACGTTCCCAATAACGATGGATGGAAGGGCAGGTCGATGTCATCACCTCTTAGCTCACACCTGAGAACCAGCATGTCATCCTCACCTCCATCTCCTCACCTTGTGAGAAGACATCAGGCCTTGCACCAGGTAGCATTGACATGCTAGAGGCTGCTAACAGCCAATCTCACATGTAAAAAATGCAGCCATGGTTACATGTAGGATCTCCAGACAAACACAGGAGAAAAGTAGTAAAAAATATTGCTGAAGCCACAAAAAGTTTGTTGTCCATGACCAACAAATGAACCATACAAAGTAATGACCCACTCCAAATGCAAAATGATGAAAAAGAGATGAAAAAATGACAAGAAATGAACAAGGAAGAGAGAGCTGCAGTAAAAGGCAACCACAACAGGGGCGGCGCCTAGCAACTCTTCTTGACCTTATTTGCCTCTGCAGGTAACCCAGATAACTATTATGGAGAGGACTGCCTGTCTGTTTACATTAACGGAGGTTACTGGAATGATGACAACTGTGAGTACAAGAGAGGATACATCTGCAAGCGGAGAGGTGAAGTTTAACTTTATCATTATTTAGAACCAGATGCTGATATTCAGGGCAATGAAACGTGTTTGTAACACCACATGCATGTTGTGTTTTTTAGGACTCACACCTGAGCCTCCTCCACCTCATGATGGTAACAGTGCAGCATTTTCTGACAACACTGAGCGCCAAAAAAAAAACAGAAGCAACAAAAAGAGACACTTTTTTTCTGTAATGATCATCTGAGCTCTGTCCTGCTGCAGGTTACATGACGGCTCTGGTGTGCCAGGACTCCACTGCTGTCCTTCATTGTCCACAGGACAGTGTTATTAACATCAAGTCAGCTTTCTACGGGCGACAGAGTGCTACCACTTGTCCACCCCTGGATGGATCAGCAGGTGATGCTGCATGAAGGTTTAACTGAGAAATTATATTTCACAAATAAAATACTTAAAATTTGTTTTCCCTCTCTCTTTTTCAGGAAGCTGCACAGTTGAAGGTGTCCTTCCTATTTTTAGAAAGGCCTGCGACAACCGCCCGTTTTGTTTTGTCTACGCACCAGAAGTCGACCCCTGTCCAGATGTTTCCAAATATATTGAGATTGTCTACTCCTGTGAACAAAAAGGTATGCTGCTCTTCTTCTGGGATTATCCAACACCTGTCATTGGCACCATTTTTTCATCTCAACTGAAGCCTGATGCCTAATTTTATGATATTTTTGCTGCTCACAGTGTGTCTGCACGGTCTGGGTGTAGAAGACGGGAACATCACAGACTCTCAGCTCGCTGCATCCTCCTCCATTGGTGGATTCTCTGCCAGTCAAGCGCGTTTGAATGGAAATTCCTGCTGGAGGCCTTCAGGAAGTGGTATAAACCAACACAGTCATCACTTAAAAAAGGATAATTTACATGATGTGTACAGATGATCACTTTCTTCTTCCCCCTGCAGTAACCTCGAGCTGGATTCAGGTGAATCTGGGTCAGACCAGAAAGGTAACAGGAATAGTGATCCAGGGATGTCCTCAGTCTGATTACTGGGTCACCAAATTTAAAATACAGCACAGCATGGATGGCGCAACTTGGACTGACTACACTGCCGACGGGGCGGTGAGTTAGCAGGAAAACACACAGATTCAAACCAAATTGTGATTTTTAGAACAGGTTATAACACCGAGTTTCTTTTATTTGCAGTTTTTCCCCGGAGCAACAGACAGAAACACTCCTGAAACTCAGCTGCTGGGTACGCCTGTGTCAGCTCAGTACATACGCATCCTTCCTCTGGAGTCCAACGGCCAACCAGGCCTTCGCTTTGACGTCTTGGGATGCACACCTGACTGTACGGAAACTACTCAAAGTGCACAAAATGATGTTACAATCTGGTGGGATACCGTCTTTCATAGTCATTAATGAAAAATTCCTTTAACAGATGCAATCTCGTGCGCCAGCTGGCCCAACTTCCACTTTGCCAATGAAAAAATGACGTAAGCTGAGCCTAAATTTTGTATTGTGTTGTATTTGTTGACATTTTTGAGCCATTATATTCTTTTACATCACAATTCACAACAATTTACCTGATTCTTATAACTTACAGTGTTCACTGTCCAGCCCGCTGTGCTGAGGTTTATTACAGAGTGTATGGCACAACAACGTATCGTGGGGTAGGTGAATACTTTATTGCATCTGCATCATAACCAATGGTGGCTTGTGACTTCAAAGTGCTAGGGTGCTGCTCGACCACTCCCACCAGGAAACTAAAAAGTCTTCACTAAAGATTAAATGTGTTTGACATAAGACTTTGTTTTGAACATAAAAAGGCAAATATTATAGTATAGAGTAAAATGTGTCACCTGAAATAAGGTGTAGATTTAATGTGTCTGAGGTTTCTGGTTGATCATATATAACTAAAGCCTGGGGTCCAGATCTCTGCTGACCTTTGTTATTTGGAAAAGGCAGCTTTTTCTGGGGGGTGTATTGCACATCACCACCCAGCAGGTGGAAGCAGAGGGACATGTCACATGAATTGAGGTGTTGAGCGTGGGGCACACACAGCCCACTATATAAAATATGGACCAAGTCTTTGAC
This sequence comes from Halichoeres trimaculatus, assembly GCF_033239565.1. Taxonomy (NCBI): domain Eukaryota; kingdom Metazoa; phylum Chordata; class Actinopteri; order Labriformes; family Labridae; genus Halichoeres; species Halichoeres trimaculatus. The sequence goes on along the minus strand of NW_027437194.1, from coordinate 16,099,884 downwards.
GTCACTCATTTGTTTCTATAAAAGGGTTAAATCTAACAGTGGAGTTTGCTTTATCCCAAATGCTGACTCAGATTGACTTTTAGTCAACAAAGCCACAGGTAAAGAGGATTTAACAAGTTATTAACAATGTCACCCCAAAAAAGTGTATGCAAATTGAAGATACGCTATTTACACCAAAACTTTCTTTTGCATTCAGCTGTAAACATATTTACATCTGCCAAGTCTTTAAATGCCAACGTCAAGTTGACGCTCATGAAACTGCAGTTTTTATACACTTTCCCGTTGATTTTGTTTTCCAAGAGGCAACTTGCGGCTGTTAAAAATGAAAAATGAAGTTTTGCACCCTGTAGCTGTATGCAAAGAGGCCAAAGCCCTGTCTCTTGAACGATGCAAGGTTGAGTTCAGCCCCTGTTGACTCAGTATCAGAAACAAAGGGGTGACGTCACTAAGACTACATCCATACATTTCATGGTCTACCTAAGAACAGAGGCTTATTTAATCAAGGTCCATTCAGATACTCCTGTCCAGAAACCTTGAATCAGAGTTTGTGATATAGTATAAAGACAATTTCCTAAACTTGTAAGTGCTAATGGATAGAATGGTCATGTGACCACTGAGCTGGTCTGGGAGTATGATTTGACATTAACTGAAAGAGACAAAACTAAACTAAAATCTTAATTTAAAGTTTTTTAAAGAACCAAAACATTATCAGATAGTTCTTACTGTATATTTAATTTTTTTTTCTGATTAAAATAAAATACAAATGTTAACACAAATTATTGGCCTCTGCTATCCACTTGATCAGAAGACCAGAGCCTCTGTTAGCAGCCGAACTGTATCATTATTTTTTTTTTCCTTGATCTTGAGTGTTTATTCAGCTTCTCAAAGGCTTTTTGATCTAATCAAACACACTGCCTGTTATTGTACTGCCTTCACTGTAAAACCCAACAAAACCTGCATTACATTTGTCTCTTTCTTTGCCTCTGAACAGGACTCAAACATCTGTGCTGCAGCTATCCATGCTGGAGTGATATTGGATGAAACTGGAGGAGAATGCACCGTGCTGAAAACAGAGGGACAGGACTTCTATCCTGGGTCCACCAGGAATGGCATCACCTCCCAACAGTAAGACTCTTTCTTTCCAAACACCTTCCACTGATGCCATTCTAATCCACAGTTCATCAAACTTAGCTTTAAATGTGACTTTTAATTCAAAGCTTCTCTTTTTCAGATATGATGGAAACTATGCAGTGTCATATGTTTTTGCTGATGGAGGTGAGCTTTCCAGAGTCTCTGTGCACATTTTTCCCTTCAGGATTATTAATCCTGGAGTTTATCTCCTCCCTCTCTTCCTCAGAGCTGAGGTGTTCGGGACCTGACTGGTACGAGTTTGGCGAGTTCTGCTACAAACCTTTTGACGACAAGAAGACGTGGCGTGACGCTCAGACAACCTGCAGGGGCCTGGGTGCTGAGCTTGTGTCCATTCGCTCCATGACAGAGCAGAGCTGGCTTGAGAGCTACTTGTATTTGGGTATGGGTCCAGAAAATAACAAGTGACAACACATGAAGTGTCAATGTTGGTCAGTTACAGAGTTTTACTGTTAGGTACAAAATGTGTCTCCTGGACTTTCTCTCTCAGCCACCAGTGATGTTTGGACCGGTCTGAATGACCTGGCCTTCCCTGGTATGTTCACCTGGTCAGATGAACACATGGTGACGTTCACCTACTGGGCTCCAGGTGAACCAAACAACCATGATGGCTTCAATGAAGACTGTGTGGAGATGTTGCACCAGGTGAGAAGGATGGGAAATGTCGTCCTTTGTCCACCTGAAATACACAATGTAATACTTGTGCTTCATCTCTGCTTCAGACCGGCCGATGGAACGACGTGTCCTGTTCAGAACTCAACACCTACATTTGCAAAATGCCCAAAGCTCATTATCCACTGCCCTCTGTGAGACCCACAGAGTACGGCTGCCCTCAGGTAGAACAAACCTCTTATTCCTCTGCTCCCTGCATGTGTAGACAAGACTTCTTATACCAACCTAAAGCTCAGAGCGTGCTGTGTGATTAGAAACCACTGCATCAGCCTCACCTCTGTGATCTGTGTCAGGGCTGGGATGCTTACGGCTACGCCTGCTACTGGATGGAGGAGGCCGGCAGGAGCTGGAATGATGCTAAGACGTTCTGCAAAGATCAAGGCGGCTTTATGCTGCACATCGGAGACATGTGAGTTACATTAGAAGACAAAGACATGAATCAGCAGAAGTTTTAACATGAAAAATACTCTAAATCTACAAATGTGACCTTTCCAACTGCTCTGTGGGTGATCTGTAACTCAGTTCTCTTTGAAGTCTTTAACTCGCCAGCTTCCTTTAGGTTTAATTAAGAGGAATAGTGCATAAAGTATCAAAATGTCTGAGCTTGATAAATTTATGCAGAAAAACAACTAAAATAATCTTTAAAATTTCAGATTTTGTTTCAATGCTCAAACTTTTATTCATCTGGGTTTCTTTTATGTTTTTTTGATTTTATTAATCACTTTTTTATCTATCTGCTTCTGGAACTCTGGGAAAAAGGGAGCCTCAGTATGAAATAAAAAATAAATAAATAAAAAAAAATCCTTCAAAAATAGTGAAATTATCTGTTCATGCAGCAAGTAAACAAATTGGCAAGAAATCTTGAAATAAGAATGTTAGATAGATAACAGTTTCTCTCTAAAACTCTGATTCAGATTTTCTGCTTGAATTTTTACTGAAGACGCTAAATACACAGAGAAATGTGCATTAATATATCAAAAGAGATTCAAATTTAATACATTTAACATGTTATACATCTCTTAATCTACCAAAACAAGATAGAAAAACAATCGTAGCTTGATACTAATGAAAATGGGAAATTGCATTGATATGCAAGAGATCAGCATACAACGATTTGAAGTTGCTTTTTAAACTAGTTTTACCACAGAAACATGCCACAAATACTATTTGTAAACAATACTGAAAACTCTTAATGACAGAATACTTACAGGCAAATGTTTTCCAAACAGGAAGATAAAGGAAAAGTTTTGTTCAGTGCACAGGCTCTTGGCTGAATTAACTACAAGTACCGCAAGCTCAAACCTCCAAACAACTCAAAGCTTTGCTATCACTGCTTCAGTATATGGATGTCCCACTTCACTGGATAACATATAACAAAACAATAGAATGGATGTATAATCCAGCAAAGGATGTGCCTTGAGAGGAATTCCTAAGTGTTAAAAATAAGGAGGTGTTTATTTTTGGATTAAATACTTAAAAAATAACTTCTGAAGCAAAATAATGAGTTTAAGATAATGAAAGTAAGCAAAACTGTTTAATCAAATTCCCTTTTTAAACCTTAATTCCAGCTCATAAATGCCCAGAGGCAAGAAAAGTATCACTGATTTAGGTTAAAAAAAATTCTCAGTATGAGGAGAGCATTTTTAAGGTTTTCTTTCTTTTTCAAATAAAGTGTATTTTTGTCAAAATATAGATTGTGTAATATATTGCACGTAAAAAATGGGGCACTAGATGCGTAACTGTATCAGGAGTCATAGCGTGGTTTGTTTCTTTTCCATATTGTTTTTACTTTTACTTTATTTATTAAAACAGAAAACTTTTAAAACACGCCTATATATTTAACATGTTAAAATATTAAAATTTAAAGAATTTAAATCCCAGCTTGTGCAGAATAATTTGCAGAGAAGGTATTCACTGAGTCTCTATAACCGCAGTATTTTTTTTTCGAAACTTTGATTTACAATTGTATTTTCTTTATTGTTTGTACTTTCTTTACATTGTCTGCCATTAAAGCACCTTTTCACCTTCTTTTCTTTGGGCTTTTATCATTAATCAATCACTGCAATTTTTTTTCTGTGTGAGAACTTTGGGCTGTGTGCTTGTATGCATGAAAGCTGTGACACACAGAGTATTCGTACTGGAGTTTCTGAACCTCCTGTGTGTCCCTGCAGATATGAACAAGCACATTTTACCGTGGCGCTCACAGGAAGGACCGGCATGTGGTGGATTGGCCTGCGCGCTGAAGGCCAAGGTGGTGGAGTGGACTACATCTGGGACAACGGCTTACCTCTGACCTTCACTCACTGGGACAGAGACCAGCCAGGTACAAAGCTGACAGTGAATCCATCAGAGAAAGGTTGATAAACACATGCTGGTTAACACTCACGTCCTTTTTGTGTTTAGATAACGGCGATGGAACATGCGTGGCTATGACAACTGGTGCTGTCGGAGGTTTCTGGGATGATAAACTATGCACAGAGAAATTCTCCTTCATCTGTGAGAAACCTAGACCTGATATCCACCCACCCACTAAACCCCCAACTCCACCGCCTGCACAGGGCTGTGCTGAGGGCTGGACGGCTCTGCCTCACTTCAGACACTGTTACAAGGTAAACATGAGAGCCAATCAAACTTTACAACCTTGCTTCTTTGCTGGGGACAGCACTGATTTATGATGGATTCATACAGCTCTTCCACAACGTGGAATGGTCCCAGAAGAAGAGCTGGGAAGCAGCAAATGAGGACTGTGTCTCCAGAGGAGCTAACCTGGCCAGCATCCACACTCAGGAGGAGGAGCAGTTCCTGGGTCAGTACAGCAAAGGCACCAGCAAGTGGATCGGTCTCAAACACAACCCCACAGAAGGAGGTGAGTAAAGTCTGTGATTTGTAACAGTTCATTCAAAAAGAGGAAACATTAAAACACCAATCAATGCTTTCATCCTGCAGGCTACTCCTGGAGTGACGGCACTCCACTGTCCCACACCAACTGGGGTCACGGGGAGCCCAACAACCATGAGGGCCGAGAGGAGTGTGTGGAGATGGTGAGCACCACCAACGGCACAGTCTCCTGGTGGAACGATCTGAACTGTGACGCTCACCAGGACTGGATCTGTCGGATCCCTAAAGGACAGACCCCCATCCTGCCCCCAGTTCCTCCTCCTCCTGTTCCAGGTACACTAAGGAAAAGGTCAAAGTAAGAGGTGTCTTTTGAATTAGCAGAGCTCCTTTAAGTTTGTCTTCTCCTGTCTCCACCCTCAGCTCCTGATTGTGGATCAAACCCCGGCTGGAGGAAAAACAACAACATCTGCTACTACTACAACGACACCGACATCGTGGACTTCCACACGGCCGCGAGACGCTGCTACCATGAGAAGGCTATGCTCGTCACCATCCACAGCAAAGAGGAGCAGGCTTACGTTAACAGCATGGTACACTACGACGCTCTGTTTATTAACTGTTTACTGTGGTAAAGACGAGCAGCAGCGAAACATGTTGTGTTGCTCCTTCAGGTTGGGACCGGTGAGGTCGCTGCTGCTTGGATTGGAATGATGATGTTTGGCATCGCAAATGGACAATATGTGTAAGTGAAAACAGGAAATGTCCCTTTATTTACATTCTCAGATATTTTCAACCGTTTTTTATCATTTACATACTTTATTTCCACTCAAAGACATCTCTGTTCTTCTGCACAGATGGGTGGACCTCTCCCCGGTGACGTACACTCATTGGAGTCCAGGTGAGCCCAACAACGCCAACGGGGAAGAACAGTGTGTGCAGATGAACAGACATCAAGGTAGGTTAAATTACACACATCAGAAAATAAACTGAGGATGTAGAAATGTTCCTGAGATAATGTGTTTATTAGTGTTTGTCAACAACCTGTTTTTGTTCAGGTGGATGGAACGATGCCAACTGTGGTCGGGCAGGTGCAGGATACGTCTGTAAGAAGCACCCCGGAGATGTTCACACCCCTCCTCCACCCACACAGCCCTGGGAGGGAAACTGCCCCGAAGGTAGGACACACCTCTTTAATCCTCCTCTTTTATTTACAAAAAACAACTAGATACTGAGGCAGTATCTGTGATATTACACTCTGGCTTCTTATTGTCAACAAATGCCACAAAACATGAGATAAGGTGACAAAAACTATTTGGTCATTTATCTTATATTTACATGTACATTTCTAAATTCAACTCTGACAAAATGACTCAACCTATTTTAAATGAAAACATACAATCATGGCTGGGGTTTTTGTAGAATATTAATACCTTTCAAAGTTTGGAGGTAGAAAGGTTTAAAAATGTGACTTGGAATATTTTTTTAATAAGATCAGTTAATGCATCTAAAACTCATGTGAAGAGATTTTAAGTGGTTATAAAATATGTAAAAGAAACGATGATGTCTCTGTGGGGGAAAAAAAATAAATTGGGAAAACAAACAAGACCTTGCCAACAAGACTGATAAATTCTGGTATGTAAATTTTGGTTCCTGTTGCAGCTGATGCAGGTCAGGCATCAGACAAAGGTCAACGAAACACATTGAAAGAAAACATTGAAAATCAGTTTAAAAAATTCATGTAAGTTTTGAAAAAAAGTTACAGGGCAAGACTTCAGCTGTTTTGAGACATTTCCAGGGTGTCCGCGGGGTCTTAAAAAGTGTTAAAGTTGATAAATCAATTGTGGGAAAATTAAGGCCCTTAAAAAGTGTTGACAAGTCTTAATCGTGATGTTATGAGGTATTAGATTTTATTGGTATTCAAGCTTTGACTCCAGAAGTATCCATGAATATTTATTTTCCTCCTTGCGACTGTTACAAACTGACCTGGCACGCCAGACAGACAGTTCCATCTATCCACCATGGAAATGGTCCATCTGGTTCGAAAATGATTACGGGGTCTGAACTTTCAAAAGTAACCATACCTGGTGATTGGGCGATCATTCTACTCGTCACACTCATCACAGACCAGCTTGTGTCGGTTTTGGAACAAATTCTCTTTGTTCAAATCAATTTTTTACCAGATACAACACGACAAGATAAGGTATTTATCAATACAATTACATAGCGCTGTTGTTTGAAACGTGACAACAAGCAAAGTTATAATTTTGTGAGGCGCGGTATGCATCACTAGCAGCCCAACATATCCGTAGGCTAATGTGACAACAAACTCAGTTTGTACAGTAGTTTAGTAGCCATCTGTATGTAGTGCTGATGGAAAGCAAAAAACACAATCTCAAGTGCATGTCCTAATTTTTAAAACTGATAAAATAAATTCTTGTTTTTTTTTCTGCAAGTTGGCCTTGTATAACAGTTGTTACTTGTGGGAATGTCAATTAACCTGCCTTAAGTTTCATTTTTTCTTTCAATCTTTATTCCTTCTCAGTTTACCTAATTTATGTTAAAATGCAAACTACAATTGCCAAAGATTGGTTTCTAACAACAGCTTTAAGGCGTGTTAAAGTCTTAAGACTTTTTGAAAGGTTTTTAAAAAATTCTTTAAAAGGTATTGAATTTAACCTCAGGATTTCAGCATATACCCCGTGTTTTGTTAAATATTCAAAGAAAAGTGTTTCCGCAGAGATCTTCTAGAAGTTTCTTATGTTCCTGAGATTTATTGATTAGCTCTCAACGGCCTCATTTTTATAGGACGCAGGTAGTTTTGATGATTTACAGCTTCCTGAAAAAACAACCCTTCATTCTATTTTCAACAGCAAAAATGCTCAAATATAAATTGATAATTTTGTTTAATTGATTGATAATTGATTTTTGTTGCATAACACTTCGTCCATGTAGGAAAAGATAAATTAACCCAGTTAGACCAGCCCTGCACCATACCAAATATTTTTTATGTTCCTGTAATGGTTAATCCACCAGAATGTGCAAGCTTTTAATTAAAAAAAATAAAAAAACATAATTAATGCTAATATATATATATATTTTTTTTATCCATTAATTCTCAAATTTACGGTTTCTCAAAAAAGCAGAAAAAATAATTCACATTATTATTTTTTGATTGACAAGTTCAATTTATTCACTTTCATTTCTGGACAGAAAAATGTGTTCTTGAGGTTTTTCATTATTTCTGTTAATTTTTTAACTTCTCAAAAAGTTCCAGTTTTCCGGCTCAAATTCAAATTAAAAAGCACATTTTAGATTTCAGTGAATTATCCTAAAAATACCTATTCAGCTTGTTGATAAACTTTCTCAACAAAAAGAAAATACTTTTAAAAAACACCTCAATTAGAAGATAAGTACACATTAATGGAGGATAATCCACCCTCACTGCTTATCAGATATAATGTAAGACTTCTTATCTTAATCCTATCCTGACTTATTGTCCTATCTTAATGTTGGGTCTTTTCTGAGAACTATACTTTGTAAATAAAAAAAAAGATTGACTGTTTGATCTGAGGCAGTCGCCTTTCTTTCTCCCTCCAGGCTGGCTTCGTTTCAACAACAAGTGCTTCTTGTTCAAAGGAAAGAAAAATGAATTGAAAGCAAACTGGTCTTACGCTCGCAGCTGGTGCAAAGATCAGGGAGGAGATCTGGCTGTTATTGACAGCCAGTACGAGAACGGTATGTTAAGAGTCATCAACACAGAGATCATTACAGAGAGACTGCTCTCTGTGACTTAACCATCTCTCCTCCAGACTTTGTGGCCAGTTACCTGAGAGACATGGAGCTCCCCACGTGGATCGGTCTGTCAGATCTGTTGTTGGAGAATCAGTACGCCTGGAGTGACGGGGTCAGTCCTGTGCTGTACACCAACTGGAATGACAAGGAGCCCAACAACGCAGGAGGAGCTGTGAGGAGTCTTCTCAGACATTAAATTTATCCTTTTTAAAATGTGAAGTGAGATAACCAAGTTTTCTCTGATGCTCTGAACAGGAGCACTGTGTCGCAATGGCTCACAACCACCTGGTGAGCGGGAGATGGAACGATGACGCCTGTCATAAAGATCACAGCTTCGTCTGCTCCCGGAAGAAATGTCAGTAAACAACGCAGCTGTTTCCCTTCTTCTTTAAAATCAATCTGATCACATCATGTTTCAAAACTTTCCCAATCTGTGTCCACATCAGCCAGCAGCATCGCCCCCCCACCCCCCACAAAGAGCCCCTGTGAAGCCCCAGGCTACATCCCCTGGTACTCGAACTGCTACAGGCTGGTGGAGGAGAAGGCGACGTGGGATGCAGCTCAGGCAGACTGCGTTACGCAGGGAGGGAACCTGGCCAGCATCGACATGAGCTACGACCAGGCCTTTGTGGCTGGAGTGGTGCTGCAGGGCAAAGAAGACGCCTGGATCGGACTCAGACGGAAGGTGCTGTCACGGCGGGATCAAAGGAGTCAAACCAAACAACAAAGAAATGAATCTTTCTTAATCTGTCTTTCTCTCATATTTTCCTCATATGCAGGAGGACGGCTCCTACAAATGGTCAGACGGCTGGCCTGTTTTCTTTACTCAGTGGGGACCAGGTGAGCCCAGCAACATCAAAGACGAGGGCTGTGTCAGCATGCATGGATCATGGGCCTTCCATGGGACCTGGAACGACACCAAGTGTGACGTAGCTAAACCCTACATCTGCAAGATCTCCAAAGGTACTGAACACTTAACATTCTTCCATCATGAATTTTAGGCCGTATCCAAAAGACAAGAGCTCATCATTTTTCATTTCTTCTTTCAGAGAAACCACCACCGACTCCAGCCCCAGGTGACGGGAAGTGTCTGCCGTTCTGGGTTCCTTATGGTCGCCACTGTTACACCGTCTACAACCTGGAGCAGGGTTTCTCCTGGCCGGACTCTCGTCACTACTGTCAGTCTGTGCGAGCAGAGCTGGCCTCCGTTCACAGTCGAGCTGAGGTGGAGTTTATCAGGAACCTCAACTACTCGAAGAACCACAACCTCTGGATCGGCCTCACCAGAGACAACAACTGTGAGTGAAGAGAGAAATCAAAGAACAGAGCTTCAGAAATACGCATTAACCTCGAGTTCTTGATCCTTTAATGTCTGTTTTTTCCAGTCGGCTGGGGCTGGACGGACAAGACGCCTTTGGGCTTCCTTAACTGGGCTCCAGGTGAGCCGAATGCAGCTTTCCATCCCGGAGAGGTGGCTGAAGAGAACTGTGTGGAGATGTACCCGGATGGACGCTGGAATGACAACAACTGTCTACAGAAGAGAGGATTTGTATGCCGCCATCGCAAGTGTAAGGGCTTTTTTTTAGTTATCCAGTCACCAGAACACAAACGTAGAAAAATAACTGAACTTTTTGATGTTGAAGCAGCAAATGAAAAGTTTCTATGTTTAAAATTGTGTTTCAGACTTCACAACAGATGATGGGGGTAACCCAGTTATTCCCACTGATGGTCCTGGTGGCAGCAGTGAGTACAAGAAAATTACTAACACAGTTTCCTTCAAATGTCTATATAAACATATAAGTGTGTGTGCGTGTGTGTTCGTGTGTGTATATATGCCTATCTATAATCCCTGATTTAAAATCATATACACCTAACTGATAGTCAAAGCAATTTTGTTATCAGGCTTCAAACATTTTAATTTCTGCTGTGGCTTTTGAGAGCCAGCCTCAAGTGGCCGCTCTTGGAACTGCATTTTTTTCTTTCACTTTTGAACATCAGATGATGTAATTCCACATAACTTGACACTTGAATGCTGGGTAGTTTTTAAGAACTGTTACACTGACACACTTTGTCGAATACAGATGGAGGTGTTATAGCCGGAGCCATCATTGCAGCTGTCGTGGTTGTCGCTCTAATTTTTGGGCTGCTCTTCTACATGTTCAATGTGAAAGGATACAAAGTGAGCAACTTCAGCCTGCCGACGAGATCAAACAATCATGTTGATGTGGTGAGTTATTCATCCAACTAAACACCCAGTTTGTTGTTGTACCTGTTGAAGTACTAAGTCTGTTTTTTTCTCTTGCAGCCCGCTTTCAGTAACCCCAACTTTGGAGGAGAATCAGACACATAATTCATGAGTCTATTTCTGTACAGTTAGGAAATTTGATACATTTTTGCTAAAGAATCATGGATAATGTAGTTTTTTGGCTAGATTCATCATTATTGTACATATTTTGACAATTGAAGTGAGAAACATTAATGGTTGGCGTTAAGGTTTGCAGAAACTTATCTCTCCAGAAAGCTTTTTGTAATTGTCTGTGGTTTAATTTTTGTATTCAGAAAAGTAAACAATAAATGAGTTTTCAGTGTTTATTCATTTCTGTACACTGCAACACAAATTCTTTACAGATTTCACAAAAGGAAAAAAGCATCCTTCAAAAATCCTCCTGAAAAGTTTTCCAGTTATTTTTTTGTACAAGAGGCATAAACTTCCTGCAGGTTCATTCATAAATTATGTATGGACAGAAGAGGATGTAAGAAATAAAGCCAAATGTTGGAAAAGAAATGAATATGTTACAGTTGAACTGTTTCTGAATGTCAAAGCAATGATTACCTCTCGAGAAACAAAGACATTTGTGGTAGAAAGCTTTACATAAAAAATAATCCTTCGGTTGAACTCATTCCTTAATTAAAAATGTGACTTTATCACTCAAAGAAAGTCAAGTTAGGAACACTAAGTACTCCTCTTTCATTTAGCCCTTTTATTGTGTTGGATCACTGACACAGCAACTCAAGTCACGTTTCTATACCTAATCGAACCCAGTGAGCGTTTCCCGCCTCTCGTTCCCATGGATCACTTTTGTCCTGCTTTGTTTCAACATGAGCACTAAAATTTCTGAGCCAGTGACGTCACATTATTGCCCCGAGTCACAGTTACAACAGAGTACAAACCAGCAGAGTCCTGCCAGTCTGTGAACGTAGTGTTCTTTCACCAAACTAAAAAAAGTGCTTTCTTCAGTCAGAAGTAGCTCAGGCCATTTAATCATTAGGTAAACATTTTACTGCTCAACTTAAGTGTGAGAACGAAGACGGCAGCCAACTGGTGCAGACGCAAAGAAGTGCAGATTGGTTTATTTAATTTCAATCTCTACATCCACAAATTTACCAAAAGAAAGTCAAGGATGTAAAATTTATCCCCCGTTTTAGTTTTTTTTTTTGCACACAAGTTAACTTAAATAACATCAGTTCCAAAGTGGGCAGAAGTGAAATAAATCTGTCAGCTTTCAGAAATTTTTCATCAAAACTAGAGTCACGTTATTGGAGCAGGTGATAAGAGGGTAGCTGTAAAAAGAAATGCTTTACACTCCCCACAGTGCTACGCTTGCAGCTGCTACATGTGCATTCATTTATTTACTTAAGATCTCACCTTACAACATTCAACAGAATCATCTCTGCAATTTAATCTACCTACTTTCTCACTTTGCCTCAGAACCCCATGATTTGTCTTTGTTCAGAGAAGGCAAAGAGCACAGCACAAGTTTCTTCTTTTCTTTTAAACATGATCATTATTTCACAAGAATCTAAACTGAGTTTTGTAAATTTTGCCACATGATTTAGGAAAATAAGGAACCCTTTTGAGACTGAATATATGGCAATTTTGTAAGCAACAATTTCCCAATTTTTGGCTCGTCTCAAATTCTAAATGGTCAAAATTGCATCACGTGACAGGCACAAGAGTTACGATAAATGGTCCCAGCGAGAACACAAACTTCTCAAATCCAGTGTGAGTCTGCGGCAGGGAAACTTTTAAAAAGTTATTTTTCCAAAAGAAAAGGAAATGTCAGCTTTCTGGATTACAGAAGTAATATTCAGCTATCATTTTTGATGACATAACAAATGGAAATAAATCAAATTTGAGTTGGTACCTGCATGAAACTGCATAATTAGGGCTTTGTTAAGTTAAAGAACCGGTAGATAAAGGCAGAGAGAAGAACAGACACATTTCGAGATTTCCTTGTTCATAAAAGTGCAACAGAGTAAGAAAAGTGTCCAAAGGAAAAAAAACAAGTGCAACAATGAGCAGGTATCACGGAGGACACGCATGAGAAGACGTCTGTGCCATCGTTTTGGTTGAGATGAGTCCAAACCCACACAGAGGAGGACACCTGTGCATGTTCTGAGAGGAAGTTCAGCTCAGTGTTTAACTCACTGAGGTGACCTAAAGGAAGTGAGCGGCAGCAAGAGGAGCCTGCATGTGTTCAGGAGCAGCAGCTGCTTCACGGTCACTTCACCTTCATGCTGTCCAGACGCAGCCAGTGGACGCCCTGTCGCACGTACCGGACCATAGAGCTCATACTCGACATGAGACTCAGTGGATTTAGAACTGTGTCCAGCTCTGACAGCAGGCCTGAAACAAAGGGACAAGAGGTGACTTGAAAAAAGTGTTGGAAAGATGGTTTTACAGTGCCCGTACAGACAAAACTGCATCTCTAATCTCTTTACTCGTTTAATCCTGGGCAAGTAAATCTATCTCACCGCTGCCTTTGTGTGCCAGCTCTTCCGCTTGCTCCCAGAGGTCATGAGCGCTCAGGAACAACGTTGTGATGTTGACGTAGGTTAAAGCCACCTGATTGATGGCCTGAGGAACCGCCACGGTGCTGCTGACAGACTCTACAACCAAACTGCTCTGGGTGGAGCCGGGACCTAAGCCGGTGGTGGCTGGAGACGGCAGGCTGGGCATGGGGGACGGCGTGTCTGAAGACCTGAGAGACAAAAGATAACTTCTTTATGAGCTGAACCTTTAAAGTTTGTATGACACAATAATATAATTAATAGTATAATTCGTTATAACATTAAGACTTACTTTGATGTTGAGACGGAGTGGTCATGATTTTTCTGAGCAGAGATCTTAACAGAAACATAAAATACAATCTTGGACTTAAAGGTTCTTTTAACCAAAAAGCAAAACAAACAAAACCAAAATGAAACGATGTGACTTGAAACAAAACAATTTTAGTGACTCCTTCATACTTACATGAAAGTGATCGGTGAGCGTCTTTGAATATTTGAGAGCAGTTCTGTGTTTGTGACGAAACATGGCCATCTGCAGGAGAGACTGGCTCTTCAGACTATAAGACAGGATCAATGAAGTTTAATGATTCAAAATGGACAAGACTCAAAGAAAACTACAGCTCTCTAGAAACCTGAATTCATACAATTCAGTCTGACTTGCAGGATCAGTACACCATCATTTATTTGATGCCAATCTTAAAAACTGACTCAAACCTTCTTTCCACATTTTTTCATACATTTAAAATGTAGCTTCACATGTTTTTTAAATCATTTTTCACACCAAACACTTCTTTAGCATCACAGACTCAAGTGTGCTGCTAGAGTTAAGTCATGATTTAATCATTTCCTTCTGACGGTAACCTGAATTTAACAGATTAACCTGAATTTCAACAACAGATTTGAAAACACCATCTTGCCTTTTTGAAAACACTAAACAGCGGCGAAAACTGAAATCAAAACAAGTGTTCATCCCTTTTTTATATGCAAAAAATTCTTGTTTTACTGTACCTGTCGGGTGAATGTGGCTTATGTTATGTCTAATGTTTCATTTCAAGACATTTAAAGGCAAAAATGTACTTGAAGGATAGGTACCATATAAGATACTTTTAAAGGTACCAACCAAATTCTGTCTGTCGTACTGAGAGTCGATTTACACAAAATCAAATGGTACCTAAACACATCCTTGCGACTGTGAGGGAGTGGAAAAGAAGCAGATTTATTTGGACATGAACACAGCATTGCAAGTTTATTTTTCAAGGAATAAATATGTTAAATTAAAAAAAACACCACATAAACCAAACAAAAGAACCAAAAATTGGTACCCTTGAGTACTGACACCTATTGCCAAGTACCGGGCATCAGTACTTTATTGTTTCAAATGTAAAAGGTATTTATCTTTAGTCTTATTACAAGAAACTAAAAATTTTAAATACCCTATCGACCAATTAAAAAAAAAAAATCATTACAAGACTTTGAGGCTTAACATCTTGAAGAAAAACATTTTTCAGGACTTGTCAGGTAAACATATCTCATATCAAATTAAGTAAGACATTTTTTTTTTACTAAAAAATCAGAAACATTTTCTTAGATTTCAATTTTTGCATTGATGACATTATGCACTGTTTAAGATCTATAGTGTTCATTCGGGGTATTTCATTTTTAAGTCTGTGATTGAATCATTGCATTCTTATAACATAAAGATTTTTTGTAGATTTAAATCTTGTTTGAAGATTAGGATGTTTGTATCTTGAAAACTGAAACCCTATATGTTAAAAAAAATAAAAACATAAGATGGAAAACTCCTCAGAGAGCATAGGAAGCGGGGTTATGAACATGACTTATCGTTTGTATCTTACCACAAAGCTACAAAGTCTTTTTCTGAAGGTGGAGCCGAAGGATCCGCTGGGCTTTTAAGTTTAAGAACAAACCTGTGAGAGGAAAGAAATACAGAAGTTGAAAGACTTAATGTTAGAAATTAATTAAACTCGAAACAAACAAAGAAGAATTAACGTTTCTACACATGAAAATGTATGAATCAGACAAGTGATTTCTTACTTAAGCAGCTCTACGGTCTCTGCAAACATCGTGTAAGACGACATGGAAATCTGTGGATCTCTTTCCATGGCAATACCGCTCTCCACAAAGAACATGGCTGCCTCCAGGTAGAAGAAAGCTTTACTGAACTTATCTGCCTAAAGAGATAGAGCAAGGAAATGTTTTTGGTGATTCTGTGGTCCTCAGGGTCAGAGACACTTAACAACAGGAGAAGCAGTGATTACCTCTGCATCGGCCTTGTGCTTCAGTTTTTTGGCCTCCTTTATGTAATGCTTCACTGGATGCTGCCTACAGAAGAAAACATCTCATCAGATATTACAGCATCACACCAAAAACAGCTTAAACACATGAATGCAACATCAGTCAAACACATGATATACAAATAAAATTTCCTTCCTTTGGTTCCTACTGTCATTATCCTAGCAGTCCAATTTTTCCTTGATATAAAGATAAATCTTCAAAAAAAAAAAAAAATTCTATCACTTCTTTCTGAGTCATGGCCAAACACAAATTTTGTGAAATCATAGTATCCTTGACCTTTGAGCATCTAAATCTGAAGGACTTCATTTTGTTATTAAGGTGGAGGTTTGACCTAATTCAGAGACATCTTGGCAGGTAGTCCTGAGTCCTCAAAGCAGTCACAAACAGACTGACAATATGAAAACAATACAAAAACAAAAAGTGCAAGTGCTGATCACTTAATGGTGCTCTGTGAATATTTGAGGGCTTGCTTTACAAATGAGTGATAAAATAAGTTAAAATGATTTTATTTTACATGGCAGAAAATCTAGAAATCAGCAGATTGTGACCTATTCTGGTCTTAATCAGGGGCCATCATTAGCAGTGAATAAAAACAAGGTAGTGAGACTAAATTTAGGAGGAAAGGATCAATAAAGAGGGGGAAAACCTTAGATATGATGCCAAAAAGGCGATACAAAAAAATAAAGACAAAAAAAAAAGTTTGAGAGGGGAAAAAAAAAATAATAATAATAACAACAACAGCAACAATATAATAATAATAATATCAATTATTATGTTTATAAAGAGTCTTGTTTCAAGATAATAAAAGACAAAAATGTCACAAACAAATGTGCTTATAGGGTGAGGAAAATGTACTTGATTGGTGTCTTGTACTGAGACATTTTCCTTACCTCAATAAACTTGAGAAGTAATTTTTCCTCCACCATTGGCAGATTTTTTTTTTCTATTTACAAACAATTCAAGCGCCACTTTTTGTCCCAGTCACAAGATAATATGAACAAGTGTGTTCTGGCTTTTTCTGCCTTTCAGAACCTTTCAGCATCAGAAACTTTCATCACTGGTGCTAACATAGCTGAAACAACTTTTTTTTTTTTTTACCTGTCTTCAAATCGGACCAGAGGCCTTTTGGACAGAGCTTCCCTGGCTTTGTTTGAAGATGATGAGATGCTTTTCTTTGGGAGCTTCTGTTGAAGAATGCAGGACAAAACTTTGGTGAAACAATCCCTTAAAGACCTCACAGTTTGTCTCAGTTTTTTGCCAACGTGATCGTTATGTGTTCAATTTTGACCATCACCTTTTCACGCTCTGTTTGCTTCCCTTTCCTCTTGTGCTTCTGGGAGTTTTTTCTGTTCGCAGCCTCCTTATCCTTACTGGTCTCCAAAACCTCCCCTGACGAGCTTTTCTGCATCTTTGACTCTTTCTCAGAATCTCTGGTAACCGCAGGCTGCTGCAAAGGTTTTTTCATTGCCTTCTTTTGCTCCGAGCTTTCTGTTGAATTGCTGTGGGAGACAAGAAGAGAAATTTGTCATTTGAAAGACGTTTTAACAAATCCGTGGGATTTATCAGATTTAGACCACCTACTCCAGTTTGACTGATGCATGACTTGATGAGGTATTCTTGTTTTCCAGCTTCTGTTTCTTCCTGGGGACTGTTTTAGTTTCTACCTCAGCCTGAAAAAAGAAGAAATCACACATGTAAATAAAACTTTTATTGGGTTCATGTTTGAAATTTAAACAGACTTCATCATTAATCTCACATTTTGAGGTATACTCTTTTTGCTGCTCTTGGTAAGTTTGTGTTTTGGAGCAGCACTGCCTCCTCCTCCTCCCTGCTGCTCTTCACTCAGCTCTGGTTTCTTTGACATGCAGGGCGTCTCCTGATGGGGGCCAGAGCTCTGGGGCACTCTTGATAGCAGGCTGAGATCAATGCTCACCAGCAGAGATCGAGTGCTTTTAGCCTCACGCTTGGTCTTCTGTAAGTGCTTGCTGGTTGTTTTGTGAGGGATCTTGGTGCCCGTTTGGCAGACTTCCTCTGACTTTGGTTTGCTGATTGTGACTGATGGGGCGAGTGGCAGCTGGTCAGGCTGGGCAGGACTTTGAGTGGGGCAGGAACAGGGGTTGGGATATCCAACACCACAGGATAAACACCGGACTGGCCTGACATCGGGCTCCGCTTTGGTCGTCCCCTTGTCCAGCGATTTGTGTTTTGAAGTCCTTTTACTTTCTTTCTTAGAGTTACCACTGTCTTTACTTTTTCTACTATGTCCCGTTTTCGTCTTCACCTTTGGTTTGTTGGTGAAACACGCTTCTTTGTCTCGAGAGGCTACGACATCCTGAGCTGCGTCTGAACGACCTGACTCGGCGGATTTTGAGATGTATGAAAGTTTCAAACTGCTGCAGCTTTTCCAGTCAGCAGAGGGGGATTTTAGGCTGCCTTGCTGGTTGTGGTTGTCCTGAGGGCTTTCCCTGTACAGCTGGGGTTTTCCAAGTCTTTCACTGGACTTGTTCATATGAGAAGAAATCTGAGGTTTAGAGTCTTTGGTGGGATTCACCACCTCCACACCAGAGCGTTTGGTGCTCTGAGTGGGCTTAGGCTGTTTGTGAGTGAGGCTGTCGGAGGCCTGTGAGCCGCTTTGGCTCTCGGTTCTTGAGCTCTGGGTGGGCCATTTCCAGTTTCCCAGCTGCCAATCGCCGTGGGTCACTGCTGGTGCATTGGGCTTCAAAAAGACAGAAACATTTGATTTTCAGATGATTTTACAGATCAGTGAATGAAAGTAGTGTTGAATTCCTACAAACATGATGAGAGAGAAGTCACCTCTGATTTGATCGAGTTTTTTGCGGGGAGTTGAGGAAGCTCCTCTGTGGCGCTTTCACTGTCAGACTCTGATCTGGAGCTGCTCTCTGAATCGCTAGAGGTGCCCGACTCGGCTCCTCTGGAGGGTGCTGCTTGTACAGATCTAAAGCAGAGAGACACACAAACACCACCATACCGATTTAGCAGTAAAATGTTTCTAAAAACAGATTTTTATTACTTGCGAATCATTAAAATCCTATACTGCTTTCAAAAGTGGTGCAAAAAAACCCCATTTGCAACCATTTCATTAAAAATTTCTGCTGAATTAAAATTTGATGCCAGAGAGAATTTCTTCAACCTCTGGAAAAATTAAGAGTCTTAACATTTTTAAAACACAAACTTCAGGCCTTTTTGTTGTGATTTTTCACTGAGTTGTACTTTATTTCAGCCCATTTGACTTTATTTGCTTATATTCATATATGTTTTAACACCCCGTATACTGTCTGACTTTACCTGTTTCACGATGGGGTTTTCAATGTTTCTACAGCTTATTATTATTTAACCCTTATCTTATGCTTGCTTATGCTTTTTTTTAATTATCTTTCAATGTTTTATTATCTTATTTAATACCCCCATTTCTTTTGTCTTAGCTGTCTATTTTATTTTTTTAACTTTTAATTTGCTTCTTTCCCTATATCAATAAATATAAAGCACAGCTAAACATACACAAACAAACATAAGTTTAATATTGTGAAGGGCTCTGTATCATTATCCATATGTTGTTGGGTTTTTTGTATAAAAAGAGCTTTACAAACAAAGTCTGACTGATTCACTAATCTGTGAGAGACTGTGTAAGCAAATGCTTCTACAGTGTCAGAAAACTTTTCTTCCGTTAAAAAATGTAAAGAATTTGAGGTTTTCATCATCAACCACAGTCCAAAAAAAGCACCAAGAGAATCTGAAGAAATCTCTGCAAAAGTGATGAGACCAAAAATGTATTTAGACACAACTCTGTAGTGGGAATCACTGTATCCTTCGTAATAACAATCAAGAAATCAATCACTCTTGAATTTTGGTGACTTACAGCCTAGAAAACAAAACTTCAGTTGCACTTTGAGTCCAAACCTTTTACTGCACTAGTTTGATTTAGTGGTTTCCTGCTCTATCCACCTGTCCTCAATAAAAGGCATGAAAACACTTAAAAAATATATATTTCCTTGAAGATCCACTTACGATGGGGAGCTCTGCTGGATGGGCTCAGGTGGATTCAGTGATGGGGAGAGACAGTTTTCTAGTGAAAACAAGAGAGAAGAATAACTTAAGATAAATAAATTTAAACGACAAGCTTAGTTAAAGCAAAAGGTGATTTCCATCTGAATGAGTATATCTACATGTCAACATATCCATGTCATGTCAGGAGACCAGACTCAATTTCTAGAGTTCAACAAGTCTGTAGTCACAGTAAAGCAGGGGTGGCCAACCTGCGGCTCGTGAGCCACATGCGGCTCTTTGCTTTTTTGGTCTGTGGCTCTTTCATCTATTCATTATTGTTATTATGAGTAGTGGTGTATCAATCAATCTAAAATTTTTTATATATTGATGTAGTGATCAGTATTGATCAATACTTGGGTGATGGGATTGATACTTAAGTTTCGGTTTCTTTTCCCAACATCGCACATGTGCTCATAGCTAAATAGATAGATGGATGGAACTTTGTGTCTTCTGCAGTAAAAACAGAAACTTGTCTTAGACACGGCTCCAAGTACAAACTGAAACACGCTTACAAAGTAAATGTTGCTTTAAGAATTGGAAATCTATTGATTTTTATCTTATGTAGTTCCATGACAGAGGAAGTGTGTGTGTGTGATGTGGCTCTTTGTAGTAGCATGGTAATTTTTGTGGCTCTTGGTCTCTGAATGGTTGGCCACCCCTGCTGTAAAGTGACACTATTTATTATTACTATTTATCTCAAACTTGGTGTCAGACAGAGCAAAATAGCCTGTAAAGCCACAGAACATGCTATGCAAACGCTCAAGTAAGATAACTTGGTGGGAAGGTTGTGTGACTTTGATTTGAATAAAGTCTTTAGAGAGTTAAACTGTAAAAAAGTGTATTATCAACTTGCATTAAGAATGACAAATGCATCAATAAACAAAGTATAAACTGCACAACAGATGGACTTATTTTTCTTCTCGTTATGTGTATGTACATAATTACAGCTTATGATGCTAAAAAAAAACTTACAGTAACAATACTTTTTCTGAAAAATCATCAAATCTAAAATAAGAAGCAGTTTAATGAATTAAAGATAAGGAAACTGTTAATATCTGCAGGGGGAACAAGAATACCTTCTGGTAATAAACCAAAACACCAGGAGGAATGATGTCTACTGTGAGAAACTGGAAGTACAGAGACTCGTGAATGTATATGTGAATGTCTGTCTTGGTGGAGCACTATTTGAGAGAAAATTACAGGCGTCTTTCTTTTCTTTGCTATTTGTGGTCAGTTTTCAGAATGGTGGTTTCAAAGGTTACTATGGGAACCTTTGAGACTTTCCAGCAGAGCAGGAAGAAGAGGATATTTATCTTTATAAATCTGCTTCCAACATCAATCATCAGCATAATAGACTAGCCCCAGATTTTCCTGGTGTTTATTTTTCATAATACAGTTTCATAATATTTGCGTCATCATTCTTTTTTATCAGGTTCATCCTTTCTGTTCGCCTGAGTCGTTCTCTTCATTACTTACTTTGTCCAGGACGTGACGAGACATGCTCTGCTTCCTGTGAGGACAGAGACAAACACAGAGCTTTCATCTGGGCCGATCGTGTTAAATGAAGATCTGTTTATCTGACTCAACACTCTGTCAAATCCAAACATTCTCAATCTGAGAACTTTTACCTTTGCTGGAAACGGGGACTTTGAGGATTCACCTGAGCCAGGTGTGTGTATAGCTGTCAGGAGAGGAGGCCATGAGTGGGTCATTTCCTGCAAAGAGAGACAGACAGAGCATGATGCCCTCAGTGCACCTGGACTTAGTTGGTATATAACAAGGTCTGTGATCAAAAACGACAACCATGACAAACGTATTATCTTTTTTTTTGTGTTTGTTTGCTGCAGTGTTATCAAAAAAATGCACAAAAGAGTCTCAAAAAGTTGGCAAACAAAAAAGAATAAACTTTGATCTAAATCTTTCTTAACTTCAATTCACACATTTAGGCTGGCAAAAAAAGGGTGACTCTTACGACTTGAACTTACTTTTAAGATTTCCTCCACACACTGAGTTTCACTGATCTTCGTCTGCAGAGAGGAAACAAGGAAGCAGGACAAAATTACACAGACAAAAATCATTTATTTGTTAAAGAACTGTGTTTTACTGATTGTGTTTGAAACTCCGAAAAGGCAAATTACATCTGCTTCTAGCTCTCAGCCAAGTGCAGTCGTAACACAATATTATCGGACTGTTAATTTTAGATACAGATTGGTCAACATCGCACTGAGACACGGTGTTATTTTTTGACAGCAGGCGAGGACAGAAGTCTGGACAACAACCAAACATCGAAAATCAAATCATCTCGCAGAAAAGCCTTCAACACCTAGTAGTTCCCCTCTACCTGTTGACACTGTGGCAAATATGTTTCTGTCACACTCTAAATTATTCAGAAACAGGGAGGATATTCCTCTCTCTAAAATTTAGGTCCCAGTCTATGGCTCACAAGTCAAATGCAAAGGAAAGAGTAGATGAGGAAAACCGCGCAAACCAAAAGAAGCTGATGGAAAGTGATGGTGAACAGTTTTACAAAGATAAAAAGGAAGGGGAACAAATCAAGCAGTGGTCGGGTTAAAGAAAACATCTAACTTTAAAAGTTACAGGGCCTCAGTTCAGAATGACAATGGAAAAAGTCTTGACTCGAAACTGTACTTGAAACTGTAAATCTAATTTTAATTTACAAATAGCTTCCCATGTAGAATCTACACTACAAATTGAAACCTAAGCGAGTACATCTTATTTTTTAGTAAAAATGGTCTTATTAGAATTAACATAAGCCTCATTCACCTGAAAAGTCCCAAAAATATCTTATTTCAAGATATTACAAGGCAAAAATGACCCCTGAATTGTTTTTAAGGAGTAAAAATAAATCTGAAAATGGGGATATGGGGAAAAGATATGTTACTTGTCAAGACTTAAAAGATACGCTATTCTCACGCCATTGGCAGATTTATAAGCAATTTGGACATCCTTCATGTCTTGAAATTAGTGCTGTCACGCGATTAAAAAATTAATCTAATTAATTACAGGATTTGTAATTAATTGCTCTAATTAATCGCATTTTAATCGCATATCTGCTTAAGGTCCCAAAATTTTGAATTCCAGGACATTAAAATTACATTAAAAGACATTTAAAAACATTTAAAAATAAGGTGGGAATAAATACAACACAATTTTAGGTACCCTGAGGCATAAGGAACACATGAGAAAAGTTTTATGGTTCTATCTTTACAAAATCTACACAGTCCTGAACCTAAGATAAGCTTATTTGATTTTTAGGACGTTTTTTGCTTCTGTTCACATTTTTACTCGATGTGGACTCAATTTTCACTGTAATATGAACTTCTATACTTCTATGAGGTCAGGAGAACCAGGGCTAAAGGCTAAAAACTGTGAGGAACTATGTACAAAACACTTTATTCAAGTCTTGGACCAAAGAAAAGTGAAGTATTTTCAGTTTTACAAACTCTGAACACACAAACTGTTGCTGATTGGTGCAGAGCAGCCCCAAGCTGAAACATGACAAAGGGAAGATGGAAGCAAATTTTCAAAGAATTCTTTTCATTTAAATAAAGGACATATATCAATCATTCAGGGCTTGTTTAATGCAGTAAAGAGTGTGGAATTATCTGTTTTTTACAGAATTGAGCTAGAGCAAACGGTTGATTTTCTGCAGATTTTCAAAAAGGACGTGTGAATAAACGAGATGTGGACGGCAGTCCCCCAAAAATCCCTCTCGCTTCTCCCCCGGTTTAAAGCATATTGCTGACGTCAAGTGTGATACATTCAGGGACTGTCGGAAATTTGAAAATCTGATGAGAACACCACTTTTTCCAAGTAGGACAAACGGTTTGTAAATGCCAGACATTTGAAAATAAGTGCGTCTTTGAACGCCCCGCGAGTTTGGGATCCAGATTAATCTGCGTTAATTTTTATAACGCGTTAATTTGCTGTGTAATTAATTAATCTAATTAACACGTCAAAATGACAGCCCTACTTGTAATATTTAAAATAAGACGTTTTCTGGACTTAACAGTTGACTAATGAATCTACAGGACAATACAATTTTCACTGAACATAAGACATAAACACTTGTTTAGATTCCAGTTTTTACAGTGTAACAACTGTGGTTATGTAAAAGCTACTTTTTAGGTGTGAGAAAAATTGCCAAAGCATTATGATAAAAATATCTTGTGTTAATTTGTTGATGTCTTTGGTTCGCAGATGCATAAAGAGATTTCTGACCTGAAAAGTAGAAGAGAGTAACTGACCTGCAAACACTTCTGGAAAAACAATGTTTATGGCGTACAGAGAGAGGACTCTTTGCTTCAGTACCTTAAAATACAGCCTCAGTCGCTGCACCACTACTCTATGCGCAGTTGTGTGTGTGTGTGTGTGTTTGTCGAGAGTCAACAGGCTTCATTTCAGTTTGTTTTCAGGCCTGTCTTTCAGTTTTTTCCTCCTCTTCTGAATGAACAGTGTTTGAGATAAGGTCAGACTGAACGGGCCTCCAGAGCAGTTATGTAAGTTGGTGACAAAGCTCATTTATTGTTCTGCTGAGCCCAGAGCTGAAGTTATCAGAGGCAACAAAGGTCACGTATGTACACAGAAACAAAAAATATAGATTAGTTGAACACACCATGATATACACCTGTATAAAAATAAGATATGTGGAAACTGTAGTGTATCTACAGCCTCCCCAACCCGATATAAACAAAACTTTGATCACCTGACCATGGTCTGTGGATTTATTATTCTTCCAGTTACGCATAACTTCCTAAACCAAGCCATCTTTTTTGTGGTTTTAAATTGTACACATCACTGAAACAGCAGGTGTTGGTAAAGTTTGGAGCGTGAGGAAATGCCGAGCTATTCTGTGGTGGATTAGCAGTAATAACAGCAGCACATTCAGCGCTGTACTGCTGCAGGAGGGAGGTGTGGAGTGCTGCACGTGCACGGGTTGTGTTATGTGTGTGAGTAACAGAGGCAGAGTGCAGGTGAATGGAGTCGAACAGGAGTTCAGCTGGCTGCACACAATCCTCTTATCTCAAAGAACATTATGCACAAAGTGCTGTGTGACGATGTGTAGACTTTCTGTAGTCCTCTTGAAGAATCAGACAGTGGAAGTATTTAGAGGTGGAGGATACGTCCAATAAATATACCCTTAAAAGCCTCATCATCTGCCCTCCATATCTTATTTGTGTGCTGCTCAAAAATAGAAAGTATTTCCATGAAGTAAAGAAATAATCTACCAAACATCTTTTTCCTTACTTTTTGTCCTTTGCTTGCGTTTCCTTAGGGGACGTTTTCACGACAACGGTTTTGGGGTGAAACGCAAAAGTTTTGTTGCGTTTCAGCCTTGCGTTTACACGGAAACAGGGTTTCAGCCGACCTAAAATGCAAACTTTTGAAAACAGCCTCCAGAGTGGAATTTTTCTGAGACGCTCCCGACACCATTGCCGTGTAAACAGTAAGCCGGCGTTTTCAGTGAAAACGCTGACGTCACACTCCGCCTCACGCGCGCGCATACAACAGGACAACAGTACCGTTGTTACGATCGTCGCGAACTACCGTGATGTGCTTGTGCTGCTCAATCTGCTGACTGTCTTTCAACAAAATGTGCATCTGTTGCTCCACTTTTGAACTTGGTATTCCCCAATACACCAGATGACCTGCTCAACTCTACTTCGGTGGAGATCTCCCAAAAGCAGCTCCTGGACAAGACAGTAATAGCACCACCTACAGGCCTGATATGCTTACTACAGCGTTTTTAGTCCATCAGCCTTTCCGTGTAAACGCAGATTTTTTTTCCACTGCGTTTTGGCGTTTTTAGATGAAACGATGTCGTGTAAACGGGGCCTCAGTCTCACTGCTTTACTGGTTTAAAAGCTAAAGGATTAATATTTAAGGCAATCTGCTCACCTCCAAATATTGTGGCAGTTCCTTCCTTTTGCCCAGGTCAGATTTGTTGGGTAACTCCGGTAGAGGTGCATAAGGCTCCGGTGAAGGTTTTAGCTCAGGTGACTCACTGACCACCTGGTCCTGACCATCCATAGGCCGCACATATGCTGTTGGCTTCTGGGTCATGACCACACTAGGCTGCTTGGATGACAGGAGTGAAGGAAATGTCTGTGAAGGCAGCGTGTTGCCTTTGTTATGCGGCTGAGGAGGGTCTATGGGGGACAGTTTCATGTGGACTGTGGAAATATCCATAAAGCAGGAGGACTCCGAAAGGGCCTGTGTAGATCCTTGTCTGTCAAAGGTGTCCTTAGTGTCTGTGTTGTCGTGGTCACTGGAACGCAGGAACGGTTGCAGCTTCACATCAGGAGACAAAGGGGACATTTCCTGGACTCCAAGATCTACTTGAATTCTGCTTTTCTTGTGTGCAGGAAAAGTTGACAAATGTCCAGAGGGGTTTGGAGAAGAAGAAGAAGAAGAAGAGGAAGAAGGAGTAGAAGTCCTCGTGGGCTGAGAGGAGTAACCACTGCTAGATGGAGCTCTCTGACTCGGGTTGGAAACGTTATTGACATGCTGATGGAATGGGGGTTGAGATGTTTTTTCTGTGTTCGACTGAGTCCGATCCGACTGAGTGAAAGTTAAATAGACAGGAATGGGTAAAGGTTCTACGGATAAAGGATGGGAGTAGTTCACATCTTCATAACTTCCCAGCATCCTCTGGATTCGATTGGAAAGCTCATCCCCTTTGTTCGTCTGAAAAGAAGAAGAAAACGTTACAGGTCTTATGAGGACAATCAGGCACCTGGGGGTACCAGACACTCAAAACAAGAGTCAATGGAAGAATAAGCTGTTCGGCATTGGCAGGGGTTCAGGTTTCATGGGTGCATGGTCCCATATGAGCAGCAGTGAGTAATTCGTAATTCACCAGATTCATTAAAACTCCTCTTTTGCAATACTGACCTTGTATGGCTGCCCAAATAGTGGTGCACTCTCAGTGTTGAGTTCTGGGGTTTGGCTCGTTTCTTGGTTCCTCTGTTCCCATGCTCGGAGGCGGAGAATATTCCTTTCTTCATTGTATACACTGGAAAACATGTCAAAAGACAGAGCATTTCATTTGCAAGTGAACCACATTAGCTGTGACATTGATGTTTAAGCTAGTTTAATCCCAGAGCTAAGAGACAGAGCAGAACTTGGAGCAACAAACATGAGTGATTCGTATGAAAGAGTCACTTACAGTGAAAACAACAGAAATTTTAGGGTGTGCAATTTGAAGGCATCTTGTCGCAGACTGATCTACCCTGGGGGCAGAGCTACAGTGCCTAATGAGAGAAGACAGTGCCCATCATATCTACAGACAAGTGTAATTAGACTCAGGGACGCCATGAGGATTCAGCACAACACACATCACATCTGTTCCTTCTAGTCCCTGAAGATGGCAGGCCGCCCATGCAAACATCAAAAGATGATTACGACCACTCGTCCTGATATGATCCCACAAAGACTCTGTTTACTGTCGGAAAATGAGCTGTACAATAACAGACGCCCTCACAGCAGCAGACCCCGTGTGAGACTTTTAATGTATTAAAGGGAACTTACGTATATTTTTAAATCCAACAGCTTTCTTCCTAAAATTACAGGGCTGATCATTCACTGCCATCCCACAGGAACGCTTCCATGGCAACAAGTGGAGCAGCACAGATTTGGGATTAAGCCGAATGGATGAGCAACTACTCATTAATTTAGCAGACACCGGCCAAACTACTGGTACAGTACAAACTGACACTGCCCAGTCACAGGCCCGACACTACTACAACCACCAGAGAAAGGAGGAACACCATGTTCCTGTGAAAAATATGCTTTCAACACCAAACATGAAACACACTGTTAGTGTCTCCTCCTAATGATGACGTGACCAGAGCTTTCAAGGAGATACCAGGGTTTAAATTATTCCTGAAGCAACTGTAGAGAGGTAGCTCCAGCATTTTATCTTAATATCTTTTCATATTTTCTTACATCCAAATAAGTTTAATTAAGGTATTAATCAGTACATACTTTTTCTTTAGATAACAGATCATGCAAATGAAGATAAACGTAACCTACACAGTAGAATATTAACCTTGCAGAGCAGACGGACCTGCCTGATTCAGTTTCTGAACTCCTGCAGGTCCATCTTGCCAGGCTCCAAAGACCAACAATTTCACTCGGCTAAATTCTGACCGGCCCAATCAGGGAAGAGAGGCGGGAGCTGTGGGAGCAGACGTGACATCAGCAGACTTTCGTGCTTGTCAGCGTTCCTTTGATTCTTAAGTTAAATTTATAAAAACGGAAGCTGTCGTCTAACGCCTTTTTTACAGCTGTTTCTCGTGATTCAGTAGTTGTTCATCTATTGTTTCGTAGAAGCATCGGCTCACATAAGCTACGCCACACCGTGGCTTGATGTAGATTGGTCTGTGGTGAGTGTGTTAATCAGAACGGTCGTCCAATCACCAGCTGCTGATTTTTTTTTTTAAAGTCCCGCATCTGAAAACAAATCGGAAGAGCTGCTACCCAGATGGACTAGTGAAATAATTCCGTGGTGGATATATGAAACTGTCCGTCTGGCGTGTCAGGTTAGTAGAATATAGCAAGTGGAACAAACTGTGTGTGAAGGAGCACACAAGTCATCATCTGGTATTAACTAGCTTACACAGTCACTGGCAACTTGATAGGGTTCACCTTTTCAACTGCTCGCTGACGCTTAGATCTAATCAGCCAATCATATGGCAGCAACTCAATGCATTTATACATGAAGAAGACCTGTTGAAGCTCAAATTGAGCATCAGGATGGAGAAGAAAAGTGTGTGACCAAACGTGATGTGGCAGTTGATGCCAGAGGTCAGAGGATAGAGGCATGGATTATTACAAGAGAGGAAGCAAATGCCTCTTCCATCATTTCCGCCCCTTCTTTTCTTATATTGCCCAGCACTACGGCTCATCTTCTGATGGATACTTGGAGCAGGATGTCACAAAGCTCAAATCAGCTCAGTCACCAGATCGAACGTGGTGGAACGGGAGATTCTCCTCATGGATGTTCAGCTGACAGCAACTGTGTGATGCTATCGTGTCAAAAACGGAGCAAAATCTCTGAGCGTTACAAGCCCCTGGTTAAATCTATGCCACCCAGATTTAAGGCAGTTCTGAAGGCAAAAGGGGGGTCCAACCTGGTACTAGCAAGGTGGACCTTAAAAAATATCACCATACAAGTTTAACTGTGCAAGTTTTCCTGGTAGTTTGTTTATTCACTTTAATTTGCTGGAAACCTTCCCCTGAGATCATTCCATTCAGGTGAGTCAGAGCTTTGATTCGCCAAACCAACTAATCACTGATGATAAATACCAGGAGATTAAAAGATCATTTATTAGCTCATAGGTTGATGAGTCATATGAAGAGAAATCAATTTACAGTCACAAAATCTGAAGACAGAATGACCCAAGTCAATGAAGCAGATTCAGATGAGCTATTAGAAGAACAAACTCTGAGACATGTACAAAGTTCTGCTTTAATATTTCAGGCTCTGTCTCTCAAACACTTTTATAAGAAATAAAAAACACACAAAACCTTCAGCATGAGTCAGCTAGGAAGCACTGCCTCCTGAAAATCAACCTCTGTTGCAGGACAAGGAGAAAACAGCGAGCTGTAGCTGCACTTCTCAAAACTCCATGACTGAATGAAATTGACAGCCGGAGGGGTTTTTAGGAATATGCTGAAAATAACACTTCAAAAGGAAACACGTCAAAAGTTAAGATGGAACAGTACTTCAAAGACACAAAGTCAGACACACAGCAGAGAGCGCCCAGAGAGACAAAGACAATCTTTTTGGATTTGCTCTATTGGTTTTCACACTTATATGGTGTTTTCATATCTTTGCATGCCACTAACACAAAAAACAAAGAATTGCACTCTCCGATTACTAATGTGGTATGTCTCATGGTTTGATTCCTGTGTCCACCATTACTATAAAATCAATCCAAGCAATCCTTTTTTATCAGAGAAAACTCAGATCCCTCTTCTCACTACTAAACTCTGTCAGTCAGTGTGGTGTTGTCATAGCGACTCAGGCGTGCCGTAAAGCAATCTGGTCCTGCTCGGCCCAATCAGGAAGCTATAAAGTAGCATTGAGGAATAATCGATATTGGTGCTGATAATCTCATTTTAAAGTGTGGATTACAACCAGGCTGGGAGACTTTTTCAAGATAATTTTAAAACTCTTCACAGCCCCTTTTAATCATAATTTATGAACAGGCAAATAAATAACAGTGATACTATTTCAAGATCACTAATAAAGTTCTTGCACGGCCTTTAATTTAGAGCTTGTTCTCAAAAAAATGACACTCAAGGTAAAATGGATTTATCAATTTGTTGTATGACACACATACTGATGTCCCTCTGTCATACATCTTGTCAGTAGGGATGCACAATATTGGATTTTTGCCGATATACGATATATCGAAACCCTTTTTGGCCGATACCGATACAGATAATCACAAATTTGTTTGTTTTTTTCACTGTAAAGAAAGCTAAGTCTATCCTGTACTGGAATTTATATGTTACTCTTATTGTGACTGTCTTATTTTTTTAAGAAACACACATAAAACAAGACAAAAAACATTTGATTTTACCATAAATAAGAAATGTATTATTTTTTCAAACTCAAGACATTCAGTATTGAAATACAGAAAATTAATGTCTTTAGATCACATGAACTTTAAATGTACGATGCATTTTTAAACATAACCAAGTTGCATTTGATTATTTTAGAGCTACTGTAACAACCTGGTGACAGACACAGAGCTCTGCAGTGCAAATAAATGAAGCGCTACATTTTATTTAAGGAGCTTATTTTTCAGATGGAAAATAATAATAATCCTAACTGAATAGCACCTTATCGGCTGTTCTTATCGGCAGAAATTTTTATACCTGCCGATACTGATAAACGTGTTTTTAAGCTTTTATCAGCCGATACCGATATTGTGACAATAATATTGTGCATCCCTACTTGTCAGTTGACAAAATTGCTAAAACATCTCAAGATGAATTGTAAATATGCAAGACAAATTGTATTCGTGTGTAAAAAACTAAATTCAATCGTATGTAGAGAACATAGGCTAAAAGTGACCAGCCTCTTTTTGACCAGCTGGTAAAAATCACATCAGCTTGCTCTTCCCAGCTGATTCCACCTCTTTCTCGAAAATGCATTCCCAGCGTGAAAACCCTGAATGTCAGTTTTAAATTAAAGACAAATCAGTACTAAAAAATCTTCCTTTATATACTCTGACAAAGTTTCACACAATAAGTTAACTTAGAGACGTGTTAAGAGCCTTGCTAGCGAGGGAGCAGGTGTTTCGGTTCAAGGAGTGACCGTGATAACTGGTGACTTCACGCCAAATGCAATGGTCGTTGTCAACTGGATAGGGGTCTAAGTTGAAATACGCGACACCTTTTAAAGACCAAAGGGGGTATAACAAGTATATTTAAATAATATAATGCAAAGCTAAATAAAGAGACACTTGCGTTGACAGCTACGTATACCTCCGTTTAAAACAGCTGCGACAACGAAGTCGCCGGATAGCAAAGGTCGCTATTCAAACCGAAACACCAGCTAACTGTATCAGGCCAATTACCGTCAGCTACCCAGACAAGCTGTGAAGCTAGCAGCTAGTGGCTAACCATGTCTGCCTACCTCGGCTGAGATTCCATGGTGCGCCCCTCACAACAACCGAAGTTGGCTGTCATGTGTGTCTGACAGTGCTCCCCACGGTGCTCTCCTGTCTTGGTCACATTGTTTACCGGTGGAGGTTTGTGGACAATTTTAATGACTTGTCAGGCCGTCGTTGTTTGATAGTTGTCAGCTAACTGTGCGACTTAGGGCTATCCACTCTCTCTGTCTCCCTCTGCCAACTGGATTGTTCTACTCTATTCAGCCACTCGGGGACCAAGCTCGGTTTTTTATACTCAGTGTACTACAAACTTTACCTGAAATATTTCTAAAGCATTCGTTCTCCTCTCACATATTTGGTTAATCATAAAAGAAACGAAGAAATTCTCTTTAATTGGCATTACAAACGGATCTGAGTCTTCTACAGCACAGTTTGGTCAAACTTTCCTCTTCTACCCCTGAGCAGCAGACATGGTACGGTCATCTGTGTTTATGTTTGTACAGCAGAGAGTGGTGTTATGAGTGCTTATTAAAAGTTTGTCTATATTTATACAAGTGCATTTGCACACATTCACCCTCTCTATGTACATACGCACTTTTACCCTGTTTGTTTTGCATAGTTTGCGTTCATGATTCCTCTGCACATTTTATTTACTAAGCTAAGACAAGATGGTTTCACTTGTTTCAAAATCTAGATGTGTATTTTTTGTATTTCAAGGTAACAACACTTTTTCATGATACTTGAATCTCAGATTTGCTTTCCCCAGACAACAAGAAAATGAAGGTAAGGCTCACAGCAACAGCAAAAATATGCACATATTTTAAACTGTATATTGCCTTTTTAAGTCACATCATGTATGTTTGTATGCGCTTTTGTGTCTTTTTATTTATTTGTTTATCTTGTAAGCCTTTTAGAACATTCTGTGTGAATGTAGAAATGCTGGACTGAAATTTTCTTCGCAGTTTACAGTATTTGCTCAGTAATGGTGGTTCTCAGCTTGAAACAATATATTTCTCTACTAAATAAAGAACAAATATCCTTTTCCCAGATTTTGGGGTCTTTTATGCCCTTATTAAGTTGGATTGGACTGTCGATTGAGAGGAAGACAAATTGGCTGCCTGGGGTATCATCCTTGAAGATAAGTCCTCCATAAGGATGATGTACAACTCAAGAACTTGAATTTGTTTTGAGTACCACTTTACTTCAAAAACATGTTTCTAATGCAGGTATTTTGTGCCAGAATGATCTTAATATCCCTGTGGTCATTTTGTGTGTTTCTGCTTCAGCAAATGAGTTGGACCATTGTGACAAGCAGTTTCTAAAAAAAAAAAATTTTCATTCCTCTGATTTAGAATGTGTTTAATGTCTGGATTAAATGTTGCCAAACTCACACGTTTAAATATTAGTGATAAAAAAAAAAACATTGGTCACATCTTTTTTAATTTCTTGGTTCATTAATTTACCTGTTTACCCCTAAAAAGTAGAACTTTAGAACCTGGCACACCCATTGTCCTGCACTTCTGACTCAGTTTGCCACCTCTGTGCCAGTTTTGTTATGAGAGTTCAGATTTGATGACACTGAGCAGGAACTGGCAAAGTCTTCCATAGCAATCATTTCTGAGCCAGCAGCAGAATGAAGTGAATCATTGAACACAATTTCAGCTGGCATGTGGGATGAACATGCTAAGTGCATCATAAAACAAGTTTGTCAGGTGTGTGTGTGTGTGTGTGTGTGTGTGTGTGTGTGTGTGTGTGTGTGTGTGTGTGTGTGTGTGTGTGTGTGTGTGTGTGTGTGTGTGTGTGTGTTTCTGTTCTTGGAGTATGGATACTAGCATGTGTATGATTCAATGCATTCCTATAAAGACAGGTCTGTTATTGGATACTCACTAAGTGGTTATTTAATGCTGCTGCTGAGCACATAAACTTCATCCTCCTGTATTTGACTTGTGAAACTACTGAAGACAATAAAAAGGACTCATAGCCATAATAAACAGCAAAAAAAAAAAAAAAAAAAAAGTTCTTGAATTTCATGTATAAAAACACGACCTCACAGACTCATTTTTCAAAGTTTCTTTTAAATTAAAATATGTAAATCAGTTTTTTATCCATTTAATTTCTGAGCTCCCTCACTCACTCATGAATTCGTTCTTTTGTTTCTGGAATGATTTGTACAAGAACATGGACAAAAAGAGGGGGCCTAGCTGATGATTTTTCTTAAAAAAAAAAAAAATAAATAAATAAAATGTGCGATAAAAATGCATCAATTTATAGTTTAAATTAACTAGATTTGTCAGTGATCATTTACACAGAACTGTATGTTTCCTTAATTGTTCCTGAATTAGAAAAACATGAATATATTTCTCCTATAATCACACTGAAGTGAGGAGTCCTAATTAACAAACATAAAACTGTTATCACAAATCTGCCACCTGGAGGCTGCATGGTGTGAAGACTGCCATCAGGTTGTTCTTGTTGTTTGAATCTTGACCAGCAGGGGGCACTCGTTTTTTTCCTGTCACATAACAGGAGAGAAGCTTGAGATTAAATGTGTTTTAAATGATTGAAGCTTGAAGGAACACACTGACACACTAAACGTGTACCATAATAATAATAATAATAATAATAATAATAATAATAATAATAACAATGAGGAAAACACAAGGTACTCTATCTCTCCCTCACAGGTATATATTACTTCAAACAAATTTCAGTGCATATTTTTTCTTTTATTAAAAAGTGTTATTGTTTTCATGCACCAAATTTCTTTTAGTAATATATGTATATATGTTTCTAGAATAGTAAAACCACAGGGTTTATGCAAATGGGGACGACAGGCTTATATTTCATTTTTTTAAAAATGCAACCAAAATACAAAACAAGTGGGTGCTCACACATAAAACTGTTGTTATAGTGAAACCTTGTAGGACTCGCCATTCATTAGCAGAGCTGAATCAGTGTTACATCTTCTACTTTTGCATAAACAAACTGAAACAAAAAAGTACTGCACATACATCAGCATAATAGGCATGTTGAATGAAACCATATTGAAGAGTGTTTTAGGTTTTCTTTGATGCCCCTTTAATAGCCTTACATAATTTACAGCCAGCTCAATTGAGGCCCGTCAGGAGCAGAGCTAAAGGCAGACT
This sequence comes from Halichoeres trimaculatus, assembly GCF_033239565.1. Classification (NCBI taxonomy): domain Eukaryota; kingdom Metazoa; phylum Chordata; class Actinopteri; order Labriformes; family Labridae; genus Halichoeres; species Halichoeres trimaculatus. The sequence goes on along the minus strand of NW_027437194.1, from coordinate 16,065,464 downwards.
CCGGTGTTTGAGTCTTTTGACATGTTTTGAACCAGTTGTATCCTTATAAGATGACCTCATCGTTCCAGCAAGTCTCATGAAGATCTCATATCTTTTTAACATCGTGTTTTGAACAGTGGTTTTTAAATCCGCACACACTTAGTTTAAACATCCAGCATTTTTTCTAGATTTACATGTGTAAAATATGAAAAAACAAAATACCTTGGAGCCTTTACCACTGCTAATCACTGAGGGGAGCTTTTATGAAGTATTGGTTTCACTTTAGGAAGTGGTTGTGCTGTCTTCTTATACAGTCTTTTGATTAAATACATAGAGCCCAATAATCACATGACTAACAGAGAAAAGTTAAAGCTTTTAATAATCACTTCAAACACTCACACTCTAATGACACTTTTTAAAACTAAAAATAAAACATTAAACACTTGCTTGTATTTCAGTTATTGAAATGTGTAAAACCATTCCAAATGCTACTCTTTACTCCAACAGGCACTGCTGTGGTGGAATGTTAACTTATAAACACAATTTCACAAATACTGGCCAGCAAAAGTTGCAAGGTAAAGGTACTCTAGTAGTAGTAGGTACATAATATTCTATGTGTTTGTGTTTGTGTTTGTGTTTGTGTGTGTGTGTGTGTGTGTGTGTGTGTGTGTGTGTGTGTGTGTGTGTGTGTGTGTGTGTGTGTGTGTGTGTGTGTGTGTGTGTGTGTGTGTTTTTTACACTTATCACTTTTTAATACTTTTCATCCATACAATTTCAGAGGACTTTAACAGCATGTTTTAACCCATCCAGAAAGACTTTTCAAGTGACTGGTTGCTCAGCAAATTAAGATTTTTGCATGAAAATGTACACAAAGCTTATATGGTTTCCCAATCTGTAGGAAATTAAACAGTAGCAAAAGTGCTTTAACACAAGTAAGACATCCAAGAGCTTGGGATTTTATCTTACACCACCTTGGCCAGACAAATTTGGACTCCTCTGCCAGAAGGTGACCAAAAAGGGAGGACATTTCAGGACCGGCAACTCCTCCCGGGTTGCTACCTGTACACAAAATGAAGTCCCTGCAGTTGCTGTGCTGAAGTGCTGTGTCACGTCATAGCGGAGGCCGCAGCTCTCTACTATAGTGGTTGGGCTGATGTGTGCCTGCAGTGGGGTGGCTGTGGGGCCAGTGGCTTTGACTTCCAGCATATCGTGTCCTACTGCAGATGTATCCACAGGCAGCACTACATAGGCGTGCTGGAAGATCTCACCCACAGTGCACTTCAGCTCTGTGGACCAACAGTGCTCCCCAAGGTCCCCTAGGGAAACAGAGGGTTTTAAAAGGCCAGGACACAGCAGATGGATTCACATAAAAATGACATATCAACTGTCTCATCTTGTCACAGAAGACCAACATTTTCAGTATCTTGAAGTAAAAAAATGTCACCAAGTCTCCTTACCTTCTGTGGAATCTGTGAGACGGATATTATGATTGTCCTGCAGCTGCAGTTTTTTGACATACATCATCCCAGTGCACTCCATTAAACAGTCTGATAGCCGTGTCACTGTCCTGTGGATTGGATTAATCAACGTTTCCTTCTCTGAACACACAACTGCCCCAGTGCACAGCAGAGGTGATGACAGTATGATCAAAGACACCCACACACTGAAAAACCCTGACATCCTGTCCAGAAAGAAGTAAAACAGCCGAAGAGCCAGCTCAGGTATCAGCCCAGACGTCCTTTTGTCCTTTCACAGATATGTTGCTTTACCCTAGTCCAGGATCAATATCTCGCTTGCCCAACTTGATGATCATAAGTTATATTTTCAGCAGTCAGAAAAAAAAGCCTTGGACAAAATTCTTGAACAGCTACAGAGATCGCTGAAGACTAATAAGAAGTGCGCAACATGTTGCACTGTGCCAAGTTTTCCTCCTCTCATGTTTTCCTCCCTCTTGACTTAACACATAACTGTCTGGAAGGCAAGGATCCTACATGGCTGGCATACCCAACAGCTTTATCAACATAAAATAAACCAATAAGGACAAAGAAACAAAGAAAAAAGAAGAAACCCATTGATTTAAACCATTTTTATTCAAATTTTATGAATCAGAATTAGTAATAAGTACAAATAGACAGATATCATATCAAGGTGCAAGAAAACAACATGCATCGGTAAATATGTAAAAAAGAGGTTATATTTCAGAGGTTGATGTGCACCAGTGGAGAAAACATAAAAAAGAGCTGTGAGGTAACAGTAAATAAACTCAGTCAAGGAATATTACACTTAAAATCTCCAACTATGTTTAAGACACACACACACAAAAATACTGAGAGCAGCTGTTTGAAGAAATGTATAAAAAAAAAAACCCACAGAGCTTTGATTCACATAAGTGAAAACAAATAATTAGGACCACACTCATACTATTATTAGGGAATCTTTTACTCTTTCAGGGAATCTTCTTTAGCTATTATTTTGACATAAACACACAAAAAGGTTAAAAAACACCTTTAATCTTGCATTTTGTTAAAATATATCACCAATAAAGCAAAGAAATCACACATTTGTGTCCCGTATTGTCTTTTAATCATGACTGAGTAGAATTTAAGATTAATCTCTGGCCCGTGTTTGTCTAAAAGGATTTTTTACCCATAAGAGGAGGCAGAGGTTTGTTAACTTGCCCGTGAAAAGATTTGGCTCTTGGTCGTCTCACATTTTTTAGAAGGAACACTCTGCAACATTTGGTAGCTTTAAATAGCCCTCTGTACACATGAGATTTATTTCAAGATAAACTGGACACATCAATCACACCAGTGTCAGCTTCACCTCTTATCCAGCTCATGGTGGGAGGAAAAATACTTAACCTCACTGAGAGAATCATGTTGTGTGTATTTTTTTCTGTTGAGGTACAAGAGCACACAAATACAATTAACAACATGATGTTAGAGATATAATGATATAAAAGTTTAAACACTGCAATAACTGATCAGTTTTAAGATGTTTCTTCTACATCGTTCTCTCAGACCTGAACAGAGAGACTGGAATTCAAAACTGACTTTCTAGAGTCACTTTGCTTTGGTTCCCACACTCAGTGGGAAACACGCTGGTAGAATCTGAGATAACACCAAGAATAAAGATAGAAATTCAATGAAAGAGGCACAGCAGTCAGTGAAGACAACATGCCTGATTATTATGTAGTTTGTGTTGCAGTGTGTAAGCAAGGTGCCACATACTCAGGTAAAGAAATCAGATGTTACTACTGGTCGGGCTGCTGGTGGTCAGCGTGTCCACAGCCACAGCTGCTGGTCAGCTGAATGGAGGAGAGGACCACAGAGCCAGACTGGTCTACATAGAGGATGGGCACCGTTTCTTGGAAGGCTGCCTGACAACATGGCACCTGGACCTGGGGAAGGATAAAGAAAGACAGGGAGTCAGGGATACTCAATCAGACTTTTTTTTTTTTTTTTTTTTGCAGAATAACAGATAAGTTATTATATATTATGGACCTTAAGGAAAACTTAGATAGTTGTCATACATGCTGTTTTACATGAAACAATGATAAAATAACATTTCCTCATAACTTGTGCCCAAAGTGACATATAGATCACATATATTGCCTATCAAAACCTATATTTAAATCAAACAGTTTCACTTTTTTATTCAATTTATTTTGAATGAAAAATGTAACATAAGTTGTCTCTGACTTCTTTGCCATAGTTTCACCATCTGTTATTTCCAAAACACACATCTGCTGCTACATTGCAATCATTTTTGGTTCAGGGAGTGTCTTGGCTTGTAATGGGAAAAGGTTTTTGTTGGCGGAGGGAGGGAAAAGAAAAACAGGCATATCTAATGGCAGCTGTTTCCAGAACAAACCAAGTTGAACTATGTTTTATGGCAAAGACACTGAACCTGGGTGTAGTGGTGATAAATACTGAAAGAAATCTAAGTACTACAGATGTACAGCTTTTAGCAACTTTCTACTTTTACATTAGTATCATAAATTTACAGGATTCACGTACAGGATTTCTCTTAGCACATTAAGAATTTCTGTAGGAGTGAAAATGTTTGCAGCTTGTTCAAAGTAAGCAATTTTATACCTGTGGGCCTGCATCCTGGACACTGGAGAGGGATGATGGACATTGCACAACGTCCCCTTCAGGGCTGCAGAGTGCACACTGAACGATGGTCACGCTGACAGGGGCGATCACCCAGCTGTCCCATCCCAGATCTGGAGAAAATCAGACATTGGGTTACGTGCATTCACATCTACAGTCACTGCAAAAAATAATATAACCATGCACATGCAAGCATATGCGTTGTTGCATACCTTTCATGAACACCTCAGAGGAGCTGGAGCAGCACTTCAGGCTTGTACTGTTTCCACCGTCAGGGCTGCTGGAGATGGCTGGAACTAGACAGATGTGAAAAAGATAAGCAGAGTGTAAATGTGGGCCCTGAGACTATCAGGTCCAGACTGGATGAGATTCAGGGTGCCTTTAGAGTCACACATACCGGCAGCATCTCTGGTTTTCTGAGCGATGTTGCTGAAGCTGGCCCTCCACTGTGCTGTGACATGGTCCAATCCACCATTGGGGAGCTGTGGCTCAGTCTGCAGATTGAGAGCCCTTAGGAGACCCTTCCTGATGGACTGCAATGACTCACTCTGGCACCTGGGCATTAAACAAAACGTGATTTTAAAATTATCCAAAATAAAACTGACAGATGGATTCAGATGAAACATTGCTTCTCAATAATCTGTGGAGCTGCTTTGCAGGAATTCGATTGACATAGGTCATCAACTATAAAACTTAAGCACATACCCTAAAAATAAAACAGCAAAAGTGACCCCAAAACTGTTTACTAAAATAAGCTGTGGAAAGACCACAGCTTGCATTTTCAAAAATAAAAATCTTTGTGCATTACAAAATTCTCCATGACTCCACACGCAAAAATTTGTTTGAACAGTTTATCTACATAACAAAGACATACTCATCAAAATAAAAGCATGCATATTGGGTGTCTAATACTGGCCTGTGATGCAAAGCAGGATCACTTGCAGGAGCTGCAGTTTCTTCCCTTGATGGCTGCAGGACAAATGCGATCACCACTGAAGAGCCCAGAAGCATCGTCATGACAATAAAGGCACAGGACATGGTGCACAAGCTGGACCGTCAGTCTACAGATCAACTGCTTTCTAGTAAGAGTGAGAGCCTGAGCCTCTGGTTGGAGGAGGAAGTACAAGTCACCAGTTGGTAATGCTGTACTAGGTACTGTTTGTCAGAGCTTGGGAACCTGGGTTTTTATCTTTTTGTACCCCAGCTTGGCCTTGAGATACTTAACATTGTTGTCTTGTCCAGTGTTCTGTGTGAAAAAAATACGGGAGGGTGATCCGGTGAGGGAAAAAGAGCCCAATGAGCTCTGGATAAACAGACAGGAATGAGGAGTAAGAGACAGTAAAGAGAGAAGGTAAATGTATATAAACTATCAGGTTATGACATTTATCATTAAACTTTCAGCTGTAATAAAATATGATGCTGAGGAAAACACAAAGCAACTTGAGCCACTTTAGCAGGATCACAACATACTTAAGCCAACCAGACTTTCAAAATAAATAAATGAATAAAATAAAAATCGATTTATTGTGTGTTGCATTAAAAGATGGTGTTGCTAACAGCCTGACCAATCTTATATATGAGATGGGTCAGAGATTTAGAAACACTTGGACAACACAGTGACCTTATATGACCTTTATAGTGATATAAATATTGTGAACAGTAATCTCATCTGGGAAAACTTTTATATTTATAGTCATGACTCAATGAAACAGTTTTTATAATCAAAATAGTATTGTATCATATGATTATGAAGTAAATATAAGTTGTAAGAGCAGTTTGGTCAGAGATATCTTGATCTAACAGTGTCTCTGTCATGAAGGTTGCCATTTGCAGCTGTTTTGAACTGTTATGTAAAGTATTTGTTTCTATTTGGTGGATACAACTGAGTATTGTCTGTGAAAAACTAGTTTTCCCTTGAAATAGTGGCAGGGGGTGTCAAACTTATTTAGTTCAAGGACCATGTACTAATTTAATCTCAAGTAGGCCAGATGGTTAAATTAATAGCATAATTACCTACAAATAACAAGAATCCAAAATCGAGTATATTGTAAAAGTCTTTATATTAAATGAACTATCCTTCTAAAAACATTTTATAAACAGCATGAGATTTCTTAGGAAAAAATGACAGCAAAATCAGCCGTACTTAGACTTTGTTGATCAGTTACACTCATCCTCTATAAGTGATCATACTGACTAAACAAAGACAAAAATAATTTAAAAACGTACTGGAACTGACAGATATAGTATTGCACTCAAATATTGAATCTACCCATCAAACTCTACATTTTTTTTAAATCTCCATCTCTGTGAAACTATTTCGAACACATTAATTGACTCCCCACGCCTTACAAACAGAAGTAGGACCTATTCTGAACCTATATAAGGTAAATCTATCCCAGGGGTGGCCAACCAATCAGGGACCAAGAGCCACAAAAATTACCGTGGTCCTGCAAAGAGCCACATCACACACGTGGTCTTAAAAATGCACTACCTCTCACACATAAGCAAAATGACGTAAAATGAAAATCAATACATTTCCAATTTTCAAAGTGAGATTTATTGTGTTTTTAAGTGTTTTTAAATTTATACTTGGAGTCAAGGACAAATTTCTGTTTTTACTGCAGAAGAGACTGAGAGCTATCTATCTATCTATCTATCTATCTATCTATCTATCTATCTATCTATCTAGATAGCTATAGGCAAATGAGTGATTTAGAGGAGCTAATGTAGAGAAGAGAAACTGAAACTTAAGTGTCAATCTCATCACCCAAGTATTGATCAATACTGTTCCCAATGTTGGCATCAATCAATCAATATTTTAGATTGATCTGCACACCACTATTCAAAACAATGTATATATATATAGTTTCATATTTTATTAATTGATCAAAGAGCCACACCCCAAAAGGCAAAGAGCCACATAAGGCTCGTGAGCCGCAGGTTGGCCACCCCTGATCTATCCCCTGCCTTTTAAATGTATAAGCTGTCTTTTTTACATTTACCTCTACCCTATCTGCCACAGGCCTCATCAAGCTGTTCAACGTTTGTTGTTTCTCAGGACCCATGACTTCTGCAGCCTTCAGAATGCATGTTTTCATCAGTTAGCAATTAGCTTTCATAACCTCATCATTAACCTCTCCTTTTCATAATGAAAACAGACTGCTGTTTCCTCAGATGTACCAGCATTTCATATACCTTCTCTCTACTCAGTTATCCTTACAAGCTATTGGATTTTTTTTTTTTTTTTTACCATGCCAAGTCTCATAGTGACACAGAACATTTTGTTTCCCTATTCACCTCTGAATTCTTTTTGTGGGCCAAATTAGAACCCCTGCAAGCTGGTTTTGGCCTGTGGTCAATGAGTTTGACACCCCTAACCTAGAGAATGACTACATAAAATAAAAAGAATCAGTCCAAGCACTGAGCCTTGTGGAACCCCATAACTAGGTGTGCATAGAGAGCTTTATTGTTAACATGAAAATTCTGCAATGAATGCCACAGACTCAAACAAATCTAAACTGGTTCCTGTAAAACCTGTTCATCATGGTGATCTCTGTGGAAGGATGTGATGATAAATTGTATTAAAAGAACTTATTAAGCTTGTTGAAAACATTTGATGATAAACTATGTTAAATGCTGTTACAGTAGTTGATATTTCCCCTCCCAACAAAAAGTAAGAGCTCCCTCTCCCTCCATTGACTTCAGGCGCTTCAGTGCACTGCTGCTCTGCTAACACAGCTGCTGAGTTTTGACAGGAAACCACAAATGTCCTTGCCAGCTCTCACTTGCTGCTTATTTTCTTTTATTGAACCATCTTTAGGATTTAATTGCAATCTCTGGAGGCTTCAAGTTGCCTTGCCCCAAAATATAAAGGTGATCTATTATTATAATGTGCCTACACATGCCCCAAAAGAAGTCAGAGCTGGTAGACTGTGCATCTTTCTGCAGGTTTTACCGCAGAGCAGTCCGCATCAGCAGATCCTTGTATTTCTAGCTTGAAATGACTTCTTCAGTATTTCTTTGGAAAGCAAATTTCAGCCTTGCTAAGGAAGTGTTATAGGAATCTACATTATTATTATTATTATTATTATTATTATTATTATTATTATTATTATTATTATTATTATTATTATTATTATTAATTTATTTATTCAGTCATTACTTTATTTTATAAGTAGTAGTAATAGTTGTTGCAGTAGTAGTAGAAGCATTACTTTAGTAGCACTTCTAGTAGACTCATATGGTCCCAATCAAGGAAATGTAGATATGGTACTACAGTAGATACACAAAATTACAAAAATGTGTTAATATTTCAAAGTATTAAAGAATTGACAACAAAAGCATATTTGATGGGGGTACACTGGGTCATGGTAAAAATCACCTCTCACATACAGCCAGTGCCTATTTTTACACGTTTTAGATAATAGACTACAAACACAAGCTGTCCATGCCTCCTGCATGAGTGGTAATCATTAAAAATTAAATTTTCGTGTCCCCATTCGAGGCAGAAATCTCAGATGATAAACATTATACCAATATTATTCCCCACAGTTTTCATTCAAGGACAAGATCTGGAGTAAAAATGTAACACAAGCTACGATTGGGACTGCAGGTGATGGCAATATCTAAAAGCCTGGAGCAAAAAACTTGGCAACACTGACAGCTGTGTGAGCCAGTAAGGTCCAGAGGCATGCAAAGAATGGTAACTTTGAGTCCTCATGTTCCCTCTCCTCTTTGCCTTCACTGAGTGCTCATCTGGGTCTCTACTAAACTTTCCCATGCAGCCTAAAATACACACTTTATCTGCTGCACTGGGTATCAAACCATACTTCATAAACACAAATTCTCAGTACAAGTTGATATAAGATCATGCATGGATTTGTTTTTTGTTCTCATAGTGAAAAGATTGCTGTTTTACTCTGAGGTGAGTATTACATCCTTTAGTCAGGCTTGCAGAAAAAGTAGTGCTTTTATGTTTGACGTCCAAAGCAAAGTGATGAGCAGAACAAATGCAGACCCCCTGCAACTGTTGAAAAAGTAAGTTTAACTTTGCGTGCATACAGATAACAGGAAACAGAAAGCTTTGCTGGTCTGCAAAAAGAAATAAATTAGGATTAAAAAAAAGGATTGAGCTCTTTCCAAAACTTGACAGATAAGCATCTGTGGTGTACCACAGGGAAACTTCCTGGGTCCCCTGCTTTTTGTACAGATGCTGTTAGGTGACACTGTTCATGTGCATCTAAACAGCCTAATTTTGGTTTATGAAAATGGTATTTTTACTTATCTGGTGTGCTTTAAGACCACAGATTTTACAGTTGAACAGCTGGTTTAGCTGTTGTAAAGCACTTTATCTTTACTATTTCTATCATTTTGCTGTTGTCACTGGTCCCTTTTTTTATACTTAGACTCCATAAATTTATCTCTTCTGTTATAGGTAACAGAAAAGATATCTTGTGATCTTCATAAAAAGTAATCATATTAAAAAGATCAAGCTTTTTCCAAACTCAACCTACAAGACCCTGTGGTGTACCACAAGGAAGCTTTCCAGGTCCTCTGCCTTTTTAAAAAAATATATGCTTTAGTTAGATGACACTGTCAATGAAAATCTACTAAAATATGTTTGATCTACTTTCCTGGGCCTCAATTTAGACTGGACATTTTACAGGTGAACACCTGGTTTGGCTGCAACAAAGCATTTCATTTTTCAACTTTTGTTTTATTTTGAATTTGAATAAAGGTGATTGAACAAAACTACTTATAATTAAGAGAGAATTTCGAGCTTTTTCGTGACAGCATGAAATTACACTATGATGAAATCAAAGTGTCTGAATACCAGTACCAGTGTAAAGTACATCCTAAGCCAAAAGCTACATGTGCCCTCAGTAACCTCTCTGGGTATTGAAACAAAAATATGAGTCATCCAAGATTGTCTACAGGTCTCAACAGCATTGTTGAGATCTCTATCTGTGGAGCTCAGGTCTTGACTTCTCCTGGCTGAACTACTTTCAGGACATGATAAATCAAAACTCAACTGGGTGGTGAAGAAAGTTCTAGCCACATGCTGCTGGCTTCTTCTTCCTTCTTTTTTATGTCTTAAATTTTAGATGTTTATGCAATTTCACATTTTCCTCCTTTATTTTATTGTTTATTCTTTGTGAAAATGTTTCTGTGTGTGGTAGAGAATGACCCCCATTTTTGAGAGGGAAGATTTCACATCAGCAAACATAATTAAGTAAACGCAGCCGTTTTCTAATACGGCACACAAACATGCACAATGTGCTTACGCGCACACAATCCCGAGGTCACTTTGGGATTCTGCATCTCCTGATGCGCTTTGATGATGCATGAATGAGCCAAGTCCTTGAGTATCAGGCGTCTCCCACAACTTCCTTGTTGTAGTAGTTCTGGGAGTCACACCACCAACAGCTGCTCCTGCAGAGGATGACAAAGAGCCTTTATACGAGGAAGGAAGGACTGCGGAGGATGCTAGATGCAGATATTTTCACAAGCAGACTACACAGGAGGTGTTCCTGAAAGGTATTTCAGAGCAAGACAACAGATAAAGAATAGTGTTACAGGGTTCTGTGAAAGACGGTTGCTTTCATCACAGTGTAATCTAGTTTGGAGTCGTTATTAATGTAACAAAATTTAACGTAACCAGGAGGATAAGCTACTTTAACAGCTTCACCTGTGGGAGACGAAACCAGAATGATACTTTTTTAACATGCAAGTTCACACAACAAGAACTTAAGAGGTTGAAGCAGAAAAATTATATATTTTATTCATTTTTATATTTAAGATTTATCATTTTCTGTATAATGACTGAGAATTATCTTGGCTTCACTTGAGATCTGATTGGTTGATAATTGGCTGGTCTAATTACTCACTGTCACATAATGAAGGTAACCTCCTTTCTTTTGGATCAGCAGCTGCCCTTTAACAGAGACCTCATCTGTTTATTCAGCACAGGTGACAGCCATAGTTAGTTTTAATCCTAATCCATTTGCTTGTTGTTTTGTTGTTTATGTGGTCACAGAGCCATTGAGTGTAGCTGCTTGCCCCCCCCCCCCCCCCCCTTTTTTTTGTTTACATCTTTTTTCATGTCTTTTTTGAGGCTGTGTCAAAAGTTGATATAAAGATGTGAATAAATGAATAAATAAATACATAAATAAATAAAAATGAATAAACAAGTAAGGCTCCTCAGGGAAAATTAATGTTTTGTTATTTTTCCCAGTCTGGGTTGTATATCTCTATATTATTATAGATTCAGCGACATACCTTTTTTATGACACGGTTAATTATTGAACATAAATGAAAAATAATTGAACACATTGAAGAAATATTAAAAGTTAAAATAATTACTGTCTGCCACCCTATAGCTGTTAGTAGTGGGGGCTCAAAGGGAACAGATGGGTGATGTCGCAGAGACTACGTCCATATATTAGCCCTTGATACCAACATTATGTGGCCAAAGGTCCGTTTCCACGCAACCCCAGCTTTATCTTACAGTGTACTGCAAAAATTACAAAATTATGTATGCATTTATATTTTCTGTGAAGTTCACAAAGAAAACTAAAGTATATCTAGTTATGCCTCACAAGAGGGTAAGAATGCAGGATAAGAAATATTTGGTGCTAAAACTGTTCAACTATCCAGATCCTGCCGTTAAACAATCCTGACATATTTTCCCATATTGTCCTTTAATGGAGAACATTTTCCTGCTGGTGTTCATGCAGCACGTGACATTGCTGAAAACTGACCACTCATCATCTAGACACAACTGGAGGACAGGTGAGGTTTGATTTCATACGCCTGTAATGATGGCACAAGGATGTTTGACCACACTTAGAAATAAGAAATCTTTAAAAGAAATAGTTAGCAAGTGGAGCATTCATATAATGATGGTTAATAAATATGTCGGTAAGAGCAGTGATCATCACACTGAAGAAACAAGCAGATCTCATGGATGGAAGAGACGAGATTAACACAAAGACATCTGCTTTTAGATTAAATGAATTTATTATTCCAATAACAGCATAAAAAAGAAATACAAACATGTATTTACATTTCACTCCAACACACACCGATACCCGCCTTGTTCACGTGCTGGTCACACAGATAGTTTCACATTCTATACCTGATATCACATAAAGCAAGCCACCAACTCAAGTGGAAAGAAGCTTCTTTGATCAGTCCAGAGAGCACAGATTAATCAGTCATTATCATTTAATTTTAGTATCATGACCTATAAGACGTGGTGCCAAGTCCTTTAAAAGGACTGATGCAGTTGGAGCATGTGTTGTATGTGTGTTAGTAGGGCAGACTCAGCTCAGGATGCCTCCTCTCATGTGACCACTGTCGCTCAGCCCGTGCTCTATGAGTTTGATGTCTTCCAAGTCATCTTTAATGACGCTGATCAAATGACTTAAACCTTCCTGCTGCTGTTTCAAGTGCTGAAAGTCAGAAATAAGAAAAAAAGAGTTGCAGTTCATGCTTGATTGTCTTTTTAGTTATTCACAGAAAAAGCTAAGCTTGAAGAGATCTAGGAGTAAAATTGCAAGGGAAGACTTTTAATTTTATCCACAGTGTAGACATACCTGCTTAATTTCTCTGAGGAGGTCTGCATCGACACTGTAGCGCTCTTCTGATCTCACTGCTCCAAAGTGGTTCTGCATGCGGATTTGGGACATCAATTCATTCAGCCGACCCTGGGGGGTAGAGAGTAAAAATACAGTTAAACTTTCCAAGAAAAAATAAATATTGAAGAGCTAAAAAAATAATTTCTCAATATACATATAATATATAATAAAATAATTTCTTAATTTTCTAGTCAGAAACCTAAGAGAAAACAAAGCTCAGATTTCCAAATCTTCAAGGATTAACATGAATGTAGTGACACTATAAATAAGCATATTTTTTTTGTTTGCTATCTTTAGCTGAGTCCCAATCCAGGGGCTGCAGCCAAAGAAGGCTGAATTTACAGGCTGATCACGCCACTACGGTATGTTGAAGGTTGTCCCATTTTAAAAGCTCCTCCAAAATGCGTCTGATGCAGTGAACAAATCCGGCCTCATTTTTGGAGATTTCGGACGGATTCAGTGACTCCTTCTTCGTCTCATATATCCCAAGACTCATTACACATGAACGCCAAAGATGATGGGTCGACCGAACCTCAGAAACTGTTTCATCAAGTTGTGAAAGATTTCTGGCAACAACTATGTGACTGTATTTCTAAAACACTCAAGATTTTGTTTTATATTATATTTAATAATGTATTGTTTGAACTCTTTCCAAGTAATATACAAAGTAATATACAAAGAAAAAACAGTTTTTATAAATCTTCCCATTATGGAAAAAATCTATGTTCATTAATGTAAATTCTTGGGGACAAAAAAGAAACTTACTTGATGTTTTTTTAAGGGAATTCAAACAATACATTCAATCAATTCAGGACTCTGAAAAAGCATTTAAACTTTGACAGCTTGCATTTTATACTTTTTTTTTATTTAACTGCCTTACTCTTAGATGTATATTGTGATTCTATGCTCTATCAATAAAGAAAATAACAATGATAAAGCAAAACATTAATATTAATGGTAAAAAACATTCTGTTTTAAATGTAAGGTTTTGGTTTACGTGTTCAAAAAGTAATGTAAGCCTGACAGGTGAGGGCTGTGTTGCGTGACGTCAAGAGTAACGAACAGGAAATGCTCTGCAGACCAGACTGTCTCAATTCAGTTTGGTCTTTGCCGTCTACGCAGGCTACAAAGGCTGGGTCTTTTGAAGGCTGCAAACCCTGATTGGGACTTAGCTTATGACTTAAGAAGGATCTAAATTCTACTGGAAAAGAGTTCAATACAAAAATCAGATCTTTCAGAAACTAAACACCAAATATTCCCAGATTTTAAACCCATAGCTTCACATAGCAGCAGCATTTCTTCTCTCCCTTGGAGTCTTGTAAGATCACTGAGTAAAAAAATGAACCCTTGCAAACTGTAACCATTCAGACACTCACCTTGAACTGCGTGGGGGCGTTGAGCTCCGACTGAATTGTGTCCAGCTGCACCCTGAGGTGCTCCTCATCCACTTGGATAGCGTACCCACTTTTTCTCTGAATCTCCTGTTTGATCAGAACCTTGGCGCACAAAAAAAGTGTGTTTTTTTTAATAACTATGTTTTGCCTTGTCCAGAAATAAGGGAGCAGGTCAAACAAACACGAGAGGAAAAAAAAAAGGCAAAATTGCATGTTAACTAAACAAAAGTGAGAAAGTTGAGGAAGCTACCTGTAGCACCCTGTGGGAGAGATCCATCAGCTTCCTCTTGTACTGGGCGATCTTAGCCACCGTGGTGGCCTGGTTCTTCTGCAGCTCACTGATGTCATTTGAGATGATCTGCAACCCCATGAGCCAGTTAATTTAACATATGTTTATAAATCTCTGCACTATTTTCTTAGCTTCACCTTTTCCTTGCATTATATATTTCTTCTGATTCTACACCTACTGCAGCTTAGAAATATGAACATAGATATCTTTATAATGTCTCTAAGGCCTGATAATCTAACTTTGCAGTAATATTTGTAAAAGCAACATCAGTCTGTTGAAAGCTTGTACGTCCTGGACATCTGTGCTCTCCGTCCTTGACACCATTCGACCCGTTTCAAAATTCCTCTTGGTAATGTGCATGCACTGAGTAGACTACGACAGGAGAGAACAGGGCACAGTGATCTCACTCACATCCACTCTGGTCTGGTGCTGTTTGGTCATCTGCTCCTGGATCTGCAGCCGGCGAAGGAGCTCCTTAAAGCCTACCATAGGTACTGGGATTAATCTGAAAAACAAAACAAAAATTAGCTAAGTACATAAAAGAGTCATGGTTAAATCTCTAAATTAAATCACTAAAGAGACTTATGCTTTGCCTTAAAGCTTGTACATCCACAGACTATGTTCGTAGTAGGTGAGTTACATGATTTAACTGCACTAGATTTGGTAATTGGTCTTAATGAATGGGAGGAAACTGTGTTCAGGCCATAACATTCAGGAAAGATACTGATACTTCTGATACCACCAGAATCAGACTGCCCATATTTTCTAGACTATACAGTAATTGTGCATTAACTCTTTTCTAACAGAAGTTTTGTCCAACTTACTTCTCAGGATCAGGGTTGTCCACCTTGGCCTGCTCCCAAATGATGGGGTCCACTCCTAATGAGAGGAAACAACATCCTCAGTGACAAGTAAAGAAAACTAAATCAGAAAACATTTGTTTTTGTAACAACTTTTACACAAACATTCACCTGCAGGTGCATTCTGAAGCAGCTGTTTGAGCTGTGCTGGGGACAGCTCTGTGCGTGTGAGAGACATGGTGACCCCGATCTGTGTGAGCTGGACTTTGATGTTGGCCTGCTCCAGGTAACTGAAGAGGGTTGTGGATGGTATCCTCTTGGAGGTGCCATTTGGAGAACGCTCCACCAGGTAGATGGTCACCTCCGTCCTGAGAGACAGCAGACTCAGATTAGTATGATTTTGTGAATGTTAGGAGTAGTGATGCCTGACGTGTTGCAGAAGCTTACTGGTCACTGGGAAGAGCTTTGACTCCTTCTACGTTGACAGTGAGTGACTGGTTGCTTCCCAGGATCTTGTGGATGGATTCGACTAGCTGCTGCTGCTGAGCTCTCACATCTGCTTCCTTTTTATTCAGAACCAGGACCACTAAACCATCCTCATCCTTACTTAGAGGGACACAGCTGTAGCCCACTGCCTGGGAAACAGGAAGACAAAGAAGACTTCACACTTTGACTGAAATAATAAAACTTCAAACCTTTGGACTGCCGATATGCTGTTACCTTGAACCTGCAGAATGGATTCTCCAGGGAGAAGTCAACAGGTGGGTTGTTGTTGCTGTAGAAGCCTTTCCCAGTGCCCCAGTAAGCCTGGAGTTGATTCCATTTAGCGAGGATGGAGTCGCGCTCATCCCCTAACAAGGTTGGGGCTGATAGAGCGGTAACCTGCTGGTAGAGCTGGGTGGGCTGAGGCTGACCCGGCTGCTGGGCCTGCTGGCCAAACAATCCTCCTGAGGGGGAGAGAAAAAAAAAAGAGGGCAGGTAAGATTTACCTCATTCTTCACATAATAAGGAACATATTGAATCTGCTGAACGAACAGGTAGCGGCCTTCCATCCTTGGAGGACATCTATGTTCGTAGGTGTAGAAGCAGAGCATCATGGATCATGAAAGACCCCGCCCACCAGGCTCACAAACTGTTCTCCCTTACAGAAAACTGTGCAGTCTCAAAGCAAGAAGCTGTGAGGCTTGTGAACTGTGCACTCAAGCCCAACACCTGCACTTATTAAAGCATGCTGCTCAGTCTTTAAACTGTGTGTTCTATTCATAAGATTTACTTATTTGGTGATTTATTAAATAAGATGTTTATCAGTCTGTATGCTGACTTGGGTGACGCTTTTCCTTCTTTTATGTTTTTGACATGTTTGAATAACAATATCAGGATTTACAGGGGACTTTACTCCGAGGAAAACCACTTGTCTCTTGTCTTATATTCTCTATGTCTGTTTTTATTTCTCTTTGACTGCTGCTGCTGTTGTGGTTGGAATATTACTGCTTACTATCACCCTCTACAGTGAAGAAAGGGCACAGCACAGAGGAAGTGTTATAAACTCAAAAAGAAGGCCTTCTGAGCAAATTTAAAAAGATTTATGTCTGTGTTTCAAACTTACATGTCTTGTATTATCAGCCAGAGCAGGCTTAAATGTTTCACGGATGTATTCAAAGTGGAAGATCTTGAGCTGGATCTTGAAGAGAAATCCCACCAGAAAACTGACACCACTCTGACATTACGGTTGTCAAGTATCTGAGTTTAAGTAAAGTGAAGTATTTATCTGATGTGAAATGTACTCAACCATTGAAGTTGAAGTACAAATACATTAAGTTTTATTTTTTAAACAACTGTTTAGATTTGAAGCATTTGTGGGCAAAACCTTGACTCTGAAATCATTGGATCTTTTAAGTCCGTTTTTATAAAACCATATGAATGTAGTGGGACTCTTCTGTTGCGTCTGTTTTGTTGTATGTTTCACTAATTTTCAGTGTTGGAAAGTGAACATAAGCAAACAGAAAAAAATGCTTCTATTTCATCAACTTATGGTTTAACATAAGTAATTAGTGGGTAAAAAAAAGTTACCTTTAGCCACGTTTCCACCAAGCAGACCGGTTCGATTTGTCTCGGTACAGCACGCATTTTGTGGCGTTTCCACTGACTTATCTCGGGACAGATCCCCAAAAACCGAGACGAGCCGGCCTACTTTTTCAGACCCTTCCGTATGGGTGCCAGACTGAACTGATGACTGTTGATTGGTTGGAAGAATCGTCACTTACCCCCACAGCGGCTGCATTTCTCCTGGCGGCACACAGACTTCTCTGAAACAAAGCTTGATTGCACTTTGTATCAAAGAGCTACATGCCAATCACAAAGAGAGGACGAAATGCTGCATGTCTTCCATCTATGCTCTTTGTTTACTGTGTCGTGTTTTTCTTCTTTGTTGGATTTATTAGCGGGGTAAACTGCATCGCACTGCTACGGCATCACAGTATTGTTTACCAGCTGGGGCTTGCGGCATCCAGTTTAGATGCCGCCTACCACGAGAGGGCACAGTTTTGCTGTGGAAGCGCAACCTGGATCAGGCTTAACTGTACCAAACCGAGCTAAATTGTACTGAACCGACCCGGACTGCTTGGTGGAAACGTGGCTTTTGTGTTAGGCACCACCTCTACCAGTGTTTCTTTTGCATCACTTCATGGACTTTCTGACATTATTGTTGTGCTGTTGTATTGTATTGTGCTTTTGCATTGTATTTGGAAACATAATGCGAGGTCAGACTGGCCTGATATATACTGAGAATATTTCCTAGATCAGTAGGATATCGAAAATATCTGGCACACTAAATCTGGCTAAATCAGAACAGTGTCAAAGGCAGTTTCGCTAACAGACCCAGTATGTACACAAGTTGTTACTGATGATGTTACGTTACTACCACCCTCCATTACTTTTGTAATCCTATTTTCATTGCACCTGAATAAAGACGTTAATAGAATGTTTAAAAAAATCCCCAAATCTTATCTTGTTTGCTTTCTACTGTATTTTTGTGGAAATCTTTTATTTTATATATTGTACTATCTGCTTGTTGTTTTCAACTTTGTCAATGAATTCAAAGCAATATTATCAGTTGAAATTAAAATGTTTGATCTTCAAATATGTCATTTTCTAGCAGGGCTTAACATGTTTCTAACTGCTAAATGGGATGATGGACCTAAAAGGAAAGTGGTTAGAGAGTGTCAGGAGGCAAAGGGCTGCAGGATTAACATCAGACACTCACCTTGCTGTGGCTGAGTTGGCTGGATATTAAAGCCTCCAAACCCACCCAGGCCAGTTGTCCCTAATCCTGTTCCAAATCCTGTCGCCCCTGTAGCTGTCCCAGCGCCGAGCCCAGTAGAGAACCCAAACCCTTTATTCTGTGTGTTACCAAAAAGGCTTCCTGAAACAGAAGAACATGACAACAGTCAGGAGTATACTGCAGGGACACTAGGGAAGCTTGTACACTCAGGGGTAGCTGGAAACATGTTGTCCACTTTTTTTAGCATGTTCTTTACCATCTCCAATTAGGTGTATTTGACAACAGAAGGGAAAACGTGTTAATGCTGAAACAAGCTTTACTGCAGACCTGTGGTACTGGCAGGAGCTGCAAAGCTAAATGTGGACCCAGTAGCGGCGGCAGTTGTTGTGGTCGTTCCAAAGCCTCCAAACGCACCTGAAAAATAAGAATAAGGACAACTGAGGAAAAAAAAGCTATACAAAAGAGTGAAAAAATAATAAGATGGTAACTATTTGACAAGTATTAGAAAGAAAATAGAAAGATCTGGATTTTAGAATCCATAAGGGCCAATCAGAACTTTCCTTTCCTTCAGCAGTGTTTTTCTATTTCACATTATAAGGTGGAGAATTACTGATCCATCGTTTAAAATCAGTAGATGATTCAAAAGTTTGCCTTCTCATGCGAATGGAAACACGGTTGCATGACATTAAATGAGAGATGAAAATAACTGCACCATATAGACATGAGAATGGATGAAGATGAGTGTTTACAGACACACACTTGTACTGATTTATTAATCACAAAAGTCATCTACCTGTGCTAGCCAGGCTATTACCAAAATTGAAAACAGTGCCAGTGGTGGTTGCTGTACCAAAGCACCCCACATTAAAGCTGACTGCTGCTGGGTTGGCATTTAAACCAAACCCCCCAAAACTAAACCCACCAGCCGTGGTGTTTCCAGCTCCCAGCCCCCCAAATCCTGCAGCCAGCAGAGGCAGGCAGCAAAGGAGAGAGAATGACATGAGGGAGTTAAATGATAAAAAGTTAGGCTTAGTACTGTCTATGGACTGTTTCCAAGAAGTAAACACAGGAGGAAAACTGTATCCTTACTGACTTTACTTTTTCTGAATCTTTCATTTAAAACCATGAGGCTCTGTCTACTTCTTGTATACAGTCCATGGCAAGGACTCATCAAATGTACAATCAGTCTTTAAGTGACTTCAAAGAGAAGAGACTAAAAAAAGTGGTGAAAATCCACATGCCGTGTCTATTGTGTGTATCTTACCAGTGTTGGTGGAGCCAAAACTAAATCCTGTGGCTGGTGCAGCAGCAGTGGTGGTGGTTGCCCCAAAGCCAGGGGCAGTGAGCGCTTTGAAGAAAGTGAGTACACAATAGTCAAAGATGTTAAAAAGGTGCACAGCAACATCAATAATGGGATAAAATCAAACTCTCATCCCCTCTCATAGTCAGAGCTGGCTATGCCTTCTCAGGACTGACCTCTAGTTTCGCTGCTATATTCTAAGTTTGCTTAGGGATTTGATATACAGATGACAAGCGAAGACAGAGGCGAGATGCCCACGTTAAGTGAGGATCAGTTCCCTGGACTTACTGCCGAATCCGGATGAAGCAGTGGTGGTGGTGGTGGCTGCGGTGCCAAAGCCAAATGAGGTTGATGCTGTGGTTTTTGGACCAAATGAACCGAATGAAAACCCGGACGTGTCTTCACAAGAACATAGAGAGGGCTATGAGTGTTAGATGATGTGACAGTAACGTTGCAGCTCCACTTTATTTAACAAATTGACCTCTATTGAGCAGAAGTTATTGTTATTAGAGGCCCCGGTTGTTCATCCAAAGTAACCGTTAGGCTAAAACACCCAATGCAGCAACATTTACAGAAAAGAAAAATACACATTTGACTTTTGAATGCATTAAAATAAACAACATGAATATTGAAGCTAGCTGTAA
This sequence comes from Halichoeres trimaculatus, assembly GCF_033239565.1. Taxonomy (NCBI): domain Eukaryota; kingdom Metazoa; phylum Chordata; class Actinopteri; order Labriformes; family Labridae; genus Halichoeres; species Halichoeres trimaculatus. The sequence goes on along the minus strand of NW_027437194.1, from coordinate 16,045,024 downwards.
CATGACTGTCTGCTTTAGAAATAA